>NC_089145.1:15286196-15593696 GCF_009819655.1 Sylvia atricapilla | reverse complement strand
TGGCAAAGTAGACTGGAGCCTTTCTGTTAAGAAGCCAGGGGCAGAACATCTCATTTGCCTCTCCTCTCGTTCACTTCCTGCCTATGTGCAAACTAAATTTGAGTGATGGTGCAGCAAAAGGCACCCTTGGCAAAGCACAGCCCAGGAGGAGCACAAAGCAGGGGAAATCACAGGTTTGCCATTTCTTCACTGCAGTGTGCTGTCTTCAGGCTCCTTGGGGTGTGCAAGGCAGCAGGCAGGCCAGGTCCACAGGATCTCTGCCCAGCCACCAGCATTTCTACACCCTCCTGACCCAAAAGCAAAATGGTAGTGATGACTTGCCAAGAAATAATTGCATGAATTTTCATGAGCCCGGTTTTCTTTCCACTCTCGCCTATGTCCACTGTTTGACCCTTGGGGAAAAGGCATAAATGAAGATCCTCAGACAGTTCTGTCACACTGATGGATCTATCTTGCCATTTGAATGCACAAGGGAATTGATGCTTTCACATTAATGGGGTGAAATATGCTCTGTTCCTTGAAGTCTGAGGCAAGAGCAGAGCCTCTGAGCTTTCTCCTTTCAATAGCTACAAAATGCCAAGAGAAAGTCGAACTGACCCTCAATGCAAATTATATGATACTGGTGAAACAGGAACACTTCAACCAGAAAGGTTTTAGCTCTAAGCAGCACGGAGGCTTGTTTGCTGTGAGGAAAGCATGAATATGAGAAATCAGGTGTAGTGCTTAGGGCTCTACTTAGGTCCTGCGGTGGTTTGACACCAGCTCTGCTCCTACTGAACCTCTGATTTCACACACACACACACACACACACACACACACACATCTTTTCTTGCTCTTTTGTTTTCAGCTGAGATGAACAACAACAAATGGTCACGAACCAGCAAGACAACAAGGGAGAAGGAGAGAGGACATGCACACTCCTGGTGGTGAAACAGTGTTAGCATGAAGAAAGGTGCAAAAGGCACCGCCACAAACCTGATAAAAGGGAGCTGACATGCCGGGACCTGTTGAGGCTTAGAGAGTTGTTTGTAGCATGTGTGTCATTATTATCCCCACGTGTCCCAGAGACAGAGAACCAGCATGGAGCAGAATGCTAGCCAGTCACAATTGCAGGGTGGGAGGGAATGTAGCAGGACAAATGACAATCATCTTCATCCAGGGACCAGACACACAAGCCATCCACACAGCAACTGCAGCAAAGACACAGATGCAGTGAGTGAGCAGTTGGATTTCTCAGTAAAGTAACACCATCAAAATTATACAAAGCTGGACTTCAAAGATAATTTTAAGTGGCACCAGAATTTGGGCAGTTGAAACATGTACTGTTCAAGAAACATGGTTAGTGTGTGCACAGGGCCCAGGGCTCACTGCACAGCTCTCCTCATGTTTTGAGGACATTAGAGGCACCTGTTTCTGAAGACATGGCCCCAGGGCTTAATTTTATAGCTACCTTCAGTGATAACCAGTACATCCAAGCAGTCCAAGAATGCAGTTACACACGTGCCAGCTGCAAGCAGAGCAATAGCTCATGAAATCTTTCATACTTTGCAAACAGAGACCAACCTTATCATCTCTGTTGATATATATTTAAAAAAAAAAGCCAAGGCAGGGCAAGGTGGATTGAAGTTCCACAGGCTGTGCAGAAATCAGTGGTGTGCAGTGGCACTTTGGGTACACCAATGACCTGTGCACAAAAGAGGTCTCAGGAGCCACCCAGAGGACTGGATTTTTCCCTGGCCACCTGTTGTTATTTAACCTCAGCTGGGATGTGAGCACTACAGCGCTGCTCACTTACTCCCCCAACCAGTGGCATGGGAGGAAAAGAACTGGAAGAGTAAAGTGAGAAAGCTCATGGGTTAGAATAAGAGCAGCTTAATAATTGAGCCAAAATATAACAGTAATAATACTAAATTGTAATAAAATGAAAATAGTAATAATAGAGAGAAATAAGTCAAGCATTGATGGGTACCTACAGACACAAATAAGTCAGTATCTGAATTGCAGACTGTAATCTAGAATGCTTCTAAAAAGCTTAGGTGCCTCATGGCCCTGAATCATCTACAAACCCCAGCCCTCAGCCAGCATTGCCAATACATTCTTGGCCAATATAACATGTCTGAAGAAACAGTTTAATGAATGTTACATTCAGTAAAATGTTACACCATCAGTATAGCTCCTTTGAAGAGATCATTTAAGGACACAGGTAGCAAGAGAAGCAGCAAACATACCTGCTATTCCAGGAAAAGTTACTGCAGAAGGAAAAAATGACAGATTATTGTTACCAGTCCTCTGCTGTGACAATGAACTGCACCTGGGGGTACAAAATTTCTCTTTCCCTGGGTCACATTTGGCGAGATCTCAAATCAGAGAAACTAAACCACAGCCCATGGTGAGCTTCCTCCTGTTTCCTTGATTTGCTTCACTCACATGACCTTTCACAATCAAAACTTCAACTTCTTCTCAGCAATGCTCTGAAGAGATGGTCTGGGAGAGCTGTGTGATCTGCTTTAAAAATGTTTCTTGTGACAAAGCTTTTATCACTCTGGCAGTGGGGTGGAAATCATGATTATTCTGGTCTTGGTGCAGTTGAAACTGAATAATAATTTCACAGAGCAGCTATTAGGATAAACTTGTAAATGCAGTGAACAGAAGTGTTTTGAATGAGTAGATTATGGTATGTGTGCTGTCAACAGGGCTTTCCTCTTCTGTTTCCAAAGAAACCTCTCAAAGCAGGTCAAAGTCTGGGCATTTTGGGGATTTAGCCTTTGTCTCTACTTGCAGAGGTTGGCACCAGGCTTGCACCAAGCCACATCTGTTGGCAAATGACAAAGACCTTTGCTGACAATTGGTGGGACCACCGTGGTCCAGCATCACTCCAGCAGGACAAATACTGAAGGCAGGAAGACCACTGGGATGGCAGGATAGGGTTTAGCCTTCTCACTGTGAATTGGAGTCCATTATACGGCTCAGGGATGACAAGTGGCACATCCCCAAAGGACAGCTTCCACCACCACGTGCCAACACTGCAAACCATCCACAGGAGGAGACTCAGGGGAGCAGTGAGAGACATGGGCACACCAAAGGCCACATTCCCTTGCCTGGAGCAGAGAGGATGGATGGCTGGGATGGTCAGTGGTCGGAAGGGTCAGTCAAATAGGAGAAAACTACACATGCTCTCTCCAGTCTGACTCTTGTTTCCTGGAAGAAGTTTTATTGCCACTGAAATGCTTCATGCTCTGTGAAGCCCTTGCCAGCTGGAATCGTCTCTTTGCACCTGTCTTTTTGTTTACACAAATCCCTTCTCTAATAGAGCTAATCACTCCGCTTTGATAAATCTGCCAGGCCCCCGATATGAGCTCCCCCCACGCTAAACAAACAGACCATTGTCTCGGCAGGGCCAGCCGGCCTGTTAATGGTTAAACTGGGAGAGGGCAGGATGGGGGGAAAGAGGCATTGGCCACCAGCAGCCTTTCTTTCACTCCCCCAAAACCTGCAGGTTTCTCCATCTGTTGTGGGGGCTTGAAACTCTGCCTGGGTCCCTGATGTCAGCTGGGGACACCAAGCATGGTCTGACTGCTTGGGGGTGTGTGATTCACTGGGAAGCATCCATGGCCAAGATCTAAGATGGGATGACCATCTACAAAACAGGCGTGATGGGGCAGAGAGAGGTTCTTTTAGGTTGTACTGAGGAGGATATTGGGCAGAGCAGAAAAAAGTTAAGTCAGTCTGAAGCCAGAACAGTGAGGTTTAAGAGTGTCCCAAGTAAGGAAGGTTGACTCTAAAGAGAAGAAAGCTGGAGACAGAAAAATGAAAGCTTGGGCATTAAATAACTAAACCTAGTTAAAAGCAAAGAACAGGAGATATTTGACTTCACTAGTGCTTTCCTCCAGCAGGTCTCTTCCAGCTTTGGAGACATGTTCAATGCCAAAACCTTGGAGTAATGCAGCACCAACAGAACACTGCATTGTTCCCAGTGCTCTGCTGCACTCACATAACTCTCATTTAAAGTGGGTGATGCTACAGCAAATACAACTTTGCTGCAGATTTCTCTCCCTTGAGGAAGCACTGTATGAACTGCTTCCCATCACAGGGCCTTGGCTGGTCATTTTCCAGCTTGTGTTGCTGAACTGAGGAGTCACCTTGGGTGACACTGCTATCCAGACTCTTCTGCATGCATAAGGTGAGCAAATGCAGAAGTTTTGACATGCTGTTTCATGGTAATTGAGCAATGCCTGCAAAATTTGGTCGTGCCATCTAGCTCCAAGGCAGAGCAGCAAACAAACATTAGCCTTTGCTGATATTAGCTGCATCTGTAGGAAGGTGTTTGAATGCAACAGCCAGGAAAGCTCTTTAGCAAGTTGTAATCAGCCTTGCGGTGTTCAGATGAAACCAGTATACCCTTTACACCAGCTAACAAATCCATCAGCACCGGCGGATGATTTCTGGATTGCTTTGCTTGGGCCTGCTGTGTGCCTCAGGCGAGCATTATTTGTTTAAGCAGGGAGACAGGAGGTGCCCCGGAGGCAGCTCTGGCAGTCTCAGTTACAATCCAAGCACCAAACAAGGATCCAGCCTTGTGTCCCATCTGCATTTGCATGGTGTCCAGCCCACCCACATCCCCACCACCATCGAATAACCCTGTGTGCCTTGATGTCCTTCACGGCTGTAAGGGAAGAAGCAGCTCTCAGGTTATTGTTGTTTGGAGAGGCTGTGCATAATGGGTACCCGTAAGATCTCAACCTAAAATGTATTTATGTGTCGATTCTTTAGGTCCTTGGTGCTGTGCTCATGAGAGGCAGAGAGCTCTTCAGCTGAGGCCGGCACAGGTTGCAGGCTGGAAAAGGGTAGAGGGAAATGGCAGCAGCGCTGCCACAGCAACATGCCGCCCTGAGCCCCTGCAAACCCTGATGCTGCTTTGCGGGAGGTGCCACACGCTGGAGACCCGGAGATTAACTCCCTGCCGGGAGGGGTGAGGTGGCTTACCGTGAGATTGCCAAACTGTATGATTAGGGACTTGTTCGTGCACGGTCTAATCCTTCTCCACTGCTTGTGTGGGTGCAGGAGCCTTCCAGCGCCTTTATACCCACCCCCAGAACAGGACAAAACTTGTGCCTGAGGAACTCGGCGATGCAGGGGAGCTGCGAGGTCAGGAGCCTGGCAGCGCTCGGCAAGGGATTACACACGGTACACGGAGAGAAAACAATAGCAGGAACCAAGGGTGATATAAGACACTAAGAGGTTTAAACCGCCGATAGCTTTAGCGAGCATTCGGCTCTCGGGCATCGCTGAGGAGCGAAGCGGCAGAGGAAGGCAGAGCAGATGAAGGTTTCGGGTGCCGAGAGCGGCTTTACTGCAGCACCCACCGCCGCCAGGCATCAGCCAGCGCCTCCCCAGCCAGCCGGGCACGGGCACACCGCGAGCACACGCGCGGCAGGAGCAGGGCTTTCTTCCCTTCTTCCCCAAACAATTAATGTCAATGCGGAGAGGCAGGTGCTCCTGGCGCCCTGCCCTCCCTTTCTGTTTACAGAACACTCCTTGAAGATTATTTGTGTTGAAATCGTTCAGCTTTTCTCTCTCTCTCCATCTTTCTGTTTTGTTTTGGTTTGGTTTGTTTTCCCCTCCCCGCCCCTTGTTAGCATTCTTCCCGGCAGTGTCGGTGCCCCGCGGCCCGGCTGCGCCCGAGCGGCGGCGGAAGCGGCGGCGGGGCCGGGGGGAGCCGAGCGGGGCTCCCCGCCACCGTCCTCCCGCTTCTTTGTGCCCGCGGAGAGCGCAGCGAAGGGGGCCATTGTCCAAGGGCTGCCGCTGACCCCGCCATTTCCATCTCAAAAGCCGCTTTCAAGGGAAAGGGGCAGCTCCCGTGCCCTCGCCTCGCCGCGAACCCCCTCCTTCCACCTTTCTCCCCGGCGGTGCGCTCAGGCTGCCTGGCCCTCCTCGCCCCTCCTGTCCTTCCTCCTCTCCTCTTCTTCCTGCTCCCCCTCGCTCCGTGCCCAGCATCCTCATTCTCTCCCCGTTCTCCTCCGGCTCGGGGAGCACCCGTGCAGGTTGTCCCGGGTGAAAGAGAGGGGAAAGGGGCGAGAACAATTGCGGCAGCTCCAGCCACAGCCCTCGGTGGGATGCAAGATGCTCGTCTCTCCTTGGAGCATGAAAAATCCCAGCTGTGGCTCTGCAGAGCCTTTTGTTACCCATCTCAGCCATAGAAATCCTTCAGCCATGTTTATAAAGAGATAGCACGGGGTCAATGGAATAAGCACGGCCTCTTTTCTTCCAGCCCTCTTGAAAGCATGCCCTTTTAATGGTAAAATGCATGAAAAATTAGATAGCTGGGTGTATCACCTTCCTGAGGGCTAGGTACAGCAAACCCAGCGGTTTACAAACAAAGAATCACACAAGTTCCTGCATTAAACATCTTTATTGCCTTTCAAATCCACTCACTTGGGTGCACATTTGTACTCATCACCCCTGCGAGGCTCGAGGCAGATGGAAGTGAGGCTTCAGGGGCACCCCACACTCCCATCCACCCCTGGCTGGTCCTCACTCTAAATCCCACTCAGGGACCATACAGGCACTGTCAGGGAGCTGTGGCATTTTGGAGTGAGTCACCCCGGGGAGGCAGACAGTCTATCGGGAGCTTTATGGTTCCCTTCGCACCATTTCAAAACAGAAAGTGGCTGAAACAGGTTTGAGGCAGTCTTTGAAGGTTGCAAAAGATTAAGACAAAAGACAGTGCACCCGTTTTTTAAATGTTTGGGTTTGGGGGTTTTTTAATGAAAACGGACACTGAAATCTGTCGCAAAAATTCCCATTGAATTCATCCCCACCAAAATTTTGCTCCACACGCTGGGGATGGCTCTGCTCAGCAGCAGCCTGTGATCCCCCTTGCAGGGTTGAGGGGGTCTTCCAGCAGCTCCCCATCTGAAGGAGTCCATCACTAAATGCTGAGTGAGCATCCCTAATGTTCACTCAGAGGAAGAAGGTGACCTTGCATGGCATCTGCATCCACTCAGCACCTCCTCTGGGCTCCCAAGCAGCAGTGGTCAGGCTGAACTCTTGTTCTACCCAGTCTCTGAGTTTTGGTAAACAGTGATGAATGCTCTGGTTAAACTGTTGCAGCAGTACAGCTCGGCCAAATATTTCTCTGCCTGTAAAATAAGCAAACAAACAACCGTTTAAGTTGATTGTTGGCAGGAAAAAAAAATGGCATATTGCAGAATAAACTCCTGAGGCATTAAGAAACCACGCAGAGAAACTGTCCAGCACAAAATGAGACATGCAAGCTTTTATGCTTTGCAGTGTACAGCCAACACGTGAGTGGGACAGCTGAGTGTAGTGGCAGCAGAGAAGAGATTTAACACAGACTGGTGTAGTATTTCCAGCTGGTTCTTTAGTAAGAGAGATGCTTAAATCTTCATCTTGAAACGACAGGCCAAACGACTTTCTGTCACTTTGTTATCACTTTGTTTTCTCTGCTGCTGCTGGTGCTCCTCATACAGCAGTCAACATTTCTGCTGACAAAAGTAAGTCTAACTGTGTCGATTTTGATGGTTCTTTGTTCCATTTATCCTGGGATCAACACCTCTGGCAGATTTGTCATGGCAGAGATATTCCAAGCAGCCAGGCAGTGAAGGCAAATGCCCCATGAGCCCCTGGGCAGCTGCCCAGCAGCCAATGCAGCCAGTAAAGAGCTGCCCAGGAAACTGCAAAGCGCTCCTCTGCTTGGCTGAGGCTCTCAGCTGGGCTTGCAGGCAGTGAGGGAGCTCCAAAGCCACCATCAGGTTTCTGGAGCTGCAGTTCTTCCCTGCCAACACAACAGCACCTGAATGTGCAATTTCACAGATCAGATTATTTCCTTTATTTTTAGCTTTAAGTTTCATTTCCTATCCACCCTGGAGCACTGCAGGCTGTGCCTTTCTGGCGATTGCTGCACAGCTCAGATGCTCCAAGTCACCCCGTCTGGAGAGCCTGGTGCCCCCAAAGGTCCCTGTGGCAGAGCCAAGTCCCCAGCAGCAGTGTGCTGCTTGTCAGGTCGTGTTGCTCATACAAAACACACAGAACTTGTCCCCATTGCCACCACATTTCCCCTGGCAGGAGGAGCATCACTCCAACACACTGTGCACAGGCACAGCATCCAACCCTGTGCCAGAGCCAGTGTTGTCCACACAGACACAGAGGAAAATGAGACTTGGCCTCCTCCATATCCTACGTGACAGTGCAACAGCAGCAGGGACCCTGCCCACAACACGGGATCTAACATCCTGCATTTTCTTCAGGCATCTCCATGCCAGTGTCAGGATGGGGAAGAGAGGTGCCCATTACAATGCTCTCCACGACAAGGCAAGCACCTGAAGTGTTCCAAAAGCGGCTTCCTTTTGAAACCAGAATAAAAGCCAGCGAGCAGTTTCAGCTAATCCTTTCCTCTTTGTGTACCTTGCTTGTGTACATGGTTGGTTGGCTCTCCACGTGTGCACAGGGTAATGTTAAACTCCCCCAAAAAAAGAAGAAAGCAGATCAGAAAACCAATCCCCCAAGGAGAACTGGAAATCAGTGAATGGGTTTTAGCTGTGCATTTTGTTACCCAAGAAAGGCGGCTTTGCAAAAGGACTTTCTAACTCACTGTCTGGGCCCAAGACTTCCTTGTAAAAAGCTGCTGGGCTTGTTGCAACATATTCCAGGTGTGTAAGTGATGCCCTGCCTTGTGCCTTTCACAGTGCAGAGCCTGGGGCCTTGAAGTGAGCAGGGAGGAGAAGGGAGGGAGAGGTGCGTGTGTTCAAATTAAATGAAGCAGAAAGAGAAAGCTGGAACCCACAGTGCCTGGGGCACCACTAATTGAACAGGTTGAACCTGATAAAGTGCAAAGAAGGCAGGAGGGATCCTCGAGCTCCTGGCTGGTGATATAGAGCCAGAGCCAGCCATGGTTCAGGAAGCCATGCTTGAAAAGCTCAGGTGGTGGGAGAGGGGGACAAGGTGATGAGGCAGCTTATTTGGGGCTGGAGGAGGGAGACTTCAAAAGAAAAAACTAATTCTTGATAAGCATGACAAAGGGAGGTAAATGAAAGCAAGGACAGGCATACTCTTACTTTTACTCTGCTAGTTTCTGGGGTCCCCAGCAGCAGATATCAGTGGGTGTCCCTGTCTGGGATCAGCTGTGTCTCACAGGGGCACATGGGGACACAGAAGTGTGCAATGAGTGAGCGCAGTGCTGCTCAGCAGCCCTATGCCCAGGGAACCTGGGGGTACTGCCTGACCTTCTCTCTGGAGATCTCAGATAACAATGCATGCAGTATCCATTCCATCCTCAGCAATGCCCCTGTTGCAGGGATGTTGTCCAAAAGCCAGGGCACAGGGACAGCTGTATTCTCCTTCTTAATCTCAGAAGAAACAGAAAGCATCCTACTCTGCAAGGCACCCACATCACCACTTTCTCACCCTCAGGGTTCTCCTTGGTGCTCTGCCCTGTGTGGGAGCCAGTGGTGATGGGGCACTGCAAGGAACCATGCTCATGCTGCTGTGGTGAATTCACATCCATTCTCAGTTTCTGCTCCTGTCTTGGCCCTGTTTGGAAGGAGAAAAAGAGAAATCCCTTGACTTTGCAATGATTTCAGGGTCTAGAAGATCATGCCTCTTTGATTTTTTTTCCTTTATTTTTTTACCACCTTCTTCCTGTCTATGGCCCCTGCATCACAGAACAATGAAAAATAGCCTGAAGGGAGAAAACATTGCACTGTGGAGACCTTTGTTACTGACTGCAACAAAAACAGGTAATGTGTCCTTTCTGGACCTGGTTCCCAGCCACTCTGTGAGCTCTGCAGGTCTCCTCCACTGGTGGCCACATGGCACAAGTGGTCCAGTGTGGTCCTCAGGACACATCTCTGATCCCTGCTGCTTAACACAACGCAGTTCAGCTGCACCTCAAGGAGAAAAGAACAGTTTTGTAGGGATGAAAATCTAGCTTGAGGTCCTGCTGTTTTGCGGGTAAGCTTTCAGGGCCTGGCCTCTGCCCACCTGGATGCTTGCTCTCTGGACAGTAGTGACTCCAGCCTGCTAATTCAGACCTGTAGGCATTACTGCAACATAAACTGCAAATACTCATAATAATAATTAATAAGCATGCTGAAACAAAAACATTCTCTGTTTAATTAACATCAGTCTTCAGCAGCTTTATCTTGGGGTGAGTGGCTACTTTGTTGGCACTCTGCCTTCACACCTTGCCTTACCCTCTGTGGCTGGGGCAGGCGAGTCTTCCCTGTGTAAATGGGAAAGTTGCTTTTTTGCTCAAGCTCCTAGCAAATGACTCTGAACCAGCATCTTGCAGATTGCCTCTCACCTGAAAGTAAGGCTACAGCCAAAGAAATAGCAGCCAGAGAAGTTCAGTAACTATTTTTACCTTGCTGTGGATAGTCTGAGTACATCCAGGGACAAGAAAACAAAAAGTGGCAAGGTTTTGAGTGGTCAGGCTAATAAGATAATTCATGGCTTGAAGTAAGGAGCTGGTACCACCTTGGGACAAGGGACCATGTGGCCTGACAGAGCACAGCACTACAGGTTCAGAAGCAGGGGGTTACCTGCAGGCTGCAGAGCTTCCTCAGCATAAACTAGGCACTGGCTGCTGACATCCAAAAAACCTCAGGTACAGCGAGGGAGCCACAAACAATAGGTGCTGAGTACCCATCTGTGTCCCCTAGGTGACAGCCAGGTTTCAGATGGGGTAAAGTCTCTGGAGCAGGAGCTCAGTGACTCAGGGACATGGCACTGGCCACACTGAGGCAGCTGCATGCCAGCAGTGAGCTCCAGCCTTGCTCTTGGCTCCCTCCCACCCCACTTATCACGGGGGCTGAAGGCTCAGCCCTTGACCCCTCAGAGGCAGATGAGGAGGAAAGGCATCCCCATGGGGCTGTGTCCCTGGTGGGAGCAGGGTGGGCGTTTGCCGGTCCCCTGCTCTGTTCTCTGCTGCTTTGAAGAAGCACATCTGTAATCTTTATGAGGCCTTGGAGATAGGAGCATTCCACGTACACGTTGAACCACACTGGCCATCTGCTGCCCTCTCTCTCTGCTTTAGCCCAGATCCCTCCCCAGTGAACTCAATCTGAGCTGCAGCCATTGCTGTCTCAGTGAAGATTTACAGGAGTGGACCTGCCAACAGTGAGCCAGGTAAACTCAAGGTCCTGGGCTCTGTGCCTAAGGCAGTTGGGAAGGAGGTAAAGAAGGGGAGAACAGTGGAGGGATGCCTGTGCTGGGGAGCCTGGGCAGCAACAGCAGCTGAAAGGAGGGCACGACAAACACACCAGCAAGGCTGGCACTTGGATTTCTCTTGCTTGGCTTCAATCTGCTGCCATCCTAATGCTTTGTGCCTCCAAGAAATGTCCTGCTCTGCTGCAGGGATTTTGGGGAAGCATGGACCGGAGAGGCCATCAGAGCTGGTGCCAATCCAGGTGAGTGTCAAACTTCAGGGTTCTTGTTGCTGCCCGTTCTGAAATGAATGCTAAACACACAGAGCACACATCATGGAGGGCAAAACAGGGAGTACAAGGGAAAACTGAGGGCTCTTGACATCTGAGCTGCCCAGCCTAATGGGGCTCTTGGTCCAAGCTGGACACTGGTGGCTGCAGAGTCATGTTCCAGCAGAACTCAGCCAGGGCAGCACAAACGGTTTGGGCTTGCCAAAACGGGGCCAGGACAGGGGTGCTCTGGCAGCCTGGTGTGGGCAGGCTGCACTGTGGGCCAGCCATGCCCTCTCTCTCCGTTGAGATGCAGAAGATAGGGCTGCTGCCGCCCATGTACACCAGGGATGAAGAGCTACATGCAGGCTCTTGCAGGATCAGGCTTCCTGATGGGGATCTGCTGTCCTCCTGGCTTTTTAATGAGCACTCCTTGTAATCAGCCCTGTAAAACTCAGGGTGGGGAGCTGTTACTGATTAATGTCTGTTGTCTCCAGGGAAAGTGGAGCGGGGGATCTGCTGGCAAAATCAGCCTCAAAAGGAGCTGCAGCACAGCACAGTATAGCAGAGGTACACACCCCCAGCACGTGTGTGTACCCACACACGTCCTCTGGCTGCCTGGTGTGAGGTGCCATCACCAACCTGCCCCTGCCACCACGTCCTTTGGTCTCTGTGGGTTCTCAATGTTCTTTGCAGCCGCCTGCAAAGCGAGAATGATAGCAGAGGTGCAAAAGTCCTTTCTGGTGATTAATACATCATGTGTACAAAGACGGTCTGTGGTAAACGGAGGCTGGAGCCGGGATTAATTGCATACCTTGAAGTGGAGAGATTTATGTAAGGAAACAGACTTGGCGGGCTGCCCCGCTCTGGGCTGTGTTTACCTGCCTGTGCCTCCCCACACCTGTTGTGCTGCAGCAGCAAAACATTATTTAATAACATTTGAGGGGAGATCTTAATAGTCATGTGTCCTCCTTGTCTCGCCCCACCTCCCCAAGTGCTGTGGCCAAGCTCAGCCTTGCTAGTCAGGCTCCTGGGCAGCCAGTCTGTCCACTCCCCACCAGAGCACTCGTGCGAGGGGCAGCCCCGTGGCACCCTTCAAGCACGCGCAGCCTGGGATGAGGAAGGATGGGATGGCTGCAGAAGAAGATGGAACAGGCTAATGCTGAAGGCCAGCCCCTAAAACTGATGGCAACCCAAGTAGTTCCAAATCCATGAGCAAACCAAGGTTTCTTCCTCCTGAGCTTGAAAACACTGGCTGGACACACAAACATTTGCATGCATGCAGGACTGCATGTGTATTTGTGGGTATATAAATGTATGAACAACAGAGTTCAAAATGTTTATAATGACCATTCAAATGAGAGACAAATAATGGGTAAAACCCTGTTCAGAAATGCTTGAGTGAGGCTGTTTCTTTGGAGGGATTTGGCTATTAATTGAAGTTCGTTTGTTAATTTGCATCCTTATCTGCAAGGGACAAGACTAAAAAGGGCCCCGTGGGCCTCTAAAATGGGAGCATGTGAAGGTTTATTTCTTACCAACAAAGCCTCTTGGTGATTATAGGCAAATGAGGGAGCACTAAGGACTTTTGAAGGAGCGACAGCAGAAACATATTCCACCCGCTGGAGAATGACCTCACTCACTAGAGCTTCCCTCCTGGAATTACAAGCCCTAGATTGATCTCTAGTTGTCTCTACCTAAGGTGCTGGCTGTTTCACCTCCTCCCCTGCTGTCACAACAGGTGTGTGACCCATGGGATGACCACCCCGAGCTGACAGCATTGCCTGCCTGTGAAATGCCAACTCCAGCAACAAGCCACCACCACGAGCAAACCCTCACGCCCAGAGCTATAAACTTTAGCCTCGAACACCTCCAAATCAAAACCACCCAGCATCAACCCACACCGTGGCAGTGTGTTAAGTGCAGGTGCAGTTCAGAGGGTGTCATTGGCTTTTCCTCCTTAGCCTGCTGCAGTGTGCCAAACCACAGCACGAGGTGCACTCTGCTGCTGTGGGGAGAGCCACACTGGTGTTTGCAAGGATGTCAGTCTGCTCCAGCCAAGCAATCCCAAATACAAGCACTTGGCACAAGCAGAAATGGGAACACCTTCCCTTTCCCCTGTCCTCCAGCGGCAGCGATGAATAATCCGAATCCCAGCTGAAGCCATGAAAAGGCATTATAAGAAAGTAAGAAATCATTGCCGTCACTTCCTGAAAGCAAGGACTCTACTCCGTCCTGTGTCGGTACTGCACTAGCAAAGCTGGGTCTTGCTACACAGACAGGAGAGAAAACAGAGGGAGGTCAAGTGAAACTCTGTCCCCTGTGCATAGCTACCCCACGGTTTTACACTTTCTCTTCTCCCACAAGGCAGGTGAACCAACTTCTTTTGGCACCACTGTTGTCACTAACCCTGACTGTCCCAATCGCGATTCCTCTCTGCATTATTGAAGGAAAACACTGGGGTTTGGGTTTCTTTTTCCCCCTACGAGCAAAGTTCAAAGGAGCGGCTGAGAACTCTCCATTTCAATATGAAAAGAGCAGGGGAACTGTTTTCCAGGGCCCAGCCCCCGGTACAAACTCATCCCGCCTCATTTCACCCGATAATCTCTGTGGGGGGCTCCGGAGGGGGATGGCCGGGGACGGGGGGACAAGGTTCCCCAAGGTTAATCGCAAACTGCTGCCGCATTCATCGCAGCCGAGCCTGATTGATGGGCACCATTAATCACTGCCCGGAGAGGCTGGAGGTAAGGCAGGAGCGGGGGAGGAGGGGATGGCGGAGCGCTGGGGACAGGGAAACGGTGCCAGGACGGGAGCTGGTGACACTAACACGGGCTGGGACACAGAATGGCCACATCTGTTCAGCGACAGAAAATACACATGGCAGGGCTTCTTTCAAGGAACAGAAGCGTATCTGCCCCCTCACTTGCCGTGTCATATATCCGTGCCCTCCTGCAAAGCAAAGGGCAGGAGTGGAGGCAGAGAGGGGATCTCTCCAGCCTTTTAAAAGTGCCCCTGGTTTTCAGTGGGGAATAGAGATGGGGGATTCTGGCAAGGAGGAGGGCTCAGGGCAAGGTAGGGGTGGGCTTGTGTTGCAGTCATAAGGCAATTAATAGATTTTCCATCTTCTTTATGGACTGAAATGCCTCTGAGTTTTTTACAGAAACAATGAAGGCAGTAAAAGCCACCCAAGTGAGGTCAGACGAGGAGCTTGTGTGGGCGAGTGACTCCATTTGGAGACAAGATACTGGCATACGCATTTTCTATCGTTCCTGACAATTTAATATACTCTTTCTTTCATTCTGGCCCAAGCTGTTGCTCACATTTCTAAGCAGGCTGAGGGTCTGTCTGTAGTAATGAAGTGTGCAGCAGTGTTACCTACCTGACTGCAAATGACAGCTGGGACTGGCAGCAGGGCTTGATACACTCCAATGGGACCTGTTGCATTACAGAAGCTTCTTGTGCTTTGCACTGCAGATGTATGAGCTTGGCTTGGACATCTGTGCCAGGAGGCTTGGGACGATTTGCTTGTCCCACTGCAATTACTTCTGAAATGGAACAACTATGGCACAACTCATATTACTGAATAATGTGACATTTCTCATTTCTCTTCTTCATCCCACCTTCTGCCTCTTGCTTTGGGTACAGGGGTCAGTGCCTTGAGAACATGCATACACACCAGTCCTTCTCCTCACTACTTGTCCAAAGCAACAAGAAGGAAAGCCTGGTTTCTAATAGGAATATCCTGCAAGTATACTTTTAAAATTGTCTCCCTTTAAACAGCTGGTGTGACATTTTCAGTTTTGCTCTTGCAATGTCAAAGCCAATGTAACATATAAAAATCCTGTGACTGCTAACACACGAGAAATATATTGCCCAGATTTTGCTGGATCCATTTAGTGTCATTTCAAAATATTTCAAGATGAAGGGTTGATGCCCAGTTCATGAGGCTGTGGGCTTTTTCAGTCTGTCCCATACTGATCAGGTGTGGTGACCACCAGCAGGGAACTAATTTCTTTATGCTTGTTTCTAATACTGCCTCAGAGGGTACAGATGCGATGTAAAGGCCACTGGAAGCTGCTGCAGCCTGGATTTCAGTGACCTTTGGGGCGAACAGATGTTATTTCAGAGATGACTTCTGGGATGGGGGGAAGTGCTTCAGCCTCCATGAGCACCCAGGTATATAGGGCAAGAGGCAACTCCTCTACCCATGACCACCTAAAGCTGGCTACCACTGACGCATCTCCTCACCACAGACCCACCTGTGGATGTTGGGAGGGCCAGGCATCACCCAGAGGCGGCTGATCCCATGTCCAGCAGTCATCCTAGGGCAAACAGAATGAATTGCTCTCAGAAAATGCCTCTGTCTTCGTGGGCTGCTAAAGTAGATGAGTAGTCAAATAACTAACTTAAAGTAGACACCACACTCCTTGCTGGCCGAAGGGAGGTGTTTGGGCTGAGTTTTTATCCTCTCTCATTACAGCCAAGAGTGCCTCTTTCACCAGAGGCTGTTGACTTTCAAACAGAGTTTCTGCAACATCCACCGACAAATAAGAAGAAATCATCAGAAAATGTGGTTTTCTTTGATCGTGCATTATTCTTTCCATAACTAAGGCTGTCAGGCTTGTGGACAGGTCATTTTTTTAAGTATGACCACCTCTGATCCTCCAGCAGGGCTCTGTAAATCTGGGATTATGCTGAATTAGTTTACTCTCTGACAGCTATCTCCTCCCAGCAGCACATCTTCCTTTCTGTGCTTCTGGCCATGACTGCATTTAGTTCTTTCACAAAAAGCATAAGAGTTTCCCCTCAGAGAGTTAATCATCAATAGCTGCATTACATTAAACGTTTATTTTAATCTGAATTACATTCCCTGTGTTGACCAGCATTATAAGAGATGTAAATCCCAGTTCAAGTAAGAACCATCATTTCTCAGTTGCAGTGATTCTGGGCACTTCCAGCACGGTTCACAGCTCTTGGAGACCTATGGAAAAATTCAGGAACCTGAGCTTAGGTAGCCTAGGTGAATACATATCCATTGTCATCTCCACCCAACTTTTACTTCGGGATCTTGCTACTGCCTAATGAAACTTGCCTGTTGATCTGCATAAACAGGGATGAGGGTGTGCCAGGCATCTTGGAGCGGGCGGCTTCTTTGTGTGAAGGGAGGCATGGTCCTTGGGTCTGGAAACATCTCTAAGTTGTTTTGCCATCCTTGGTGCATGTTCCAACGGCAACATTATTGTAAAACATCTTTGTGTTTACTTTGTGTACAGAAAAGATAAAATCAGCATTTATATGCAAACATGAACCAACAAGGAATTTCAAAATCCTGCCATTTCACTCTTCTGAGAAGAAGAGCCAGAGTTATTGTGTAACCAGAAACATCTGAAAGCTGGGGATTTTCTGGGTCTAAATTCAATTTAGATTATAAGGGACTAATTTAGGATCTGACTGTATCACCTTGGGCAGCCAAAATAGGATCTGAAATACATGGAGTCGAGGGCATTGGCGTGGAGAGTTCTCCATTTCGGACAACCTGGGGCACTGTGTGGACCTGAGCTTTCCCTTTTCAAATAAAGCTGGTGAAGTAACACAAGCCAGATACTCAGTCAAGGTGAGCTACCTGAGCCCACTCAGATATCCTTGTTTGCCCTGGGGAATAGGGGGCGTTCATGTGTCCATCCTAGACCTGCCTTTCCAGTGTGCACAGCTGGAGCAGAGCTCAGACGCAGCTGGAGCACCAGCACATCTGCTTGTATGTCAAGGCCTGAAAGCATCAGTCATGCAGGATAAAGACTTTCACTGGGATTTCAGAGCTGGAGCACTGTATTGAGCCACAGTGCATTTATGATTGCTCGAGAGCATGTGCCAGGCTGAGGGCACTGGGAAATGTGGCAGAGAGCAGAAGTGAAGCCCCTGCTGGACCAGAGACCTGGCAGGTGACTGAGTTCTGCCAAAGTGAGCAGGCACTAATAAAGATGGATAAACCACCAGGAGCTAAAGGGAAACATGCAGAGGGGAGAAAAGCCAGGAGAGAAGTGAGCAGCCCTCAGGCACAACAGGATGGGCTGTGAGTAGGCTCATGCTACACAGAGCCCAGCAAATGGGTTTTTCCTCCCCTATGAACATCCCCAGTGCAGGCCGTGGCTGGACATTTGCTCTTCAAAAGCCTGTGTGTCAACATCCAAGTGCCCTTGGCTACCCCAACTCAAGCCTGCCTCTGTCCCTCCTATGGGGCTGGCTGACATGGGCATTTAAACGAAAAGGAAATAGGGATGCACTCTCTTTTGGGGTGAAATCCGCATCTCCACTTCAGCTGTGGGATGCTGGGCAGGCTGATCGACCCTGGTGCACAAGCCACTTCCTAATAACTCTCTCATGCTCATTCCCCTGGTGCTAGTGGGGCTGCAAAAGGAAGCACCTGCCCCAGGGCCAGCACTCTCTGTCCCAGCTTCTACCCACCCCTCGCCTCGGGGTTTATTTACCCGGAGGCGCAGGGATAAATGGGGATAAGAAGGTAGAAAAGGTCATCTGGGTGGTGGCCACAAAGGGGGACATTGTGCCTCCAGGGAGGGGGTGGAAACGCCCGAGGAGTCGGAGACACGGGGTCACTTTGATGCAGTCTGGATAAAAGAGGGAAGGGAAGAGAGGAGGGGGAGCAAAACAGGGGGAGGGGACGACACCAAAACCCAAAAGGCAACAAAACCTCTCCCAGCTGGGACACAAGTCAGGATGGTCCCTTTATTTAGATGGATAGAGCCAAGCACAATGTGGGGCAGCCGGGGGCCACCCTGCCCCTGTCCCTCACCAGCCCTTTCAACGCCTTCCTCCACACTCCTCCCCTCCCTCCTCAGCCTCTCACTTTCTTCCATATTTTCCTTCCTTTTTTTTTTTTTTTTTCCTTTGCTCCCTGTGCTCCACCTCCTCCTACTTCTAGGTTTCTCCTACGGTGAAAGCCCTGAGAAGGAAAGTGAGTTGATGTCTGATGCAAAGTTAATTTTAAGTAGAGATGGGGAGGGGCAGACCAAAGGCACTGGAGAAAAATGGACCTGGGGAGGACCCTGTGAGGAGAAGCCCTCCCTATACAAAAGCCATGACGCCTGTGTCTCAGCAGAGTCGTCTGGTCCCCAAGCTGTGTGCTGCAAATCCCTGGGCAGAGAGCACCCAGGGCTGTTAATGCCACACAGATCCTGCCTTCTGAGATGTTTTAAGGAGCAGATTTTGAACATCAAGGCTACCCCCATGGCTGGAGGAGTTTGGGGACAAGCTGCCACACACATCTGTACCTCTACTTTTTCCAACCTGCTCTTTTTCAGCTGACCACCTGACTTCTCCTCAGGCTGACTTGCTATCACTTGGTTAAGGAAGAAGCAGAGCCCAGAATTTTTTTGGTAGCTCAAATGTCATCATTGCACTTTGATGTATCTATAATCCAGACGTACCTTAAAATGAAATTTTAAACTAAGTTGACCCAGAGTGAAGTCTTTTCTTCAGCAAATGGTCTTCTGTACATTTTGACCATGAAGAAAGTTTCAATCTCAATAAAATATTCAACATTCTGGAATGAAAAATCATTGTGTTCAACAACTCCCAGAATGGACCGTTTGCTAATGCAAATGCTTCACTTCTACAATCCTTCTTATTCACTGCATCTGCTTTTTTACAAAGAATGGTCACAAATCCTGTCCCCCCCAAATATGCCAGAAGAAAACATCATGTAGGCAGGCTGTGTGGCCTCATGTCCCAGTCTGAGTCCCCAGAAGCCCTCTCCCTCTGCGCCCCCTCCAGCTTTCTGCTCCTTCCATGATTTCTGCAATGAGCACACGAAATGCATCCTGTGTCCTACATCCCAGACTCCACCAAGGAACATGATACAGCCCTCACTTTCTGTTTTACTGCACAGAGTAGGTTGGTTATGATTTCTGCTAGGCCTGAAGGAGTGCCCAGAGGCTCCTTTAACAAGTGGTGTGTTTCTCTTTAACAGCAAGACTTGCCTGCCGGCAAGCATTAGCACTCTTCAGCATCATAAACAGTCAAATTCAGCTTACACCACGTCTGAACTTGGCTTAGGCATTAGTTTTTCTGCCAGTACATCACTGTTTTCAACTCCAGTCAGCACTGTTTTGAAGTTATTACTGTCTGGTGGCTGGGGTTTTTTTGGTGATGTATGCATCCTAAATGAGCTTTGTGGTCTCCCCACTTCAAAAGCTTCTCTGCTCTCACCTCCCTTTACTGGCTGTCCTCTAGCAAGACCAAAGACCAAAGGGTATAAACTATCTCAGCAGCACTCTGGGTCTGTGCAGGGATGCAGCCTGGGGGACACTCCTGGGGGCTGCTGGAGAGAAGGTTTGGGGAATCAGGTGAGGAGATGGTGCAGAGCTGTGCTGGTTCACCCAGACCCAGTCCTCATCCTTGCCTCCATCCAAATCACGCCCAAATGCAGCATGGGCTGCAAACTTCAAGCTGCTTGAAGCACATCTCACCCTCTCCATTGCCCAGTTTCCTCTGGTGTCTCCTGGGTGAGAAGACACAGGAGCACCCTGGGCATTGAATCACAGGTGTTTCCCTGAGGGGACCAGTTGCTTCCAGTGACACCAGCTGGCTTTCCTTTGGTGAAAAATAGCCCATGGTGAAGGCAGGCTGGTGCCAGGAAAATCAGAGTCAGCAGCTTGTGTAGAGGGCTTTGCAGGTACTCTGCTAGTAAGGGGATGATAGTTTTTGCTAAGACTTCTAAGCTACGCTTTTATTTACTCAGTGGGTTTCACCTGCTTTTTCTGTGGATGGTTCTGCCAAAGTGACTGTGGCTCCTTTGTGGAACCTTCAAGGAACTGTACGTAGGAAACAGAGTGAAAGGGAAAATGTGTTGTAGTATGCAACACTTCCTACTAGTATTTAACACACATCCTGACAAAATTCATCTTTTCTACAAAAAAAAAAAAAAAAATCTTGAAGTGCTTCATTCAGGGGAAAGATATTTGCTGTGTTATAAAAGTGTCAACATTTCACTTACAAATTGGTCATTCTTTTGGCAGTGACTTTAACAGAAAATTCCCCTTGGGGCTATCATGCCTTTGTTGGTTTCTCTTCCCTTAAAAAAAAAAAAAAAAAAAAAAAAAAAAAAAAAAAAAAAAAAAAAAAAAAGGCAAACAACTTAAAATGCAAGCACAATTTACTGGGTCTGATGACTGGATAACTGTTGTACTGCAGGCTGTGAGTGCTGGGGCTGAGGCCAGGAGATGAAAGGAGAGAACTGAGGCCTCTCCAGCAGCGAAGTGGATGCTCACAGGTCAAAGCCTGAAGCACTGCCCTGGTCCCTGCAGCCTTACCACAAGTTTCTCCTTTTCTGATGTTTATGCTTCTGCTGTTATGAGCACCTACCCATAAACAAAAGCATTTATGGAAGGGGAGGGAAGGGTGTCACAGACCAACACTTGGAATCATTTCTCTGTGCTTCTTGCTCTGATTTAATGCACTATGCTCTCCACTGCTGACCACTTTCTTACACTCCCTTCTCCCTTCCATTTGTGTGTTTCTCTACATGACTGTTTATTTCTCCTCTCTTGTACAACAAAGCTGATGGCTTTGGCAGATAACAAATGTCTGTCTAGTTTTGGGTTTTTCCTGCTCACCGTGTGTGGATGCTGGTGTTGGAACCTACCATCTGCCTGGGGTTTCTCTGAGGACCTCTCTCCTGCCTCACCTGGAGCACAGCCGTGATAGGGTTTGTGAGGGTCACTTCATTTATTCTTTTGCCACCTTGTTGTGCCCAGGGACAAAAGACAGGTGACAGCAGGAGTAAGGGGGCAGGCAGTGACCTGCAGAAAACAATAATTTTGTCATCCTGATCTGATAAATGATCTCTGTCTGATTGTAGGCTCTCAAGAACAGGAGAGACTCTCTAATTTACAGCAGAAATCTCAGTCTCTGATGTTTTTGCAACACTTCCCCTAAGCTCCTTTTCAGTTTTCCCTTCTTGAAGATGGTGACAGCAGAGGTGCAAACCAGTCCCTCTTACTGGGAAGGCCCTTAACCATGGAACCTCCCTCTTTTTTTACCAGCTTTACCATTATTCTGAGTAGATCTTCATTATGGGAAGATAATGGGTGGAAGAAAGTACTCAAATACAATAAAAAGACTGAGAATCTGTAAGTGTAAAACCCCTCCACGTTCTCAGATTCAGCCACAAGAGCATCCACTCGCTTCTCCAAAGAGTGAGCTCCAGTGATCGGCTTGAGAAGACCTGCAGTGAGTCGCGGGGCTGCTCTGAAAGCACCTGGCACAGCTCCTCTGTTCCTGTGTGCCAGAGTGTGCACAAAGCCCTCAAGGAGCTGGGCGTTGATGGTGTCCCTGGAATTCTGAGTTATTTGTTATACTGCCCGATAGCCTCCTTAGGGTGTGACATTCACCTGTGATTACACCTGGTGCTGCTTTCATATTGTTAGTCCCATTATTCCCAGGTATGCCTTTGGCTAATGCTTTGTTGCCGGCAGTTTCTGGGAAGCGAATGGAACCCTCCTTGGCCAGTGCCCAAGCTGGGCAAAGCCAGGCCAGCTCTGCCTGCCGTCAGCTGTGCAAGGGGCTGCCTTTCACTCCTAGCTACGCACCCTCCCAGGCAGCTGGCCCGCATCCAATCCAGATAAGAACCGACTGAAAATTGTTGCTGTTAGCCAGCTATTCTGTGACCTGCATGAAAGGAGTGCAATGACCTCGGGACTAGTCCCGGCACACAGCCGTCTGCCCACAGACCGTGGCAGCCCAAAAGCCTCGCTACGCACGCCAAAGGCTGGCAGGACAAGTATTTTCTTGGCGGCTGCTCCTCACCGATGGGAGGGGAGGCAGCAACAAGCTGGTTCGAGGGAGCTCGCCTCGCTGCCTGCCGTCCAGTAATAAGAGCTTTACGAGGTGTTAATGTCAATGTGAGTTGTTTTACACTGAAACCAATCGTGGGCTATTTTCTGCAGACGATCCGTGGCCGAGGGTATTTCTTGGTGATATCTTGCGGTGGTAGGAACAGGAGAGAGCCCTTTTCCCCTGGTCTCTTATCTCCTAATGTTCTCTTTTCTGTGGTGCTGAGCTCTTCCGAAGCCACTCTCCCTGCAAGGAGGACTAGCAATGCCATTCTGCCATGGGGATGCTGCAGGGCATCCTCCTGCCTGCGTCCTCGGTTCTCCTGTGGGGTACCAGCCTTCAAGCAGGCTACACAGGCCATTCCTTCAAAATTATTTTTAGTAGTATGTGAAGAAATTTGGAAGGAGTGTAGCCATGGGACCGAAGTTGAGGTTGCCCAGGAGGGACAACATCGTCATTGAAACACTACTGGGCAATAATGCATCAGACTCTTTTTACCATGTACTGGGCTTTAAGGGGTTTGGGTAACAAGAAAAGTTTCAGCCCAAGTAACAAAAAAATGCCAAGGAGGGGACCGTGGTTGAAAACTGAAGGGTTCTTTCCCCTGGGTATAGGGGCAGCTAATCTTGACACCATTCTGCAACTTGTTTCTGCTTTATAAGCCGTGTCTGTGGCCTGTGAAATGCTGCTTGGAGAAATCGGAGCCCACTATTGGTGGATGGAGATGTGAGAGGTTTACAGAACTGTGCTTTGTATCTGCACATTGACAAGGGTGTGCCCCCTGAGGTCACCAGCCTTTTTTGGTGTTTTTTTTTCTCAATTCTCAGAATTCCTCAGCATATTTTCTTCTGCCTAAATCTGACTATCTGACTCTCCTGCAACCCTGTACATTAGGTTTTGGTTTGTGTCTTACTGGGAGCTGGGGTTTCCATTTTAGGCGCTGAGTTTCTAGCTGTACATCTAAAAAGAAATTACGTTCTCATCAGAGGCATTCCCAATCCCGGCCACAAGTTCCATGTAGCAGTTTAAGCAGGCACCCAGGCTTCCTGGAATCCCTCAGGGCAGCTCTTGGTTGATGGGAGCTAACCCAGACACTGAGGGTCACATCATCAAGTGTAGCTGGCTCCTCCAAGCAGGGGAAGTACCTGGATGAGACAGATCTGCTGTTACTCCTGTTGCTGACAGGTGACGGTCATGGTCAGAGGGCTTTCATCTCCAAGTGTTTGAACTGTCATATATTTTGCATAAATGGAGCAGAGTTCTAGGTGTGAGTTTTTAGGGTCAGAAATTTCCTCAACGGGGTCCGAGCAGCCTTCAAGTGGTGCAGAAGATGAGTGAGCTGGGCTGGCTGAAGGTACCCACTGCAACTGCCACAGAACCTTCCTTGTATCCTCCCTAAAGCTTCCTTTAAAGGGCTGAATGATTCAGTACCCTTCTCTCTGCTGTTGCAGAGCCCTCTTCAACAGGTTGATCTGAGAATGTTTAATGACTTGTCACCATGACCGTGGCTGGGGAAAGGAGTCCCTCTGTCCATCCTGTGTTTCTAAAACACACATACATATTTTTTTCTGCACCTTCTTCCCCTTCAGCTGTTTGGAAGACTCATGACCACTGTGAGGGTTTTGAAAGAAAATTGTGCCTTTCTGATTTCCCTCTAGTTTTGACTGAAGCACTGACTGACAGCATTAAGGTAATGTGATGCTGACTAAGCTCTTTTTCCCCTCCTAATATTAGTATTGCTTAAGTGAAAATCGCTTACAGCTAATTTCTTGCCGATAGAGTTACAGTTGATACTGCTTCAAAGTTCCTGCAATGGTATCTTGGGTGCTCAGATGTACCTGGTAACAATGCTGGGAGTTACTTGACTGAGAGCCAAATACTGCTTTTGGAAATACTAAAACGATCAGTTCACCTAAGGAAGGAAAAAAAACCCCACCCCTGCCAAGCAGTAGTATCATGCTTTAAACAAATGCATTCTGCAATAATGGGACACTGGTGCAGATCAATGCAGCAGTCCCAATTTCTAACCTGCCTGGAAAAGATGACACGATGTTGGTTTAGGCTGAGTATAAATATGTGTCCCTCTCTATGCGTTTATGTTTGGCTAATTTTTTGGAGGTCATCTGTGAGGATGAAGCCCTTAAACTCTCCCTGGGGAAAGGTACCACGTTACTCCCCCATTCCACTAGGCCTCCCTGCTGCTGCCAAGCACAGCCCAGGACAGCTCACTTACCTTGCTCCTACCTGGGGTACTGTTGAAGAGCCATAAAGGGTACAAAACCTTTTCAAGACATTTATTAAACACTTGAATTCCCTGTGCCGTTCAAAGAGACTGTTTATTAGAGCAACTTTTATTAGGGAATGAACTTGAAGCACAATAACTATTGCTCTTGATTGCAGGCTCCTAAATGCTGTGTGCTCTTAGAGCCTTCATTTTCCCATGGCTTGTTTTGGAGGGCTTTTTTCCCTCTTTGAATGGACTCATGTATGTGGAATACCCTTACAGATCTCGATTACAGAGCATCCACTGTAATTACTGAATCTGGAATTGCTGAGTGATACTCCTGAAAAATTTTACCTTCCCACTACTAAGGCAGCAGAAATTATACACAGGGTCCCTGTAAAGTAGGTCAATTTTAATAACCATTTCTGCTTTGTGTTCGTTCAGCATGTTCTACAGGCCAGCCCATTTTGCTCCATTCAACTTCTAACGTTCACTACAGCTCTTTAAGGAAATTAACAATCTCTGCCATAGTTTTCCATGTCATCAGCCCTGTGTTTTGTTTCACAGCTTTTTTACCTTAAAGATGCACAGTTTTTACCTCTGGCTCACCTCCCCTGAAGCAGGTCTTCGGCATGTAGTAATGGACAGAGCTTATGAGTCTGACTGTAGTTTCCAAGGAGCAATTCACATTTGCTTATTGTCTTTAGATAAAGACTGTACATACAGCTCAGGTTAGAATAGGACAATGTGGGACACTGTGGGTTTCATGTGGTTTTTAAAGGGAAACACAGTTCTTAGAGGTGCTGCTCCCCTGAATAAAGGCACCCCAACCTACCTCCTAAGAGCTGCTGCCAGGACAAACAAACTTCAGATACCCACTTCCTCCTTACCTTCCCGTGACTCTCCCATCATCCCAGCCTCCTGCAGCTGCACCTTCTGCATGTGCAGGACAGGGGTTACCAGCACCGAGCCTGCCTTGTCTCCTATGCACATCTGCAGCTCCCCACACAACTTCCCTGCAGGACCAGCTCCAAGTGCTGAATTTGTAACACTTGAATGGGAGGGAAAAAAGTAAGCCTGAAGATTATGCTATGGTGCTTATTTCCTTCTGCACATGAAACCTGGTCCAGGGAGAACTGCCTCTCTGCTGTATTGCTTGTTACTCCCCTCTCCCACCCCTTCATAGTTAAGTCACCTGGGACAATTCTGGCCAACACGTATCTTACAGCCCTCAAGCCATTTATAAATAGATTTTTATTTATAAAGTCAATTTACATAAAATATGATACTCTCTTAAAAACTGCATATGTACAACTTAAGAAATCCTAGCAAGTGCATACAAAAATGCCTTCAATAATCTTTTTTTAAAAAAAACTTCAGTTTTCAGAGAGGTGGACCTTCACACCAGGCAAACTCAGACATCACGTTAAAACACAACATAACTTTACAGTCTTTTACCAAAGTGTTTGGAGAGAATAATTAAAAAAAACAATCCAAACAAACACCTTTTCATCTATACCATGTATGTTCCCAAAACATTCCAGCTGGTAGTGTTCAAGAACGAGTGGATAGGACCTGCTAAAAATAGAACCATCTCATCCCTTTTCTCTAAGGTTTCTTGTACAAAAATAAGTCTTCATACACCAGTGTCCCTATAGGCAGTTCAAGTTACATATAAAATAGAATCTGACATGATAAAAAATTCCCTCCCCCTCCAGAAACAAGGAAGCATCAAGTGTTTCTAATTTCTTTTTTTCTTTTCCACCCCTCCAAAGCAACACCGGACAGCAGCGGCGGGGGGACGCAGGTTCGCTCGGGCATCCTCTCCGTGGGTCGGCAGCTGCCGGCGAGCAGGCGGAGCCGCTTCCCCCTCACAAGGAGCGGGACCCCGCAGTCAGCTACCCCATTGCACTTTCCACAGTCACAAGACGACGGCTGAACCCGGCGAGGAAAGCAGCCACCGGGACCCCGCCGGAGTAGAGGCCAGTACTTTCGAGGGGATGCTGCTGCTGCCGCCGAGACCGCGGGTGGCGGCGTGCTGCGGGCTGAGCGCGGCTGCGGAGAGACGGGAGGAGAGCCCCGGTGGGTTCGTGCCCCGCTCCCCCGAGCGCCGGGGGAGGACGCGGTGCCCCCTCCCCTGCGGCTGCCCCTCACCTCCCGCCGTGTCAGTAGCTCCCCAGCCAGCTGGTGAAGTCCAGCAGCTCCCGCTCCTCGGGGCTGAGCGCCGCGTCGTAGCCGCTCTCCTCGGAGGAGCAGGGCGAGCCGGGCGCGGAGGAGGCGAAGGAGGGAGAAGCGGAGGAGTAGCCGCCGCCGCCGCCAACTTCCCCGACGGCCACCCGCCCGCGGCCGTCGGGGAAAGAGGCGGCGGCGTCGTGCTCGTCGAGGAGCCGCTGCAGGGCGCGGATGTACTCGACGGCGGAGCGGAGGGTCTCCACCTTACTCATCTTCTTGCTGGCGGCGCCGTGCGGGACGTGCTGGCGGAGGGCGGCGAAGCCCAGGTTGACGAGCCGCACGCGGTTGCGCTCCCGCTCGTTCCGACGGGCCACGGCGGCCGCGGCCGCCCCGGTGCCCGGCAGGGCGGCGAAGGCCAGGCGGCGCTTGCAGCGCAGCAGCTCGGGGGAGGCGGGCCGCCGGCGGCCGCGGGGTGCGGCGGCAGGCAGCGGCGGCAGAGCCCCGCCGTTCATCGCCGGGCGGCCACGGTGGCGGCGGGCGGGGAAAAAAAAAAAAAAAGTATATATCTAAAAACAACCAAAACTTTTCCAATAATTAAAAAAAAAATAAATTCGAAACTAAATTTAAAGCGAGACAAAGGAGGCGCGTGTGGGCAGCGCGGGGCAGTTCACCCCCATGCCGGTGCTCTCCCTGCGCCGCTCCGCGCCTCTGCGGCGAGCCCCGCTGCCGGCCGGCCCCTTATCAACGCGCCGCCGCCGCCGCCGCCGGGCCCCCGCCGGCCGCACGCGCCGCGCACGCCGCGCCACGCGCGCCCGCCGCCGCCGCGCCCCCGCCCGCGCCCTCCCCCGCGCGCGCCCCCGCCCCCGCGCGCGCCCGGCGCGTGGCGCCGCCGGCAGCCGCCCCCCCCACTCCCCTCACACACACACACACATAGAGATACACACACATAGAGATACACGCACATAGAGATACACACATAGAGATACACACACACCGCCCCCCCGCTGCAACCCTCCCCTCAAACCCTCAAACCACCGCCCTCTGCCCTGGCAGCTTTTAACATTTTATTTTAATTCAGTTCTTACGATGATTGCGCGGGGGTGGGGCCCCACTGTCGCCCCGCCTCCCCCGCCCCTCACAGCGGGCGCTCAGGAGCAGCCCCGAGTCCCCGCCGCCCTGGGCATGAGGTGGAGGCCCCCGGAGGGTCCCGTCCCTTCAGGGGTGCCACCGGCCCGGCCGCAGGGCGGGCTCCTCGCGGGCGCGGTGTGGGGAAGGCGGGGCCCGGCAGCGCCGCCGCTCCCAGCGCTTTCCCTGCGGAGCGGCGAGCGCCGGCACCTGGCCGCCGGTCCGTGCTCCCTGAGAGAGAGACGGGACGCACCGGGGCTCTGCTTTGTTACGACCACCAAAAGTGTATAGTAACAAAGAATTCTAGCAGTGGTGAGGGTCGGCTTACCAACGCCGTTCTCTGCAGACCAGCTTTTTGGGCTTCGATGGGAGTTTGAAGGATAAAGGCATGGAGGCAAGAAGGAAAATGCAAAGGTTTTGTAGCTCGGGGGTTTTCAGCCCAGCTTCCTTTTGCCATGCCAAGCAATCCTCCTTGTCTCTCCATCAAGCCCTCCGCCCAGCTCCGGTGGGAAGAGCAGCAGGGTAAGGTGCTTTCAGGCAGCTGGATGGAATGGGGAGGACAAAGGAGCTTCCTCTTGGAGTCCTGGGAACTTGTGGGAAGAAATAACATGCATGGCATTTTGCTAAATAAACAGGGTGGATGGAAGGGGAGCTACATGAACCTACTGCCCTGGGGCTGTGTCCACTCTAGGCTTCAGGGTGTGCTGTCCTCGGGGCTTTGCTGCTATCCAGCCTTTAGAGAGAAAAAAAAAAAAAAAAAAAAAAAAAAACCCCAACAGTGTGAGGCAGTTCAGTTACAGGGCTTCACTTTTTGGGAGTGAACATAATCCCTCTCAGGAAAATGCTCCAAGCTGGTTCCAACTTGGTGGCCGGGAGGTGTCATCACATTGACAGGTGCCAGCAAGGCTCTGCAGCATGATTTGGATATCAAAGGGTCTGTATTCCCCTGTCTGTCCTGAACCACTTTGCTGCTGGTCCTCAGGTGTATCTAAGCCAAAAATTGTAGTTCAAAGAGCTATCTGTGATTCCTTGATGTGACACAGAGGGGGCTTTTTTAGTACCTGAATGGCGTATTTAGGGAGCAGCAAGGTTCTATTATGTTGAAAGAGAAGTATTTTTCCTGGGGATCTGTTGCAATGGCAGTAGCTTGAAGGAACCTGCCCCACTGCAGTGTCACAGACAGCTGAGCCGAAATTCCTGACAGTAAGGAGCCTGTGAGCACTTTGATTTTCTGGTAGTCAAGCACGCAGGAGCCTTAGCACCCAAATTCAGCAGCTCCTGAGACATCCGTGGCCATGCTGTAGTCCTGGGGGTAAAGCAATGAGCTGCCCTACAGCTTCTCTGGAGGACTTGAACCAAGAGGAGCAGCTCAAGGCATGCAGTGCAGGTGGATTCCCAGCAGTGCAGGGGAGCTGCTTGTGCCTTGCTGGCAGTGCACAGACTGCTCAGCTCAGGCAATGTCATGCACTTGTCACCAGCATCTGCAAAACTGCCCTGGCTGGAGCAGGGGGCTTGCCTTGTGCTCATTGTCAAACATAGTCTGTAGTCAGTAGGGGCATTAATGCTGTGGAGTAATACTGATGTCCTTTTATTACCTTGTCTTTGATTTCTGTTGAAAACCCTTCTCACAGGAAAGGGGAAGCTGCTGCCCTCGAAACTTTTCAAGAGAAAGCCTTCTGTATCGAAGTGCTACGCTCAAGAGTAATAACTGGATTTTTATCATATAAAAATAGCTACAGGGAAATTTTTTCATTAATAACACACACCAGTAAACCCAGTCTCAAGGGAGAGCATGCAGCCTCCAGCCACAGAGATTCCACATTCAGCTCAAGGATGAAGCTGACTTGTCCGAATTGGCTTCAGGGCTGCTGGTCACAACGTTTGTTTCCAGCCAGATGTGGGCATCGGGTCTGGGCCTGAGCACAACACACAGCAAGTGCTTACACTTTGCTAGCAGTGCAGCTGACTCCCCAACAGTCTGCAGGAAGGTAGGTAGGAAGGTACATCTTGTACTCAGATAAATGCAATCTCCTTTAAAATCTCTTTATAAAGTTAATGACTATGTAGGGATCCAGTAGAACAAGACATCATTAAACACTGTCTGTGTTCACAATCAACTTCCTGATCATAATCTGGGGAGAGAGAGCATCCAGTAATGTGCTACCCTTTCCCAGAGAGTGGGGAGAAGAAATTCTCCTCTCCTGGAGCAGGTAAGGCAAAAATGATAATTTCATGGTTGGTGTGGACACCTTGCAGTTCCATGTGGCTTCAGCCAGTGTGCTGCAAGCTGGCCAAATTACCTTCTGGGAGAAGGGGAAAGGGCCTATGGAAAGGGCCTCTACACTACATGTTAGTTCTTGCACCTGCCAAAGGTGAGAGCAAAGCCCTGCCCCTGGCTTGGCACATGTGTCAGCAGGAAGGCTGCACATGGGCTGCTGGGTCAGTCCATGCATTACAGCCTGCTCACATGAACTTTTTAGGGTATTTTGCCAAAACTTTCTGGACTTCAGTGGAAAGCAGTGGAGGTCCTGTTGCAATAAAACTTGAGAGGATGAATGCCAGAAATAAAGGGTGGTGGGCAGTTGAGCTGCCATGTTCCTGGTGAGCCCGTTTACCAGGCTGGGCTGTGCTCACACTGATTTTGCTAGGAGCAGGGCTAGATAGGGCAGGGCTTGCATTGTGTCTTCAGGGTCTATCACCTGCACAGCTGGCTCCTGGGCAGTTATGGTTTGCAATTAGATAGCATGTGAAAAAGAAAAAATAATTTGAGTAGAGCAGTGTTCTTTAGAGCTATGAGTATGGTTCTTTCACTTTCAGTGGAGAAAGAAGTTAATCTGACAGGGAACTCCCTGTTTTCACCTTATGCTCTTTTTCCATGTAATGTTTCTCTGGCTTGATTAACTATTTTCAATAACTCTTCTGACATTTTATTTGCTCATTTATAATAATTTAAAATTGCCTGGGAATCACTAGAGGATTTCTGAGACACACTTTGAAAATAATAAAAAGTAAAGACGTGCTTTGGAAATATTATGATTTCTCTCTGGGTTTGTGTCTTCCAAGGCAGCCTCCAGCCAGCCTTGTTTCCATTCACAGTGGAGTTGTATGGTGCATGTGAAGCTTGGCAAAGCCCAGCTCCTCCCCATTTTCTTCTCTCTTTCCTTTTTTGAAAAGAGATGGCCCCGGGTTTAAAAGTTGATTTTTAGCTTTGATTGTGTGTCTGTGCTATATGAATGCTAAGCAGCCTTTACAATGCATCCTTGTGATGTGCCTGGGAAGGCAGACACAGGCTGTGAGTCTCCCTGGCCTCCCGTCATCCCTGTGGCTGCAGTGGGGTTTGATATGGACATGTTTTATTTACGAGCGAGCTTTAGGGTGAATCCAGCCGTGTTATGGGCAGTAGCTGAGGGGCCGAGTGGGCTGAGCCACTGACACTTGTAAATCTGACACATTTGGAGCTGCTTTCTGCTGTGGAGGAGAGGTATTTTCCCCAATGGTGGCGTAGACTGGAAAAGGAGGAGGCTTCTGAGAGCAGCAGGGACCTGCCACAGGTTTGTCCTGCCAGGATGATGGGCGTAATTTTGGCTCCTGGGTGACATCCTTGTTCTTGCTTCCAGCCCATTCTTTCTCAGGATGAGTAGCAATGCCCCAAAGCCAAGGGGGAAGATTCTCTTCCCTGCTGCATTGACAGAGTTCGAGCATCTGAGGCTGGGGAGATGCTGTTCCATCACTGGTGGCTGCACTGATTGAATGAGCGCCAGAAAAGTGGATGTCAAGAAAGCACCAGCATGAATTCAGCCTCTTCTCCTCCATTTGTGTTTAGTGTCACAAGTTCACTCCGTGCAACATTAACACATCAAATCCCCCAAATCTTTCAGAACATCCCTTTGACAAGAGTGGATGTCATTTCTCTCCAGGTCAGAAGAGGGTTGGGGGGTTATAGCTTTGCAAAAAGAAAATTATCTGGCTTTGTTCCCTTTTTTAAATCAATCCTTCCCTTCCAGATTAGGTGTCACATCCCGCTGAGACCCATGCAGCTGGGGATGCTGGTGTGTATTTTCATAACAGAAACCTGCAAGCTGCCACAAGGCTAGAAAGAGAGCACCTGTGCTCCCTGGGGTATTTTCAAACTCACTACCATCTTTCCATGCTCCAACTGATAACCAGAGATAAGGGTAGGTAGGAAGCTACAGGCAGGAGCTGTGGTCACCTGTGGTTTTTTGCACTGCTTTTGGGAGTGATAAATTGTGCCCTTGCAAAGGGGAATCAATTGATGAAACCTTTCAGGGTGGGCATGAGGCTGAGCCTTGCTGGAAAAGCCATGCTGCCACCCAGCCCGTGTGCTGGCTGTGAGGGTGGTTCCCTGGCATGTCACCAGCCCTGCCTCTTTCCCCTTGGGATGAGGCTGAGGAGACACCCTGCTTATCACCAGTGCTTTCTGGGCAGAGAGGTAGTTGCTTGCCTGCTGAGGCAGGTGTGTGCCAACAACAGGTCACCCAGAGGAAGTTTAATCCCATAGAAAGTGAAGTGTCACACAGATTGCTTTGTTGATGGGCACAGGTAGGATAAGCACTCAGAGTCCCCTGTTCTCCCTTCAGCAGTGCCCTTCCATGTCCTTAATCACAGCCCAACATCTTAATATCCCAGCTCTACTGATGCTCCTGCTTTCTTTTGGGTGAGGGAGTGGCTTTCCTTTTGCTCTTATTATTTTTGTGATGTTAGAAATCCATATATGCTGTACCCCGAACAGGAAGCTTCCAAGGCATACCCGTATGGGATAGAGGGTAAGAGAGAGGAAAGAGAAACAGCAGAAAATCCCTCCAACACCTGAGCCCAGCAGGCAGAGCAGTTAGTGGAGGGAGTGGGCACAAAGGCGGGGCACCGAGCACTGCAGGTGGGGGAAGCATCAGAAGACATGGTCAAGCTACTCAGGAATAGTAATTTTCAACCAAAACAGAGGAAGAAGCTGTTTAAACACAGCTCTTTGAAGCTACACAGCTGCTTTCAGAGCTCCGTGAGTCAGTGAAGGTACCCGTTTTTATGGCTGGAGACAAAAGGAGGTAAGGACATATTTTGTGGGAAGACTAGCAGCCCTTGCGAGGCGTGTAGATGACGATTTTGGACCTGAGGTGAGGTGCTAGGCTCCTGCGGGAACTGAGGAGATTGTTACGGAACTGGAGTGGGAAATGCTCTTCAGAAAGAGCAGGTCGATCATCCCGCCCTTCGGGAAAGGGTTCTGCTGGCCTGTGGGGACCTCTAGTGTGAGACTCGGCTTCGCACAGGTCTCTGCGGCTGCAGGTGTTTGGGACTGGGTAAAGAAGTGGGATCTAAGGGGAAACAGAGGTGGGCTCCATGGGGTTTTTTCCGTCCGCCGCTGTGAAACAGGCTCCGGGCGTGCTCAGGGCAGGTGACACGGCTTGGTGACTGTCGCTCGCGGCTGGGCTGACGTGGCTTGGTGCTACACAGAGAGCTGTGCTCGTACTTTCTTGCAGCCCATCCAGATTTAACCTGTAATTCCACCGGTGGGCCAGCACTTTGTAGCAGGGATCCTTCCCCTTGAAAATGCAGGTGGTAACACCCCCGTTTGTCCTCTAGTACCGGAAGAAGTGACAGGTGGTTACAGTTCTGAATTCCGACACAATCCTAACTCTGACAGTGTCTTATAAGGCATTTTCCCCACCTGGTCTGTTCTCAGGGATCCTGCTGCTGAACGTGGGTGGTTTGGCATCAGCTGCCTCACCAGCCTGTTGTCCTCTACCCACTGCCCTCCTGCCCTGCTATCCATCCATTGGTTTTCTTTCCTCAGATGGTCTCCAGCTGGTGGCCAGAGGAGGAAGGTCTCTGTACATGGGTGCCTCAGTGTCTCCTCCTGGGCATGAGGGCAGGGACCCGTGAGCCATGAGGACAACTGTTTTTCTGGCACTGGCTGTGACAGCTCTCACTGGAGTCTCGGGAGGCTGCAACCAAGATGCTCTGCAGGAGAGCTGGAAAGCAAGCTAGTGATGTAGTCAGAAAATCATGACATGCTTCTCCCCATGCTCATGGCTTTGTGCAACTCGCCTCCTCTCCTCTCCTCTCCTCTCCTCTCCTCTCCTCTCCTCTCCTCTCCTCTCCTCTCCTCTCCTCTCCTCTCCTCTCCTCTCCTCTCCTCTCCTCTCCTCTCCTCTCCTCTCCTCTCCTCCTCCTCTCCTCTCCTCTCCTCTCCTCTCCTCCTCTCCTCTCCTCTCCTCTCCTCTCCTCTCCTCTCCTCTCCTCTCCTCTCCTCTCCTCTCCTCTCCTCTCCTCTCCTCTCCTCTCCTCTCCTCTCCTCTCCTCTCCTCTCCTCCCCTCCCCTCCCCTCCCCTCCCCTCCCCTCCCCTCCCCTCCCCTCCCCTTTGCAAAATGCATCTTCCTTCCTTTTTTTCATTCCTCTCCTTCTTCGTCATCTTCCTGTTACTGTTGCAGGATGGTTTAACTTTTTTACACCCTATGTTTGCCACCTGGGGAGAGTGCAATTATTTTTTATTGGTCTGTTTCACCTGTTCTCCACCAGTCTGGTTCCAAAAGTAAGGATGATTGAAGCACTCATTCAGGCTCACTTTGGCCAGCCCGTTCTTGAGGCTTCTTTGCGATTTACATTTAAGAAGTATGCATTCAGGAGACAGCTGGTTTTGAAGTCCAGAAGTCACCTGAGTCTTCTGCAGCCACGGGTCCATGGACTCTTCCAGTGCTAGGAGAGTGAAAAAAAGGAAGAGTTAAAATGTCCATGGACAGTGAGGGTCTCCTGAGCAGGGGGTTATATGTCTATGTAGCCATTTTCCTGAATAAAGTACTACCAAATGTGTTTTTTCCCCTTATCTGCAAATGCAGGTTCTAATAGAGGCTCAGCCAGAGGTTATTGCCATTCGGTGGTTTTACATGGGGAGAGAAGACTCTTACACAGATCTGTCTGGGGCGAGGGGTTAATCACTTCTTTAAACAACAGGTGCGTTTTGGGGGGTTTTTTGGGGGGTTTTTTGGGTTTTTTCTTTTTAAATCTTGTTTTCCTAGACGTTTTCCCAAAATATTATTCATGCTGATTATTAAAAAAATGTTACCAACAATGTTTATCAAGCAAAACTGTATCCCAGTGAAAGTCAAAATCAGGATATTTTGACACTGACTCTTGACTGAACAGTTTAATTTCATTTTTTTTAAAAGGAGCTTTTGCTCCAAACTCCATGAAAAGTTGTTTCTCTGTATGCCTTTCTTTCTTTCCCAGGTGGCTGTGCGGGAGCTGACAGCAGCTAACTGAGAGCCTGTGCAGAAGGTGACTGCCCTAAAGAGGATTTAATAATCAGGCAGGAGGAGGTGCATCAGCATGTGGTGGGGACTCCACTTCCTGAGAGGCCCCGCTGTGGCCATGCCTCCCTTTGGTGGAAACCCAGGCTTTATCAAGAGCCAGAGGGACCAACTGCCAGCTCTCTCTGGGGACAAGCTGCCATGGGACTGAGGTGCAGGATGAGGACCACCAAGTGCCAGCTGCTGGTGACCAGCCTCTGTGTCATGGTGAGCAGGCAGGTTTGGGGGGATCTCTGCAGAACCGAGGTGAGCTGTTGCCTTTCCCATCCCCACTCTGAGGGGAGATGGTTTTCCCACGTTTTGTTTTTGGCGGGTGGAGGGCAAGCACAGCCAACGGCCTGAGTTATCATTGCACCATGGGCGGTTATCGCTGGCCACCAGCATCACCCCCCCTCCTCTGATAGACTTCTGGTTTCTCTGGGCTGTCACACCACTGAGGCTCTTTCACAACTCAGCAGCTGCCTCTAAGGAGAGAGAAAAGGTCGCTGCTGGCAGAATGATTGGTTTTCAGCAAAAAGATATTTGCTCCTGTCTCCTTGGAACAAAAGAGAGAGGATGGACCTGCTACAGTCATGCTTGCTGCTGGGAGGGTGGTCAGCTGCAGGTGGGAACAGTGAGGATATGAAACTGCAAGGCTTTGGTGGAAGTGTGAGTGAGAAACCTGTGGATCAGCACTGCAAAGTGAAAGCAATTCCAGAGACTCTTTTTATCAGCTTTTGAAGCAAATTCAAGAAGAGTTTCTGGACAACTGCTGTTAGAGCTGATGGGAAATGGTGAAAACTGGAAAACACTTCTCGTGGATGCTTTGACTTGTATGTTCTTGTTGACTTTTCACTTCATCAAAACTTCCCAGCTTAATAATAATAACAACAGCAATAACAATAATCTGTATTTAGTTCAAAGAGGGTTGGTGGCTTGTTAAGCGTGTAATTAAACGGTAATACCTTATTTTGGGCCACAAATGAAGTTTCTAGTTTTTCCAAATTTCTACATTCCAAGACTGCAATGGCTGTAAGGTGGTTCTCTCTTCCAAATAACAGAACATGCCACTTGGAGAACATGAACATCTGAGCTAACTGATGTTGCACTTAATATTTTGCTGGGCATGGGTCAAGATATGCAGTAATACATAGTCTGAAGGATCAGAGGGTGACACAAATTAGGTTAGACAAAATGCTATGGTTTGGATGGATTTAGTCTTTGAGACTGTAAGCCTCCCGCAAAACCTCTTAGAAAATGTCACACAGTGGGGATTATGTTGAAATTGCACTGTCATGTTTGACACAGGTATAGCTGCCTCGTTTTTCTGTATTGTAAAGGCACAAAACGATGAAGCCTTATCTTCAGAGCTAGGAGTAGCCTTACATTTTGTATTTTCCAGGCTCATTACACTAGATTTGGATTTGGATTTGGTTTTGTTGCTGGTGCCTTTGTCCCAGCTCTGCCACCAGTCATGCCGCAAAGAGCCCAGCCCTAGAGCCAGGTGATATCAGAAATGTTCCCTCTCCATCACCTGGAGAGGTGATGTGCAAGTAGTTACCACCTTAAGCATACCGGTGCTCGCAGGGGTGGGACAGAAACAGACAGACCAGCAATACCTTGCAGAGACAGAAACCACCCCAGACAGCTTAGAGTAGTACAGGACTCAGATCTTTGCACTCTACCATAGGAAACAGAGCCAACGGCAGGCAATGAGACTGGTAATACCAAAGAGCAAAGCAGAGAACTTCATCCCTGCTCAAAACCCCTCTTGAAGCTGGCAGCCCTCACAGCCACATGTGCACAATTTAACAGAGTGGGGTGGCACTGCACAGGTGTGCTGCAAGAGCATCAATACTCTCAGTTTTCTTCTTGTGATGGAAATTTAATCCATAGGTACTGGCCAAGAGACTGTGGGCTGCACAGTCTCACATGCACTCATGACGCAAGAGAGAAAAACAGCTTTAGTATTTTTAAGTGTCTAGGGTTTGTCCTTTTATGTGCATTTTGGGGTACACGTGGTGGTCTCGGAATGATGAGGCTGTCTGCATTCGCATGGGGTGCAGGAGTGTCCAGATACACCTCAAACCTTTGTGTGCACCCAGCAGGAGCTGCTGTGTTGTAAATCTTTTCCTGAAACCCTTCTTTTCCAGCTGCTGGGGCTCTCCATTGCCACGCTGAGCACAGTCACCCACTATGGGCTCCATTTCACCCTCATCAGCAACATCTCCCTGGACAGCAATGCCTACAGGGTCATCCACCACACAGGTACATTGTGGTCACAACCCAGTGAGACCTTTGGTGATACCTGGAGCTGCAAAATTCCTTACTGCAATAGAGGAAAATTCAGGGGTATTTCAACAGGAGGAAGGAGCTGGGTTTTGGAGGCTGCTTTAGAACTAACACAGTCCCACAGGCACTTTCTTTCCCCAGATCAAACCTGCTTGCCTGTAACCAAAGGATGCTGTGGATGCACGGGGTGCTCAGGTGCTTCTCTGTTTGTACCTGCTCCTCTGTTCTCCAGCTCTTGTGCTGTGGTAACTCAGGAGCTCCTCAGTCACTGCACTGGCAGGAGACTGGAAGCACGGGAAGGGGAACTACAGGAGTTGAAGCAGAACACAGAAAATTGAGGCTAGGAGAAGAAATGCTTGGCAGCACCTCAGGCTTTTCTGAGGAAATGTGTAGTATTTTCACTTTCACAAGGGAGAAGTATAAACTGAGTAGGTACAAGGCTAGAGCAAAGATAGCCCAGATACTAACATATGCTGCTCACCACTGCTGCACTTGCATCTGCTGCTTCTTCCAAGCTGCACTCTGGGCTTAAACATGCTCATATCCTCTCGAGATCCTGGTTCTCAAATTCAGTTTAACAGGGCAGGTATAAAAACTGTGTTAGTCCAAGGCTAAGGTACATTCATTCCCTATTCCTACACATAAATGTTGGCACTGACTGCAGCCTTGCAGGCTGTCCCACACTAGCCACCCATCTCCAGCAACGCTTCCCCTTGTCTTGTTTGCAAGCATTCCCTCTGTTTGGTTAGGCTAGCAAAGCCCTTTGCAGTGCTGTGGTCCCTGAGCCCTGCCCCAGGCTACTGGCTGTGATCCTGCCTGGGTCAGGAGGAAACCAGAGGGTGAGTGTTGCACCAGATTAGCAATGCCCAGAGTCCTGATAGAGGCTGTGGGACAGCTGCTGCACACCAGCACCCCCCATTTGGGGGGGTATCCTTATCAGAATGCTGAAGTGATTGGCAGCTTCTGGTCTCTTGGGTGGACCAACACCGTTTTAGGCTGCTTCACTCTGCTGGAGCTGTGGAAACCACTCAGAGGCTTACAGCCCTGCCAGACATACATAGCAAAGCATACAGAGACAGGGGGTATTGAATAAATTACAGAAAAATTTCAGTTCTGCAACCTGGTCATTCGGGGCCGGCTCCCCAAAATGCACTTTTTGGCCGCTCTCTGGCTTAAGCATCAGACCAGGCCTCTGGCATCTGACCATAACTCCCACGTCTGTCTTCCTTCCAGCTTTCTACTTTGGGATCTGCCTGAGCATGACGCTGATCCTGGCAGCCCTGCTGAGCTCTGCCGCCACGGTGCGGGAATCGCAGTGTCTCGCCGCCATGGTGCGTATCCATGCCTGCAGGGACTGGCTGGGAGGGGCTTTTGGTCACCTGAGGCTGGCCCCACAACGTGTGCTGCTGGGGGCTGCGTTGCCTTATGCCTGGGAGAATGCTCGCCTGGGGAAGGAGGGAGGTCCTGTTGTTCCACCTTGTGCTGCAAGGGGACGTTTTTGAAAAAGTGAGACCTTGCAGAGGTCTTCTGGCTGAGGATTGCATCATTCTGTGCCTGGTTTCTTTTGCCAAGGTCCTGTGTATGCAGCTTTCAGAAGGTGTTTATCTGCCAAACAACTAAGGTGATGACAATTCCCAGAGGATTTTTCCCCCCCTCATCAAGTCAACACATGGTTTGTGTGGGGAAACCTTAGCAGTGTGATTTTGAGTCTCACATGGTTCCCCTGACTTGTGACAGAAAAATTAGCTCCTCTTTTTTCCCACCTCACTGCAAACATCCATACAAAGCAGGGCAGCAGGCATGGAGGATTTGGGTAGGACCTTGATTTTCAGCCTACAAGGAGAGGGTGGAAAAATAACCTAAGAGTTGAAATCCCCCCCTTTTTCCTCTCCATCAGCCTGTTTGGGCTTGGACCATGTTGACAGTAGTAAACTGCACTGTGAGCTAAGCTCCATTTCAAAACAGAGCCTGTATGTGGGGCTTAGCCTGCACAGAGCAGCTTCCAGCCTTGCAGCTGGAGGGATAAGTGACAAAGTGCTCCTCACTGTTTGTTTTCTCATGTGAAGGGCAGGAGTTAACAGGTAGGTTGTTGAGTATGAAATCTTGCTTAATATAAAATAATTGCATTGCTGTCATACACTAACTTTTAAGAGATTGATCTAATCTGTGTAATTGGGGGAAATGATACTCATGGCAGAAATGAGAAGCTGACACCTGAAAATTCAGTGCAAAACAGCCACTGAAATTCATGTTTTCACCTTCTCAATGCATCATATTCCTTTCTCTGTTTGAGCTGCCCAAAGGGGCCTGAGATCCCATGAATTAAGCAGAATATGTGTAACTTCCCTCTCTTTTTCTGAAGTGTCTTTCATGTGTGCCTGCAGTTACCACATATAAACCAACAGCTGGGTATGTAGAGATCCGTGGAGAATGTCATGGCTGCCTGAAGATACAGTCAAACTTCTCTATAAAGTTTATTTGTTGCCTTACTCTTTCGTATACTTTGGGACATGCCACTTCATAGAACAGGCTGTTAAAATAATAATAAAGAGCGCCAACATATCCTAAGAGAACTCCAGAGCTGCTGTCCAAGGGCCACACAGTGCTGTTCTCCCTTCCCGTTGGAACGTGGGTGATGCTTTTCTTCCAGCCACCCATCGTCTCCCCCAGCCTGGCTGCTTCGGGGTACCACAGCCAAGCATTGCTCCCCAAAACAACCTCTGGCTGGCAGAACCCTCAAACTGGCTATTTATTTCTGTGGCTCCTAGTGCATCCTGTTGCCTTGTTTTTAGCTTCCACAGTTTGGGTCCCCTGGGGGATGTGGCCGTCTGCATCCCCTGATGGCACGTTAGAAGGGAAGTCACGGTGTCGCTGCCCTGCGGGGAGCAGAGGAAAGGTGCGAGGTGCCTTCCTCGCAGCTGTGGCGACGAGGATTCATCCCACGCAGCTCTCGGCAGGGATAACGGGATCTGCCTTCGAGCATCATTTGGGCCGAGCCGTGGGGCAGGAGGCGAGAGGCCGCTGGCAGCCGCGCGGGGCCGCTCCAGCGCCGCGCTCCGCCGCCCGCCCGCTCCGGGACGTGCCGCGGGACGGGAGCCGCCTCCGTGATCCCTGCGGTCCGGCGGCACGTCCCCAACCCTCAAGAATCAGCGGGAACCCTGGGAGACACTCAAGAGATGGCCACTAGCAAGGGTATTCTCGGCTCCAAGTCCTCCAAGGAGCTCATCGGCGTCTTAAATCACACGGAGGCTTTGCCTATTCCTATAAATCGCCCCCTCCCCTCCCAAGGATATCTTTCACCTAGTGCCGGGTCGCTGCTTGTTTTGCCCCGAGTTCCCACTCCCAAGGCACACATTTAATCTTCGATCTGCCAGCAAGAAGCGAAAGCAGGGAGAGCCAGCCCTGACGGCTGCAGAGAGGTGCAGTCGTAGGCAGGAGCGGGGTTTGGCCCTGTGGGGCTCCAAAACTGGTCAATGTGTTGCCCAGCCCTGCTGGTCCCTGCTGTGCTGTAGCTCACAGGAGTAATCAGCCCTGCTGCTTGGAGCTTTTTTCCTCCTTCTGCAATAGAGAGTCTTTCATCTTTCCCCGCTATTGATTTTAAAGGACTTTTCCTCCCTGCATAGAGTGTGTCTTATTTAGAAGACCATTTAATTCACCCTTTAATCAAAGAGGGAAGACACCAGACTATTTGCCTGACATCTGTGGCAATCCAGGAAACCAAGCCATGCGTGGGGGATGTCTGCATCGATGTGGCTGGTCCACCACAATGCCACTTGGTAAACCAACTACCCTGGGGAAAAGCTGACAAGAATGCAGATTGGGCTTACAGGAGAATCATTTTTGTCTGTTTGGATTATGTATCATGCTGCCTGGCTGTCTGGAGGTCTGTGTGCCTACAGAGGAGGAGTCTCTGGTCTTTGCAGGCCTTACTGGTGCTGTTCTAATAACAGTAATGGGCGCACAGTGGTTAGAAACCAGGACAGGTCAAATTGGTTTGAGCACACGCATCTCAGGAGATTGTCTTCTAGCTGCATTAGCAGCATCATGAGAACAGAGAGATGCTACTGTGCATCCAGTGCTGCTTGTGAGGAAGCTGGTTCCAAGAAAGTAATTGAGAACTTAAGGGTAAAAAAATATGTTCTAAAATCCAGGAATATTACACTTAAAGCTCCTCTTAAACAGGGAGAATAGCAACAGGCTTTATTGACTCTTCTCCAGCTCAGGTAAACTCTGTTTTCTGGTGATCTACAGCACATCATGTAGTCAATCCTGAATGTAAATATCCTGCAGCTCTCACAGCCCCTGGAGGCCACGTCGCTATTGAAGGGGAGGAAAAGGAAGGAAAACAGCAGTTTTCCTAGTGCTGTTTGCACAAAGGAAAGACTCGTACCAGTGAGGTTTAAACATCATGTGTTGTTACCTGGTCAGACAGAGAAAAGGAAAAAAAAAAGAAAAATCGGGGAGCACCATGCCGACCATAATATCACAGCTGAAATTCTCACATCTGAACTTTGCAGCCTAAAACCCGACTAGTATAGAGGAAAATTTTGTACTCAGGATGGAGCAGATGTTCCAAAAAAATTCAGTGGAAAAAGCCTCAGTGAATGCCCAATATAACCCAGTTTTTCATCAAGACTGATGAGCTAATAGGGCCAGCCAGCACAGAGCACTGTTTGCTTTATTATACCCAGGTGTAGGCAAGTGTGTAGAGGGTCCTTAATATCACTGCAGCACATTTCAGCATCTTCCTTTCTAATTTAATCTGCCTCCTGTGTTCTCTCTCATGGTGCAACACTTCTGAGTGAGGCACCTGTGTGCCAGTGGCAGAGCTGGTGCTGAGGATAGATTCCTCTTTCAGACTGATGTCACTGACTATGTTTGCTCTGTGAAAGGGCAAAAACATTGTGTGCTTTTAGATGAACTGGGTCAGGCAGGGAGGGACACAACCTGATGGATGCCATCTGAAGTTTGCCCCCCCCCCCCCCACCCCCGCCCCGCCATTCCGTGCCTCTGGGTGCTGCAGTCTGGCAGGGAGCTGGCCTTTGCAATGACCACAGCAGCACCAAAAAACAACAGGAGCAGAGCAGGGCAGAGGTCAGCTCCTTCCCTGAAACTGTAGGAGTTTGACAGAACACAGCTACAGACACAGTATGAGCTAAAGGATCTCCCCCTCATCCAAAGCAGGCCTCCTTCACCAAAGGAGAAGCATCAGAAAAGGCGAATTAAAAGAAATACCAGCCAACAGACAGTGTGCTGTTCCTGTGGATTCCGCCAAGTCAAAGAGAAATTGTTCCTTGAAGCAAGGATGGAAGCAAGGTCATTCATAAAAGAGTAATTGATGTCTGCCTGGTGACAGCCCTCCACGGGGCTGATGTGGCTGTCTCTTGCACAGGAAGCAGGCAGCAGCCTGTGGATGGCTGCAAGGAGCTCCAAGGGTCTGGGAGATGGTAAACCAGCCTCAACCCTTCCATATTTTGTATACAAACTGCACATTGCCTTTTTCTTTTTTCTCCAAATGCCTTCTAATGCAATTAGAAAGTTTCTCTTCCAAAAACCTTTTGGCTGGGAAGGTAAAAAGCAGGCCATAATTCATTTATAAGATGTTCTCGGAGCCATGTAATTGCTGTGCACCAGCTGGATGGAGGGGGAGCTCCCCAAAGGGCTGTGTCTTGGTATTCCCAGAGAAACCAGGCAGAAATAAAGGGAGAGCTGATGCTGAGGGACTGAGATGTGGGGTGGAGCTGAGCAAGGGAAGATGAGAAGGAGGATTTTTATCTGCCGGGGGTTCTGACCTCAGAGAGATGTTGTAAGTGCTGGAGATGGTGGGGAAAGGAACAGAGAGGACAGGGGAAGAAATCGGGGTTGTAACTGGCATCCTGTTGCTCACAGTGTCTGGGTTCATGGTGGGTCACTTGAATTATGACTCTAATGGAATGATATGCAGAAGAGCAGTCACATTGCTATCAGTGCTGGTTTTTCTATCTGACTAATTTTTTTTTTTTTTTTAATTTTCTTGTCTTTGAACTTGATTTTGGTGAAAATGCTGTTTGTTTGGTGGGGAAGTTGTTGGAGGCAGTGCAAAATGTAGGGTGTGGTCCTACTGAGGAGCAACCTGACATGCCGGTGTAACCTCACCTCCTCCCTCCAGTTTTTGCTGTACCTGAAGGGTTGAACACCCCACTCTAGCTGGGTTTTGGTCTGAGATATCTGGTCCTGCAAGCTCTTCCACATCTTCATGACTTGTAACCACCTGGTCATGTTAGTGTTTGATCAGACTTTTCCTCTCATCTTCTTTAGTGTCTTGGGTAATCTCATTTTAGCTCCTAGCAAGGCAACGAGTGATCTCATCAGCTATATGGCCAGGCAGCTGCCAAAAAGAACAAATGAAAGGAGAGACTGTACATACATAATTTAAGATTTTTCGTAAGAGCTGTACCAGGGTTTTCCCCAGTGTCTGATGCAAAGCCTGAAACAAGGCAGCCCCCCAAAAAGTGGTGAATACCAGTGGCAGTCTTATTCCAGGAGCAAAGTCCCCAGGCAGGGCAGAGAAACAGAACAGATGGACAAGAGCCAGCAAAAGGATTTTACTGGCACATTCACTTTCATTTCCAGGATTTGAAGTAACACATTTTCCTTTCTTGCTGCTTATGCATGAGTTTGAGCTTTTTTTTTTTTTTTTTTTTTTTTTTTTTTTTTACTGTATCTTTTAAGCAATTATTTTTGTGAAGCAGAACTGGTAGGAGCAATGTTCTTCTTCCTCTCTTAAGCTTGAATTTGGTAAAATTTCATGAAAGATTTAAACTTTTTCTAGTTATTTCAACTATATCATAGAATGAAAACAGTCAGAGAAAAGAAATAGAGATCTGAATAAGGTGCAGTCAGCTGGGTAAGTTTCCCACATAATGTTGTGTTGAAAGAGGTACAGTTTCATGGAAAAACTTATATGGGCATTAATTTTCAACCAATGTTTATTCATCATCTTTTGTCATTCCTAGACTAAGCTGCAGATTCATATTGGATGAGCCCATTTAGCCTTCAAACACTTTACAGGCACTTTTTTTTTTTTTTTTTTTTTTCATGTGAACAAGATCATTTGGTCCAGCTGTCACAGCAGGCGAGTGCTTTTTATATCAGGGTGTGTGGGGGTTTTAGTCCAGATTTGTTCAAATAAAAACACAAAGCATGTAACTTCCAGCTCTGCAAGCCTAGGGAAGAAGACAAAAGTCAATCCATGTTCTACATAGTTGCTGTTATTGTTTAGACATTTCAGGGTCAGTTTCTGGCCTTGATTATATTTCTGTCATCCTGTTGTCTAACTAGGATGGTGCTGATCTCAGGAAGGCAGCTTGGCCATGCAGCTGCCACTTTGCTCACAGACTAAGTCCAGCTCCTCTTCCAGAGCAGGTTGATTTCTATCTCTATCCCAATTATTTGCATCTTTATGGACTAGGATCTTTGAAGCCAATAGCCAAGTTTTAAATGCATGGGGACTGAATCCCAGGAGGAAGGAGATGTTATTCTGGAGCACAGTCTTGCAGCAGAAGGGAAGCATTACTGTAAATATAATGTTTTATACCTCCTCTTTGTCCAAGAGGAATTTGGGCAGAATAGATTAACTGCACTGCAAAAAGCTGCCTGGTTTTTTGGTCAAACTCTTCAGTTGGCCACAGTGCAATTAGAGGGTTCCTGATGGGGAACCACATTATTGTCCATCTAATTTCTTTTAAGTAACTGACATTATGAGGGATATTAAAAGAAGGTGATGTTTAAACTTTAATGAAACTTGCTCAAACAAGCATATTAAATATGTCCTGATTGTGTTTGCAAATGGGTATTTTCCTCCCAAGGCTGTAACTGTTGGTATTTTTCCTCTTTCTCCTCAGGGATTTTTCTGTTTTGCTCTGGCCTTTTGTGGATTGATCCCAGCTGCCTGCTGGAGATACACACACAGCACAGAGGTAAGTGTTGGCTGCTTGGAAATACCACCAGCATCTCATCAGAGATTTTTTTTTGTAGCAAATATTTCTCCCATAAAAGGAACATCTGGTGTTAATTAAGCCATCCATACTGAGGTCTATCACATCCATGCTCTGTTGCATCTGTCCTTTGGAAGAACAGGGTCACCTTCATCAGCTGCCTCTTTAATGGGATCATCTGAAGGGAGAAGCCCATGGAAAACCTCCTGCAGGGTGAATGCTTCGTGCTGAAGGCAAAACAAAATGCACGTCTCCTTAGCTTTGGGAATTTATTTTTTTTCAGGGGATGTTTGCTTTGTTTTGTTTTAAATGAGATGCTTGACTTTTGAAAAGTCATTTCCAGCTGGTTCTAATTCCTGCTAACGCCAATTGGGAGGCTCTATTCGAAAGCAGTGGCAGGTTGTTCTCCTGGCAGTGGCCAGGAGAAACACCCAGGAAATATGTTTATTAACATGTAGCAGTGGTATGTGGAAAACACAAGAATGAAAAATGGTGTTTTGAGTCATACTGGACCAGAAAGAGAAGAATGCAGGAGGCTGAATTTGGAAGAAAGTTGGGTTTTGAATTGTTAACCCAGAGCTTGCTGATGCTGTGGTAGATGGGCAGTGTGGGAGATACAAGGTGATGGGTTAGTTGGTCTTAATTCCTGTTTTTGCCTCACTGCACTCAAAAACTACAAAATTTAAGAGACTTGGGAATGTAAAAATTCATGGCATCTTTCTTTTGAAAGCACAACACTGGTATTTTTGGCAAGTACCTAAATAAGTCAGAGAAGTGCTTGGAACTGTGATGGATGTTTCATGCAGTGGCTCAGTCCTTGTCTCTCTTTTGCTCCTCTCCAGCCCTAGGCATGAGCCATAACCTGCAATGTTCTGGGCACCGATGAGGATGCAACATGAAACATAATCTCAGTGAATTAGGGATTGATGCTGCCCATATTTTTAGGGTTACATATATTGGGGGTGATCAAAGACCACTCTGGCCTTGAGATTTCCTTGGAGGAAATTTCCTTGGATGGAGGAGCATAACTCCAAAATCCTGGAGACTCAGTTCATACTGGGACTGTGGCAATTGCCTTTGCAGGCACAAGGAGCCCTGTCCTGTAATGGTTCAGTGTCCTGTGCATAAATTAAAAACCAGTCCTTCTGAAAGCAGAAGTCAAGGTTAAGGTGAGGGATAAGGTCCTGCTTTTCTAGAAAGTTTTCCCAGGGCTGGCCAGTGCCCAAGTAGTTGAAAATTCTTTGAAATGTGCAGGTGGCTACACTGGACCAGGCTAAAGTTGTTGCCCAAGGTAGGAGCTGTTGGCCAAGGAGATTTTTGGTTGACCTGCTGTTAGCCAGGGTAGCAGCATGAAAATCCAGCAAGCACAAAGCAGTGCTTTTTCAGATGCCAGCAGCTTGTGGCCCAGGTGTCTACTGATGGCACCTGCTGGTGCCTTTGCCTTTAATGTTCTCCTTGGGTTTTTCCTCTGTGAATTTGTGCAACTGCTTTGGAAAAGTTAGGGTGAGTGCTGATAGTACAACAGCATCTTTTATCTGTACACGGAACTGGCTGAAGTGGATTCAATCAGAGCTGAGACATCCATGAAAATAATGTCTTTCTACAGCCTCTTTATTTTTTTTCCTTATTGTTTCAGGCAAAACTACCAACATTTATTACATTCCCTCTAACAGTTTAATATGGAAATAATTCGATTTTCATGACCAACACAGAAGGGAGCACACTTTCCTCCTTTTTCTGCAGATGTTAAATTGTACACTGAAGCAAAGGCTGTGTCAGTAAAGAAGAAATGTCATCAGAAACTGTCTGGTTGGCATTGTGAAATTGTGTTTTCTAAATAGACTATTTATTTAGTTTTACTGTTAATCTACATACATGGTGCAGGGCATGAAAAGACTGCAAGAAAAAGGTTGTATGTTGGGTTATGTAATACAGGGATGTGCCATGCAAACATATTTTGCTGAAAATATTTAAAGGAGTATTGCTTTGTATATCTCCTAGGCACCACATCTGTTTTTACTTCAAATTATTTTTACGGGTTTTTTTTTTTGCTATGAGTGCCCTGCCCACAGATGAACCCACGGTTATGGTTAGCTTTGGTAATTGGTTTGGTTTCTGTAAGCAAAATAGTTCCACTAGGCAAATTAGGGGTTTTGTAAAAGGTTGACTTTCTGGGCAAAGAAAACCAGCAGTTTTTCTACAACAGAAAAAAAAAAAAAACCCAAAAACCATGAGAGACCATCTTGTCTTTGTCTGCTTTCTAAAATCTAAGGAAAAGCAGGGAATATAAATGAGGAAGATTTAATTAGAAGTGTCACTTACAGAACGTTGAAAATTTAGTTTTGACTGAAAAGTAACCCATCTCACTAGAGAGAGAAATGCAGATGTGAGAGAAAAATATGGGTGATGGAAAGAAATACAGATGTGCCTGCCTCTCCAGGACAGGAGCACAGTGATACAGAAAATTTAATGAAGCAGGGAGAAGGCTTCTGAAGTCTCATTATAGAGCTGTTTTTTTTCCCTTGTCCTTCTCAAAATAAAGAACCAAATTCAAGCAGGTGTCCTCTGCTGCCTACTGCATGTCAGTACTTTCAAAAATAGTTAATTGTGGTAGTCTAGGGGGGTGAAATCAAATCCAACCAAGTGGGTGGGTGTCTTGTAAGCCTGATGGGATGTATACAGCTATCAAGAAAGGAACAGAACTGAGATGTAAAACTGAATATGGGTGAATATGGCCATTACACATGCCTGGATCACTAAGAGTGCTGAGGGGTACTGCCTCCATGTTCATGGCTAGAACAAAACTTTCAGTTTTTCCCATGAAAAATACATTGACTTTCCAGTGGAATGCCAGACAGAAAATTAAGCTGTTCATTTTGGAAATGCCAGCTGGGAGCTGGTATCAGTAGTTCCCATCCTCTCCCTTCGTGCTGGCAAGGTTCCGAACACAGGCAGCACTGAAAATAGAGTCCTCCCCTCCCTTTGCAAGCTGGGGATGGGAGGTCTCCCCTGCACTAATCCATGGCATATGCTTCAGTGATTTACTCCTGTAGATTAAAAAAAAAAAAAAAAAAATCTACATTTTCTTCATAAAGCAGACTCCTCTTCCAGAAAATAATCTGAAATAGTAAAACCCAATACTCAGTTGAAAAATTGTTTTCGTGGTTATTATCAAAAGACAATGGAAGAAATGTTGTTTGAACATGATGAAAACAAGATGCCTATTTTGCCTGTGTGGCTCTTTCAGGGCCCTTTTTACAGTATTTCCTACAGAGAAGCTGGGGAGGGAGGAAAGGAAGAGTTATTTGTAAATATTTGATATTCTCAGACCTGGGCACTGTAAACAAAATGAATCTTCTCGTTTCCCATTCTTTTCTGCTTTCATGACCTTCTGTAACTTCTGGACATATTCTTTCAGACAGATGTTGAATGTTTTAATTTCAAGTTATCCACATTCCAGATGGACTCGATGTCACCATAGCCTGTTTTCTTAAAGTAATGTATGCCAGATATGCAGCAGTCATGAACCTCAGATTTATCATGCTTTATCCTAAAAAGTTGCATTCCAGTTGTTCCTCTTCTTGATGGGAGATGTGGTCTTGGTAGAGAATTGTTGCAGACCTGTCTGAGGAAGAACAGTGGTGCAAAGTGAACGAGACACTGATGTGCATGGGAGGGCATAGGGGATGGGATGACCTCTACACAAGGTCTTTGCTGGAACTGCTGTGGTAACCACAGAAATCATGAGGTTTTCGGATGGTTTTCAGCCACATTTAGGAAGTCCTGGTTCCTGAAGCCGAAGAGCTGAGTCTTGTTTTCCAAAGTTATCTTTATGGCAGTTCCTTTCCCACAAACTGCTGTCTGTTTAAGTGAGGTCCCTCTGTCATTCACGGCGTGGCCAAAAAGAGCAGGGATGTGGAATGCAGAAAGGGAGAGATATGCCACATCTAGCACAGCTGGTGGGAAGGGCTGCTGCTTCCTCCTCCTGCTCCCCAGCTTCCTTTCTCTCCCCACCCATTAACTGCTGCTCTACAAGCCTGTCTGCATAGGCTGGAGCAAAGCTGTACTTGTAGCTGCCATAGAGAAGATTTGGTACTCTTACTAACCAACAGGAAACCAGAATCATTAAGGTTGGAAAAGACTTTTAAGATCATTGAGTCCAACCTTTGACTGTCAACTAAAGCAGAACACTTAGTGCCATGTCCAGTTATTTCTTGAACACTTCTAGGGACAGTGACTCCACCACTTCCCTGGGCAGCTCATCCCAGTGCCTGACCACCCCTTCAGTGAGGAAATTCTTCCTGATGTCCAGCCTGAACCTGGAATAGCTTGAGGCTCTTATGCTGTCACTTGTTGCCTAAGAGATGAGACACACTCCCAACCATGCTACAGGCTCCTTTCAGGTAGTTGCAGAGAGCAATAACATCTCCCCTGAGCCTCCTTTTCTCCAGGCTAAACTATCTCCACCTCCGTCTCACTGCATTTCCTCTCCAGACCCTTCACCAGCTCCATTGCCCTTCTCTGGACAGGCTCCAGTACTTGAATGTCTTTCTTGTAGTGAGGGGCCCAGAACTGGACACAGAGATCAAGGTGTGGCCCCAGCAGTACCCACTACAGAAGGACAATTACTGCCCTAGTGTGCCCTGGCCATGCTATTTTTGATACAAGCCAGGATGCCCTTGCTCTTCTTGGCCATTTGGGCCCATGCTGGTTCATTGTCAACTCTTACCCAGCACCCCAGCTCCTTTTTTGCTGGGGCCATTTCCAGGCACTGTTATCTAAGCCTGTAGTGCTGCATGAGGTTGTTGACCTCACTTGACCAAAGTGCAGGACCTGGCACTTCGCCTTGCTGAACCTGAGGTTTGGGGTTGTGTTCTGGGCCCTGCTGTGAAAGAGGCCAGAAGAGTTTCTATTTCACATCACCTTCTGCTGTTCCCTTTCTCTGCAGCAGCTGAGCCAGTTCTTCTAGCAACCCTGTGGCCCTGGCCCCATAAGCCAGGATGGTAGGGTGGGTCAGTGACACTAAAATTGCTGCAACATAAAAGGAGTTTTGCAACAGAATGAGCATTTTAATTACAGAGATTCAGTCACAGGTAAAAGAGGAAAATGGATTAAATTACAATTTCCCAACTCAGGAATTTGAAACTGGTGCAAATAGTTGTCCATATTTCTATAAAGGCCTGATTCCCTATGTCCTCTGTATGAAGAGTCTGCTTGGATTTGTAGTAGCATTTGCAATGATATGGTGACCTCTTAATTATCAAATGGTTTCTCAGGTTGCTGGGTGTTTTCAAAATGAGTTTCACCTGTGGCTTTTGGCTCCACATGAGTGGAAAGGCATTAGCCCCTTTGTGCTGTGCTGCTTGTACTTCAAGAATAAATGCAAGGATTTAGCTTTTTATGGACAGGGAATGAATACAAGCCATTAATCTACATCCTGATTCTCCTGCAGCATTGCTCTTCTTCCTTCAGAGGAGTTTATTTGCTCTCCCCTCCTCATGCTGGGAAGTGGAAATGGAGTCTTCCATGCTTTGTTAGCAAGCAAGGTGGTACCTTTTGAGATGGTGATTTTCTAACCTGTCAGGAACCCGGGGTTACAAGGCTGGAATTAACAGTTGCAGCTGTTAAATAACAAATACTGCCACGCCTGGGTCTTGTTCTTAAACAAAGCAGCTTCCCTCCTCCGTCCTCTGCATATGGAACCAGCACTAGTTTTCTGTCTGTGGGTCTCCCTCCCAAGCAGCACCTTTGCAAAGGCAGAGGCACCATTGCCTGGGTCTCCAGGAGGGAAATCATCTCTTACCGTGCATAAAACCAGCTCATGCATCTTGTTTCTGCAGGTATGTAAGGAACAGTGTATCACTTCCCAGTTAATTTCTTGAGTGGGACTGTAGAGGTCCTTCGTCTATGAGCTTCCTAGCGTGTGTTTGCGTCTGCCATCGCTGCCTCTGGTGTGTGTTGGGGCAAAGTCTTGCAGGGGCTGAAATGCTTAAATGCAGGCTGAAATCCTAGAGATTTTAATGGGACTTAAACGCAAGCTGAAGGTGTGCTTAGGTGTTTTTCTGAAACCAGACCTGAAGCATACAGATAGGTTCCTTCTGAGCTTTAATTCAGGGGGGCTGGATCAGGATTGTAGCCCCTAACAGGAGTCTTCCAAGAGCATTGACGAAAATCACTGATGTTGCTGCGAAAATGCTGTGAACTGTCTGAAACGTTCCTTGCTCTTGCTGTTAATCTAGGAGACACAATCGCTTTAAAAGCGCCAAGCTTTTCCCAGTCTCTGAATTCCATGGGAAAAACAAAAATGGGGGGAAACCCCTCCCTCTTCCTTAACGTTTTTAAATACTGTGCCTCTTTCCCAGTGTTTATGTTCTCACCACTCAGAGACAGCCCACTCCCCCCAGCGAGACACTGCTCTCCTTTGTCTGAGCCTCCACACAGGCATTTGCACTCACGGCTTCTATAATTTATGGCTGCCCCGGCGCTGAACCCACACGGCCCCGTTTGTGCCGCTTTCTGTGGCAGAGCTGGAGCTCCCGTCCCCAGCCCTGGCACCCGAGGCCGCTCAGATGGTTGCCATTGCTGCCACACATCCAACTTTCATGCACCTGTGGGATGCTCAGCACAGCCACCACCCACTCAGAGGTGACAGGGCTGCCCTGGGACTGGCTCTATTGCTGATACCACTGCTTTATAAGCTAAAAACTGTTTGCAGTGTTTCACCATAGGTTTATAAGCCAAAACTGTTTCGAGTGTTTTCAGTGCTTTCTGCTGGGAAGCAGTCTTGCCTGGCACTGGTTTCAAGAGCTACAGGTGAAAGCGCAGGGATGGCTGAGCTAATTTGACCCAGGTTTTGAGGAGGGGATGTTCACAAATTGCTGGGTTGTGTGTTTTGAAGACAGGAACACAAAGGGTCAGTGTGGGCCCTTGGCAGCCTGTTGGCTTTGCAGTTCTGTTATAAAATGGACCGAAAAATTAATGGGTTTTTTTTAACAAAAAAACAACAAACAAGGAGCATACATAAAAATGCTAATTTAAAAAACCCAACCTTAATATACTGGTGATGCTCACAGGTGTGCAGCCACAGATCTGGAGAATTTAGGGGAAAAAAATCATTGTTGATATTGATTAACTGCCTGCCTGGGTTTTCAGCACTTCCCTATAAAGCATCTGGTGCTCTGTCACAGACACAGAGCAATGCTGTATCTGAGTAGCGCAGAGGTGGCCTCTGGGTTTAATGGCTTGGCTGAGCACACGGCTCTGATGTCCCCCTGCCCATGGGCCAAGAGGGATGTAGAATCTACTGTTCTTTTGGAGATAGGAAATGAGGAGGTGAGGTGTAACAACTCAGGACTTTCTCATGTTGTAAATGTTTTGTTCCAGAATGGGATGGAACTGCTGAGGCTGGAGAGAGAAAGGGTTTTTGCTTTTCCTGAATGTTTTGTTCCCCAGCAGTTTTTGGTCTGTCTCTTTCTGTATATATAGCAGAAAGTAGTGAGAACTCCATATGATTTGGCTTCAGGTTTTTTTTAATGTATGTATGTATAGATAGACACAAAATCTGTATGTGTATACAGATCTGGGGAAAAAAACGGTGAAAACTGTTTGGCTGAAAGCCTCATCTGGATCTTCTGGCATCAGTGGTCTCCAGTGACCACTGTCAATCAGAGGGGGAGCAGCAGCTTCTTATCTTGTGCCATTTTTCCACAGGAGACCTCAAAGAATGCTCTGATTTGCAGCACTGGCTGAATTTCTGCATCTGGGAATAACTGGCTAGAAAAGACTCTAAAAGAGAGGAGCTGATGTGCAATTAAGAAAATAAAAATGTTCAGCAAGCTGCAGTGACTGTGTTAGATAGGGCTTGGTCAAGCATGGATGGGGGAAGCTCATCTTACCGTGTGTTTTATCCACATGGTGGGAGTTGCTCTTCAACCTGGTTAATGCCTCCAGAGTGGCTTTCTCTCGTGTGTTTCGCTGCAGTTGCATCATTGCTTTGCACTAACCCAAGCTGTTGTGTCTGTCCCCACCCCTGTTTCTGGCACACTGTGAATGCATGCATTTCTGCACACTGCGGACAGCAAAATGCAGAAGTGTCTTTTCTCCTGAAACAAGGAAGAGTTTTGACTGAGTTCACTACTTTATTCCAGTTTCACTTCTTAAGTGACTAGCTTGCAGTTCATAGCTGAATGTGGGAGTCTGCAATGGCCACCTCTAGAGAGACATTTCTGGGTGAGGCTGGTGAGCACATCCTCCCTGGTGATGCTGAAAGAACATGAAGTGCTGAGGTTGCAGTTTCTTCTGAGCCTGCACTGTATCTGCTCAGTTTGATTCCTCAAAGGCACAGACCCACAGGAGAGGAGGATCCTCCTCCTGCTTCCCACGCTTGTCTTCCTCCTCTGCTGTGTCAAGAGTGTTCCTGTTTATTGGGAAGGAGGAAGGTGGGTTTGTTATTGAGACAATCCTGGCATCTCCTTTCACTATATTCTCCTTAAGCTTTGCAGAGGGATTTTTACCCAACAGCAGTTGCAAAGGTGGTTCACTAAAACTGCTAAAACATAAGTCTACATTAGTTTCCACCTAAGAGACACTTCCAGGTTGCCTAGACACAGGCATTCACTGGCAGCAGAATTGGGATTCATTGGCACTTTTGGCTTGCAAAGGCATCAGGAATTGAAAGCAGACCTTGTCTCGTCTTTCTGTTCCAAAAAATGATCCTGATAAATAATAATAATAACCTAAGTCAAAAATGTCAGTTTTACTCTTGAAGGCAGTAAGGTGGAAATTTGCTTTAGTTTTAATAGCCAAGGGCAAGAACTCTAATATCTTAGAGTATGTGTCTTCCTGCAGTCATACATTCTACTTCTTGGGGAATAAAGGATATAAAGGATAATAAAAAAATCTCAAAAATTCCTTTTTTCTTTTACTTAAGGTGAAAAATGGTACTTACTGAGTCAGTTGGAGTCATCTGCATCAGTTTCAGTGGTGATTTTCCATTTGTTGTATCCAGCAACCCATCAATATCATTCCTAAATGAATATTTCATCAAGGAATGCAGAGAGAAGTGGGAGGCAGCAATTATTTACCTGATCTAGAGCTGGAAAATTTCACCCAGCTTCTTCCAGGAAAAGAATTACTGTAGGGTATGACCTCCATATCACTCAAGCTGGAGATTTTTCTTAACCAAAGGCCAGCTGATGCTTTATCTTCAGCTCTTGGTGTTTTTTACTCATGAGCACTGCAGGCTCAATTTCCCTCCAAGGGAAAGCTTTATCCAGCAGAACTCCTCCAGCAGTGGAACATGGCATGTCACTAAGAACAGGAAAATCCACTTGACTATTATGATGCTTGTGTGTGGGAGGAGTGAAAGGCCTTTCAAAAAACAGATGGACTTTCTCTTCTCCAGCTGTATCTGCCCATTGCATCCTAAGTATTGTTTAAGTGATGGGGCACAGCTCTTTAGCTTAGAGCACGTTATTGACAGTATAGTGAAAGCACTCAAACTCAAGAGTCATACTGTTGCTTAAACATGAGAGAAAGCACCCTGATTATTTTTAATATGTTTTCCCCCAACAATCAGTGTAAGATACAGAAAAAAGAAAATTGTCTTGAGGCAATGGACTCGAAATTGCCCATCAGGGGAGTGTGTGATGGGAATCTGTTGAGGATGACAATTGAGTACAAAGCAGTGCTGTGGTCTAGATCTTCACTGTGTTAGGAGTGGATCAATGGAAAATATGGAGATGAACTTCTGCTGGGTGTAGCAATGCTGCAAATAAGTCCTGAAACCACCTGGTGACTGCCTCACACTTCCAGGTTTTAATTTTTACATCATTAGGCATGCATGAGCGAGCACGATATTTTGGGCTGGATAGATGCTGCCGTGCATGACCCATGCTTCAGAGCTTGGCTGCAGCTCTGAGTATCAACAAAACCCCATCCCAGGCAGCTAAGTGTGATGTTTTGCTCTCCTATGTCTTCTCTTATTAAACCAGACCTCTTGTAAGCTCTGTGGCACTGTCTTCTGCACAGAAGGAAACAGCCAGTGATAAATACTGAGATTTCCTACTACCTACCTCTGAAGTATTTAAATGAGAAAGCTGTCTGCAGTAGTCTCTGAAAACAGACCACTATGTTGTATGAAAACAGCAGTTTCTCCCTCAAAAAAATATGTTCCTAGCAAAAATCAGAAAGATGATGTGGTGGAACTACAAGCAATTCACTCTTTAAAAAATAGATTTAGAGTCTGATATTCCCTTACTAGGATCTGAATAGCCTATTCAGATAATGTCTGGATATAAATGCTAGATATAATTGCTAGATATAAATGCTGAGAATGACTAATCAACAAATTGTACTCTTAGGCTTGCCCAGACACACATTCTGAAAGGAAATTATTGCTATTAAACATTTTCCATTTAATGACTTGTGTTTTCAGCTCTTGGAGGCTGCTTGACAAATTGAGAATAAAAAAATCAGTAGGTAACTGAGAAGTCAGCTCACAAGCAAGCCCAGAAATGGTGCATTTGAAGTCTTTAGTAGTCATTATGTACCTGGAGATTACCATCATCATTCCCATCGCTGTAGCTGAGCTGGCTGTGAGATGATGACTGCTTGTGGTTTCTTCAATTATTGTTTCCAACAGCTGAAATAATTTTCAGCCACTGTTTTGTTATGAGCATGTTGTTCCTTCAGTCCTTTCCTATCCACTCTTATCCTTCAAACAGCTACCTCTCCCTAGATTTACTGGCCCAGGCTTCAAGAGACCTTTAGAAAGTAGTTAAACTTCTGGATTGCTTTCACCCCTTGAACCCTTGCTTGAACAGCCACTTGCTTGAACCTTTTTGGTTTTTTGGGGTTTTTTTTTTAAGTCATCCAAATTTAGGCCTTTTGGAAGAAAGCTCAGCATCCTGACCCTCATGGTAAATATGAAAAGACAAATATTGCACAAGCAGCTCTGTTTCCCTAACCAAAACACATATATATGTTGTCACGGCACAAAATAGTTTTTATTCCTACATCTTAGCCTGGGATCAGGATATTCAAAAGGTAATAATCTCTTACATTAAAAAACCTGCTGCTCTGTTGTTCCTTTCTCCACAAGAGGAGCTTAAAATATTATTCTTTTTTCATTATTGTTAATCCAATTCTTTCAGTGGAAATGGACGTTCTTTTTATTGAATCCATTTATTTAATTGCTGCCTCTGGAAAGCTATTTCATGGCCCAAAGAAGTTAGAAAGGCTTGGATGTTTTCCTTTTAATTGGGTTATAAGGTTTGCTGAGGGGAAGATTGGTGCAGAAGTTGTCTAGAAATCTGGTCTTACTGTTGCACTCACCCCACTTTATGCACTCTGATACACCGGGGGACAAAAGGAGCATCCTCCTTCCTCACCTGTGTGGGACAGCTCAGTGTCACACATTTTGCTATGGAGTATTTTTTTTCTCGGCCCATAATATCTGAGCTTTTTCTGTCACTGGACACTTTTATATCACATTGATAGCCATAGAAAATAATTTGATATGTGCCTTCAAACTCTAGTCCTGGAGGCACAGAGCCAATCTGGATACAAATAATCTTCTCAACCTCCCCTCCCTGGTTATCACTCTCTGTTTGTTGCTTGTGTTTTGAGAGCTGGGCAGGACAGAGCAATATTGCAGTAATAGATGTAACCACCTTGAATGATCCTGGTTTCACCCCTGAGCAGAGAGTGCTGGGGTTTTATTACTCAGAGTAATTTCCAGGTGTGAACCCTTAGACTGAGCTGCAAAGCCTCACTGAGAGATGGCTCTGATTCCAGAGACTTCGCTGTGTGGCCACTCGCTCTGCCTGTCTCTCCCATTGATTTTCTCTCCTGAAGGACAAGCACTGATTGCTGGCCCACTCGGACCAGTGCTGCTCAGGAAGCAAGGGAAAATGAAAGGAAGAAATAAGGCTTTGACTCCAGGCACTGAAGGCAACTGTCATATTTTTTTTTTCCTCTGACACTCGAGTGGGAGTTGGCTGGGATCTGTCAGGCTTCAAGTTCTCAGAGATTTGGTAAATATTTAGGGTCTGACTCACCACTGAATCACTTCCATTGTTTTTTTTTTGACTCTGGTCAGAGAAATGGCTCTGCTGCTTAGATAACACCAACCCTCTGAGGTCCTCTCACCTTTGTATTCTAGCATCTCATGGTCATTTGTGTGTGTCCTCACAGTACCACCTTCAGGACAGGGAGATGACATCAGCCCTGGCTGGCAGAGGGACTCAGAGGCACACTGGTCACAGGCACCCAAAACAACATTTTGTTGTTTCCCTGACACAAAATCCAAAACTGGCCGAAAGCTCCAGCCATCAGCTGGTGAGACCCTGGCTCCTTAGTGCAGGAGGAGTTACACATCTGCTCCTGCTGCTGCCTGGGGGTTATTTTGTAACTGTACTAGTGGTATTGCTATACCCGGGAGAAATCTGTGGAAATCAAGAAGAGCACAATTTCCCGCAGAGATGACGGTGATCAGTGTTTTGTAAGTACAAACTTCTGCTTTCATTGCAGGTGGAAGATAGCATGATGGATGTGTATGATTTTGTGTATGAGGAGGTGAGAAGGAACATCTCCAGCTACAGGAGACATGAGCTGACTGCCATCCATGAAGCAGTAAGTTGTCTTTCACCTGCAGGAAAAAACCTTGTCCTGGGGTATCTTCCTGAGGCTAGGGCTGACACCTGTGCTCTGTCTTGTGAATGCTGCAATGCTATTTTCCCTCAAGAACTGAGTCCTCCAGCCTGCTGTGGGGTCTGCTCCTCCCTTCCTGTTCTTCTGTTCTCAGATCTGGCCAACCAGATTATCAACAGGAAGAAAGGGTCACCTCTCTCAACATCACTATGGTGCAAGATCTACAAAGCTTCCTCCCTGCAGCTGCCATTCTGTCTCAGCAGCCCCTGTGACTTGCTCCCTATCTGTGGTACAAGAGTGTGGATATGCAGCTGGCCAAGTAGAGAGGAGGGGGCAGGAGTTCCACATAGTCCAGCCATAGTATTTGCATGTGATTATTCCTATTTACCCTCAAGTTTGTGTCTGAGGAGCACTGGAGGCTACATGGCCTCTTACAGAGCTGGAGACTGCTATCAGGCACTCAAAACAACTGCCCAGGATGCTGTGGGTATAGGGCACTTCTCTGCAGCTCAGCAGGTAGGCAAGGGTGGTTACCCAGAGCACAGGGAGGACACTTGCCCCAAAGCCCTGGGAGATGAGTGAGGATGGTCCCCCACAGAGAGAAACGCCTGAGTTCCTGCTGAGTAAAGGAGATGCCATTCCCTCACACAGCAGGGCTTGTTTGGGGAGTGAGTTCATGGCACACAGCAAGGCTGGATGGAGAGGTCAGCTCTGCTCAGCTGTTTCCAGACACCTCCCACACAACTCCCTGTATCCTTCCATGTTTTCTTAAATCATCATAACAAGTACTTTTCAAAGCTGTTTCCGTCTGTGCTTCTCAAAACACAGAAGAGGGCAAATGTTCCACTTTGCAGTGGTGGTGGTGGCCCTCAGAGCCATGGCCAGGCATGAAAGTGCTTCCTCTCAGGGTTGTGGAGCAGCATTCCCAGGGTCCCATTCAACAAAGAGAACCAGGCACAGTGCCTGGCTTCATCAGTTGCTTACTTGAGTTGCCACTTGACTTGATGGAGAAGCAGTCTTTCTACTCCTCTTCTTTTTTCCTTTCTGCCAGAGGTCCTAACTGTCCAGTGCACCACAGCTATAGGAAACCAACTCCATGGTGGGTGTTGCTGGGGATTCCCTCAGCCCATAACAATCACTGGAAACATGAGCCTGTGCATCCCTGGGCTTTCTGGAGCAGCTACTGTGAGCATTAGTGTGACCACAAAGGGAGGGCTTGGCCCCAGTCCCAGGCAGCAGTCCTGGAGGAGCAGGAGCACAGTCAAAGCCAGATCCATCCACCTCCCCTGAATTTAGCCTGCATTGCTGCCATTGTTGATTCCTACGTGCTTTGCTCCTTGCCACCCTGGTTGGGTAGCCCTGCCTAGGGCAGCAGGGGCCCGTTGCCAGCACCTCCTGCTGCAGCAGCTGGTAGCAAGGGGAGAGCCCTGGGAAGCAGCTGGCAAACTTCTCCCTCTCTTCCAGTTCCTGTGCTGTGGGAAGCACTCTCCTTTTGGGGACACAACCATTGTTGAGAACAAGACGTGCCCGCCGGGCCAAGTGCACAATGAAGAACAGGTAAGGGAAGGGTTTCTTCTACACCATCGTGGGGTTGTGCTTCTACTTCCTAGCTATCAAAATCTCACTGGTGCTGAAGTGTTGGGGTTGAAATGGGTTGGGATTTGTTTTGTTGGGGTTTTGGTGTTTCAGTAACACTGGCCAGAGTATGGGATTAGTGCATTCAGCTCTGGGGTCCAGCACAGGAAGGACATCGACCTAGTGGAGCAAGCCCAGAGGAAGTCACCAGAGGGATGGTTTATCTGTCCTATGAGGAATGGCTGAAAGAATTGCTTTTGTTCAGCCTGGAAAAGAGATGGCATAGAGGTCACCTAATTGTGTCCTGGAAAAGGAGAAAGATGCAAGAAAGATGGAGAGGGACTTCTTGCAGGAGAGTATAATGACAGGACAAGGGGGAATGACTTGAAACTGACTGTAGTTTTATACTAAATATTAGGAAAAATTCTTTACTGTGAGGGTGGTGAGGTACTGGCACAGGTTGCCAGAGGATTTATGAATTCCTCATTCCTGGCAGTGTTTAAGGCCAGGCAGAATGAAGCTCTGAGCAATCTGGTCTAGGGAAAGGTGTCCCTGCCCATGGCTGGGGGGTTGGAACTGGGTGAGATCTTTAAAGGTCCTTCCAACCCAAATCATTCTATGATTCTGTGAATTAGGAGGAAGAGCTCTGTGGCATATCAGCAGGTCTCAGACTCACAGTGCAGTTTTCTTCACTGCTATAGAAAGCTTTCAAAATTCTTGTGTTTACAGCCTTTCACTTCTCTCCAGCATCCTGCTGTGCTGTGCTCAGAAAGTGTGAGATATGAGTGTGTGCTTGCACAAAGTGTGAGATATCACAGGCATGTATCAGACTACAAAAAAACTGTTTGACTTTTCCACGGGACACTAATTTCTGACACTTAAAATACATTCCAGTAACAGCAAATGTGGAATTTGATGTATTTCTTTTTTTCCGGGGACATTATAAATAAGTATTAAAATTAGAAGCTCATGAAGCAGGGTGTTTGATGCCCAGCAGTAGCTTCCTCAAGCATCTTCCTTCATTCCAGCTCTTTCAAGTATCTCAATGAGGCTGCTGGAGAAGCCACCAGTAGTAGACCGTTGTGCACTGAAGCTACAGCTCCATACTCCATGAGTAAATCTGTTGCACGATTACTTTTCTTCCACCAGAGTAGCTATAGCTGCCAGCATCAATAGATGGTGTTTCTAGGAAAAACAAAACCACGCTGCTGCAGCGGTACAAACACGTTGTCAGTGGAAGATATCAAGTGCTAACAGCACACGTGGTGCACAGGCGCAGTCAGCCCGCAGGGGCAGCGTCTCAAAGCACAGCCTCCAGGAATGTCACATCCCAGGGCAGGGCCACACTCGCCTCAGAGAGCAGGAAGGGAGAGCAGACCAAAGCTGAGAGCTGAGCACCGTATGGGCGACTCATTCCTCCCACTTAGTGGTCTGTGTGTCCTCCGCTTGGGAGCCGGGGAAGTGAGTGAGAGGATGTGCTTTTTGTATCACAGGAAACCGCAGAGTTTGGTGGCAGCACTATGTTCACTCCTGACTTTGAGCGCTCTTTCCTCCTCCTGCAAATCCCCTCATCAAGGGCATGCTCTTGCATTTCTGAAATGGCTGTCTTGGCTAACACCTCGGGGATTTCTGTGGGGCCATTGGCATGCTTAAGGCTAATGTATATTCATGCTTGCAGCACCTCGCAAAATCGAGCTGTTCATTAGTAACCTTGGGGAATGCATTTGGCACCACGGTGTGTTCTGCTTTTCTATCTTTCCATTTCCTTCTTTCCGTTTTTCAGTGGGTGCAAAGAAAAAAGCCTTTGCATGACCACACTCAAGCATGCATCCCCCACAGTCCAAAATGCATCACGCCAATAAAACCGTAGGCGTGTTGTAGTAACAGAAAAGATACCACAGATGTTTGTCTTCCCAAGCTGCAGCAGCAGCAAAAAAACCCGAGAGAACTTCCCAGCTGTGCAATGCTGCACCCCTTTCTTGCCTCCTATTCTCTCAGGCTGTGGAAGTGCTGTTGTGGGGATAAAGCCCCCCACCAAGGTGCTGCTGTGCTTCAAGGGGTATTTGTTTCTCTCTTCCCAGGACTGCCTGCAAGAGATCCAGGACTTTCTGAAGAAGCATATGGATTTTGTCTTCTCGCTCCTGGGCATTGGCATTGGCTTAACGGTAACAGTGTCTTTGTCTGTCCTTTCACATTTTAGCCCTGAAAGGCAGGATTCAGTGAGGAAAAAAATATCCTAAATTGGCCCCCAGAAGCTAGGATTTTGGGTGATTTTGGATGCTGGCAGCAGAGAAACAAGCAGCGATGGAGTCTACCATGGAAATTGGGAAAGGGTCAGGAATCTGGCCAGGCTGATAAGTGGAGGGGTTTTCCTGCAGGAATAGGCTCACTGCATGGTTTTTGTGCCGTAACGAGGCACAGCATCTGGAAGTGGGGAGCAGGATGCAGCAGCAGTTGCATTTCATCCACTCAGGCTTGCCTGCATGACCTCTCCTGGGAGTGAAAGGTTTGTGGATTATGCAGGAAGCCAGTAGCAGTGGTAGAAAAGGAGATGCAGTAAAGTCTCTGTATTTTAGGAAACTTGCTGCCTTCTGGATCAACCTGGGAAGTTGCTTGTGCAGCCAGAGCGGGAAGGTCTTGAAAGCTACTGAGCACCAGCAGTGGAGCTGGAGAGCTGTGCAGAAGAAGGTCTCATCCTAGTAATGACCACTAATGAACCTGATGAGGTTCATCTTGGGCAATGCGTGGGTAAATCACAGGCTCATAAGGAGCAGGCTGCAAAGGACAGGGGAAGAATGTGTTGTCTGAGCTCCCAGAGTCTGTTTTTGAAGGAGTAACATGCAGAGGAGGAGTGAAATCATCTTCAGATGATAGCTCATGTAGTAAGGCTCTGCAGTTAATTTGGGGGAGAACAAAAGAGAAAATGAAATGCTGCAAGAGGAGCATGTCTTTCAGTGATGAGGGAGCTCAGAGGCTGCTCAGGGGATGGTCTCTTTGGAGTTGGAGAGGACCACTAATTATAACCAGCCTTCTTGTTTGCCCACCCACTGCTTGGCAGCCTGTGTCAGTGTAATTACCTGTACACAAGGACTCTGAACACGTGGTGATGCACACCAGAAAAGAGCATGTGCCAGGAGACTCCTTTCTCCACCATAAAGGCAGGTTTGATCTGCTGTGATATCTCCATGCTGCTCCCCAGCTGGGATGACCTGTCTTGACTGAAAGTGTATTTGGAGATTGTTTACTGCCTTGTGTACACCTTGGCACAATTATGGATTTGAAGATTGTTCTCTATCTAAATAAAACGCAGAGGAACAAACTATTTGTATTTTATACTGCTGGCAGAAAATTAGGAAAACCATCAGGCATTGCTTTGGAGCTGTAATTGTAAAGTCATGTGTAAATATCTGGTGTCACTTTCCAATTTTTCTCAATTATAGGAAGAATTTCACTGCAGCTATATTCACATAAAAGCAGGAGCACTTCTATAATAGATATACTTTTTTCACAGCTTGATGCTATAGCCAGATAAGGCAGCTGTCTTTGAAGCCTGTGCTAGAGGAAATCTCGCCACACGGTTCACTATTGTGATGGCAGGATGCAAGGGAAGCACGTAAAGAGGGCTATAGCTGCTCTGATGTCGCTGTCCCTCAGCCAACAATGCACACACATCCCCAGATCAAGCTGAAAGCAAAGGCACTAGCATGTTAGGGCATACTTGAGGAGAGAGCACATTGTTGCAGCCCTCATTATCCTTCCCACAGCAGCCTTCCCTTGGATATGTTGCCTATGTTAATCCTGGTGTGTGATACACCAGGCAGAGTATCACAATAGAGAGGAAGTACACTGTCCTCTGGATTCATAACTGTTTGGGGTTGGTTTAGGGGTTTGTCTGTTTGTTTGTTTTGTTGGGGTTTTTACTTCAAACAACACATGGCTGTTGTGGTTTTTTCTCCCTATGGTATCTTTACAAAAGCTACTATTATGAGAGAGATCTGTTTGTTTGCATAGAGGAAGATTCTGTGGATTGAAATCTGAATTTCCTGGTTTCATTTTATTTCTTGGTATTTTTAAAGCCAGGTTTGAGCTGTGCTATGCTAATTCCCATCAGATGTTTTAACCATGTGTTGCCTCTTTTTTTTCTATCTCCTATGTCAGAAATGGTGCTCACTACTTCACTGAAAACCATCTCTCTTCAGAAAAATGTGACAACAGGCAATATTTATGACTGCTTATTTGCACAGATGGAGCATCATAATCAGTTACACACTTAATTGTATGTCTGTCTCATTTATTTCTTTTTAGGTTTATGGGATGATCCTAACTTCATTCCTCTGGTTCTCCATCCACTTCAGCAGCAACCTGTACCGGAAAGGCAAATATATCCTGCGAGAGAGGTAGAAACCTGATACATGGGCATCCCTGCCAGGCAGAGCCAGCTCTTGGCACTGGAAGATATCTGAAGTCACCCACAAAATGCCCTAGGAAGGTATTGTGTGGGGTCAGGTGGTGGGATGTGTGTCACACATTTTCCTTTCCTGCACTACTGCTGGGCTCAGAGATGCAGATTCCCTTGATGGGAGACATACAGGCTGTGGCTCCACAAGAAGGACACAAAGAGTTCTCTACAACCAAATGGAGAGAAAAGCCCAGCAAAACCCACAGCATTAAACTAAACTTCTGTCACCTGAACCTGAACAGTTCCCTGTGACCACCAAAGATGCAATGTTTCTAGGAAGATGGCTTAGGACCACAGCCCAGGATCAATGTTGCAGTATGAGTAAATAAATGACAGGCAGTGTGTCACCACCAATGGGAAATGGTCTCTCCCGGCCTGAACACTTGCAATGATTAACTTTGGGCATGTTTCTGATCATACTGGTGCACATAGGCATCAAGTGACTGTCAGCTAGTTTTCCCTTTTTCAAACATTGCCAGATTTGTAGAACTTTTGGTAGAGATCAGGACAAAAAGTCAGAAAGTAGTGAATGAGCTTTGAAACAACTGACCAAGAGAAAGACATATTTCTGTTATTCCTCCTTTCTAATGCAATACAACTCTTTTTTTATTATTATTCTTAGGATTTAGTCAGCCTCCTAAATCTTGATGCCACACTGATTTCACAGGGGCTTGTTAAGCCACACCTTGAGTCTGTGTCTAATTCTGGTCCCCTCAATTTAGGAAGTATGTTGAGGTGCTCGAACATGTTCAGAGAAGGGCCAGAAGGCTGGTGAGGGGTCTAGAACAGAAGCCCTGTAAAGAGCAGCTGAGGGAGCTGGGGTTATTTAGCCTGGAAAATAGGAGACTTGGGGTGAACTTATCACTCTCTACAACTGCTTGAAAGGCAGGTATAGCCAGGTTGTGGGTCTCTTCTCCCAGGCAACCAGTGACAGGACAAGAGGACACAGTCTTAAGCTGTGCCAGGGGAAGTTTAGGCTAGACATTAGAGAAAAATTCTTTACAGAAAAAGTGATTTGGCATTGGAATGGGCTGCCCAGGAAGGTGGAGTCACCGTCTCTAGAGGTGTTTAACAAAAGACTGGACGTGGCACACAGTGGCATGGTTTAGCTGACCAGGTGGTGTTAGATCATATATTGTATTTGGTGATCTCCAAGGTCTTTTCCAACCTGGCTGATTGTGTGATTCTGTAACTTCTGGCCCCAGCTGTGTGTTTATCAGGCTTTGCTAACCCACTGTGCACCTGTGGTAAAAGGACTTTGATATCACACACACAAACAGAAGTTTAAATCCATAAGAGAACAGGACTGATCTCCAGCCAGGTCAAACAATACAATGTCCAGCTCCACATCCTTTTTACATCACCTTATCAATAATAAACAGAATTTGTATAAAGCTGTCAGCCTAGCTGAAACAACAGCTCCCTGGCATGCTTTGTCCTCATGTCAAGGAGGCAGAGTCACTTCTGAGCTGAAACCCATCATTGCAATATATGTAGCACCTGCTGTAAATTACATGGCAGTGTGAAATGTCTGTTGAACCAGCAGCAGCTTTCACTCGTCTCATACAGAGTGGTTTCTAGGCATGAAAAATGGTAAGTAGTAATTATTTACTGAGATAGTAACCCTGTGCTGATGTTCAGGACAAGTCCTGGCCCTCAGGCAGGGGCTGCTGCATGTACAAGAACAGCAGTACAACCTACAGCAGCTGGCTGGCATTTTAACCTGGGCTGCAACTACCTTGCGTTGGAAAGAGTTGTTGTGGAGGGCTGAGGGAGGGCTGTCATTCCACGCCCTTGGAACCAGCAGAGCTTCACTGTTGACTTCACTGGAAGCAGGATGAAGTTCAGACTGCCGCATGTAATATTCAGGATACCTCCTGGCGGTCACCAAAACACCTCAGTCTGGCAGGGAATTGGATGTGATATGCACTTTCCAGCATATGCACTTTCTAGTGGGGAAGTATTCATTTATACATGTATATGTATCATCACATATATTGATCTCTGGAAAGAGACACCTCTCTTGTGAGCTCCAGCTGCTACTCTCAGGCCACTGCTATTGCTACTGCTCAGGCCAGCTGGCAGCTCATGTGACTCATGGTTGCTTCAATAAAGATGAATTTCTTTCAAAAGGCTATAATTCTTCCTCTTTTTTGTGCCATGCATGAGGCTGCCTACATTGCTTGGGTGTTTACATCATTAGGGGGACTCAGTAATTCTTTCAGTGCTGGAAAGAGATATTCCCCGGGCAGCTGGTGCTTGCCTGTCCCAGCAGTGTGCTGGAGGGAGAGGATGACATTGGTCCTTTGGGGGAAAAGGAGCAGCTCATCAGCCTCTTTCCACTCTCAGCCAGCTGATGGGACAGCAGACAGGTACCTCTCAGGGAGTAGTGCTAGCAGAGGCAGGAAAAATGCTTAAGGACATGTTTAAGCTGTAGTGACCCGAGTATTTACATGGAAGAAATGTCTATGGTTTCACTTTTTTAAGGTTCAGGTAATCAGGTCTTGTACACAGCTCTGCATTGGCTGGTTAGCTGCTGATATTCTACCATATCAAAAAACATCATAGACAGATCGGTGAAGTCAATGTCATCGGTGTGGGTTACCTCATCAAAGAGTACAGAACATCTCTGTTAAGGCATCACCACCAAGAGTGCTGAAGCTTTAGGTGCTCCACTTTCCCACGTCAGTTTTTAATCTAAAGGCATAGTTATGGACAGGGGTAGCATTTCTATGATAAAGGTATTTTAGTCTGAAAAATTACAGAGGGATGTAATTACAGAGTGGCAGGAGAAAAGAAGAGAAGAGAGTGTCCAGCCACTGGCCATCTCAGAAGCTTTATTGCCATTTCACTGGCTGCTGGAGCTCCCCTGCAAGTAGCAGCACCTTCAATAAGGAGGTGACACAGCCATGCCCAGTTGGACATGCTCTTCTCACAGAGTTTGTGTTGTGCACGGCCACAGGGGCTCCTGCCACCCTGCAATGGCATCCCACTGTGATCTTCAGAAGCAGAAAAGCAGATACCTACAGCTCCTTGATTTTTAGAAAGTTGTTACAGAAATGTGCAGTGTTAACATTTTGTTCACAGCTGTAGAAGTGGTAGCGCTGAGGGGCGGCTTGGTGAAGCCTGTGGGGTGGGTGAGTGTTAAACAGTGGTTTTACACCTCTGCCAACAAAAAGTCCCTGTCCTACGATAAATGTTTTTGCTCTTACTAGTCCCTAATTTTCTGCTAGCTAGGGGCAAATTACAGCTCTTGTGCCACCACAGCAAAACCCCAGGAACTTATCAATAAAGGGTGCCAAGATTTACACAGTGTTGAGAAGAGCACAGAGCTGAGCATTGGGGGTGCAAGCCAGCAGCCAGACTAGGAAGCACCTGCAGAGCAGTGAGCCTTCCTGGGGCTTGCTCTAGAGGAAGCTGTTTGTTATAAGCATGTCAACACTCACACTCTGCTAGGAAAGAAGTTCCTATTTATGTAGACATATATGGGAGAAGAAAAAAATAGAATTTTCAGACCAAAGGTGCAAAGTTAAATATTTAGTTGTGAATTGGCTCCAGCTACCTGTCAATTAAGTTGCAGCAATTATCAGTTATTTCCACTAAGGTCATCTGGGCACTTGCAGTCTGCCTCTTTCTGGCCATGTGCTAGCTTCTGCTCTTAAGTTTTCTTTTTCCTTTTACTTTAGACAGCCCCCCAGCTCCATCTGAGGACACAGGAGGAGGGACCAGCATAAGGCCAGGTTGCTCTGGCCTGCGTGGCCACCTTTGGGGCTACCTATAAGCCTGCAGGGCTGGGGGACATCAGCCCGTGGCAGCAGCAAGCACCTCCTGTGCTGCCTTCCACCTTTCACTGCCCAGGCACTGCTCTGCCAACAGGGCCATTAAATTCCATGGAGACCCTACATGGGGCTCACCATATGCTCTTGGCTGGACTGGCCACAGCTTGCTTATGAGCCAGAGGAGCTTTCCCAGCACCTGCTCTGATGGGAGGGGATGATGCTTAGAGCACTTGTGGAAAGCACAGGTTAAGTAATACAGTAACTCTCCACAGGGATTTGGTGGTGAGGAGAGTGAGAATCTTTCAACCTTGTGGTGTGCTGTCTTGACTCCACACTGGTCTGCTATTTCCTGCCCTTTTGACCGTGTGTTTGTGAGTTCCTACTGTCCTTGAAATACAACTTCCTTGTGCAACAGCCCCTTCACTATGCAGCTTGGATTGATGCCTGCAGCGCACTCCTAGAGAAGACACTGCTGAGTGAGTCCTTCCAAAGCCTTAGAAGCTGGCAAATCTGGGAGGACCCTTGCAGTGCTGGAGTGTAAAGGAAGCCAACTCCTGCCAAGGTAAAGCTGTGTTTTTGAAAGTAATTAAAAATTTTCAGAATATTTTTGAAAGTAATAGTTGACAGACACATGTTTTTCTAACCAGTTGCAGAAGTAATGCATTTGGAAAAGCAGCTGTCTATAATTCTCCTCTAGAAATGCAGCCAGAGGTGGAAGATGCCCCACACAGATCTCGGCCAGCAGAGCTGACAGCAATTGAGGTCAGAGGCTGCTGTTGCCTATACAGTTAGATCACACACATCCTGCAACTTTCACGTGAAGAGTCATTGCAGCTCTCTCTGTTAGTGAAATGCAGTTGGGGCAAAAAGTGGTGTATTTCTTAACTGTGTAGTTCCTCTTTTGGGAGAATGAGCAACTGGCAGCAAGAATCAAACCTGTCCACTGAGAGATGTAACAATGTGTGGGACAGCAGGGCAGAGGCTGAGAGTGAAGAGGGAGATCTCTGGAGAAGTCTCAGAGGCTGTTTTGGAAAAACACAGGCCATGTGCGTTTTGCAGCTTTTGGCTGGAGCTGTCAAACTCATGACTGACTGGAGGCCTGCTGGTGAACCCACTCCACTCCCCACCAGGACATCTGTCTCACCCCCAGCACAAAACTACTGCTACCTTCATCACATGGCATTTGAGGGTCCATCAAATAGATCTATACCTGGAGACAAACTGCATATCTACCCCTGCCAGAAGGGTCAAGGGGAAAAAAAACCCCGCCTCTTTATCTGGAAGGGATATATGTGGTAGTTGTTCAGCTTGCAAGGAAGTGGCACATCTTGGGAGAAATAAGTTCAGACAAGCCTAGAGGTACCCACCAACAGTTAAAGCCCTGCTGTCTTCTAGTTGCTATTCCCTTGGACTCTAGCAAGCAAAGAAGAAAGGTCCTTCCCAGCATTTCTTGCCAGGAAGATGCATATATCCCTGCATTGCTCACCCTGGAGTCACTGGCAGTCAGCTAGCTGGGTTGTTTATATTATCCCAAGACAGAATCTCTCATTCTCCCCTCAGCATCACTAAGTGCTATTGTTTAACCCCTGTGTTCAGCAGCTTGCTCATAGACATGCTTGGTTTCTTTTTAGCCCTGTTACATCAGCAATAAACTATTCCAGCCTTTATTCACCTACTAATGAATTATACATTGATTATACAATAAGAGATCTCTGCATCGATGGGCTGGGCTCTTGCTCTCCCACAGGGCACCTCCCAAAGCACAGCTCAGCCCAGCTGTGGCTCAGCCTTCTCTGACGCCTTGAGGAAAATTGATGTTCACTTTTTGGGCTCATGAGCTGAGAAGAGAATGCGTCTGCTTCGATAGGAAGCCTGCTTGGGTTTTTTCACTCCCTCAGCTGGAGCTCCAGCAGGAGCTGATGTTGTCCTTCCCCCTCTCCACTTATATAACCTGACCTATCACCATAGATACGTTGATATAAATATTTAAAGATGGCAGAGAGACAGGTCAGGCAGATGGGAACCATTTGTTGAGTTTATTAGAAACAGAAACTTCAGGCTCAGCTACAGGTCTTTTCTTGCTGCATCCCTCTCCCCTGAGGCTGCAAGGCAAGTGCAACCCCCCACACTGTGACCATGCTTCGACTCAGCTTGCAGAGATGGGCATGGGGATTTTTGGATAAGCAGGCACCATCCACTCCTGCTGGGGCACAGAAAAGGTATTCTGAAAAGGTTCCCTTACATGGGGATTAGATTCCTCCTATTGGTGCTTTTGTACTCCAAGTGGAGGTGTTGGCTGCTCCCCAGGGATGTAGATGGGTCTCTCCTGAGGTGATGGAGCTCCAGAGGCCAGTACATACACTGCAGTTTGCCCTTGCTCAAGTCTCTTCTTTGTGGGGTGTTGGCTGCCAAGGAAGTTATTTCTGTGTGCTCTGGGACTATTAGCCTCCCACAGAATGAACTGAGTTTCTTATCATGCATCTCAAAAATGTCCTATTTAAAGATCTTTGGTGATGCTGCTTTTGTTTGGATTTCTTTTGCCACCAGACGTAAATTGGCGATTCAGGCTATTTCTGTTGTATTTTGCACTAAAAATAAGAGGTAGTGGTTGAAAGCTAACTCAGACCTCACCAGCCAGATGATGTGCATTTTATTCCCATGGTTTATCCGGCAGTTTCGAGCTGGCTGAGGAGAGCAGGGGAGTTGTGCCATGCAAGCCCAAAGCATGCAGCCACAGTATCACATCAGCAGCCATCCTGTGGTCCCCAGTGGATAAGGGGGGAAATCTCCTGGTGACCCTGGTCACTGGTGTTTAGATCCTGCCTTGATGGTAATCAATTCACATCCTGGTGGCCAGCTCTTGGGGCCATGTATGAGCTGGGGAGGACGCATGTCTGTCCTCTCTAAGGGGAAGCTGCTGGAAGGCAGGTGAGTGTCTCTCTGGGCTTCAGGCTCAAAGTCCCAGGGGTTGGGTTTGCTGAGTCCCGCTGGTAAGGGATGTTCTGCTAAACTCGGGCTGGGAGGCAGCAACCGTTCTAACAGACCCTGGTGAGTCATACCCAGAGGTGCCAAAACACACAGGCATGACACTGGCTTTTATAAACAGGTTCACAAAAAAACCCCAACAACCCAAGCCAAACAGAAAGAAACACTGGAAGCGCCTCTGGTCTCAGCTGCTTCACTCTGCCTGTAAACACAATTGGAGAAGCACATTCAAACAGCTGCTTGGGGATGGGTTCATTTTTTTTTTAAATTTGGGATTTGGGGGCTTTTTTAAAAAAAAAAAATTTAGAGTTGTTGTTTGTTTTGGCTTATTTTCTCTCTTTCTGGGATGAAAGGCCTGGGGGGAGGTAGGTGACTTCCTCACAGCCCTGCCTGCAGCTGGCTGCTCTGTGAATGACTGCACGCCCTGAGCACTCGAACCAGCTTTTCCTCCTGAAGAGGGAAGTCATCAGCCCTATTCATAGCACTCACACTCTGTACTGGCATGTGACATCCAGACACTAACTGAATTTTTGCAAATTAGCTTCACTTTTTATAAAGAGTGGCACAGCTACTGAGAGCCTTGGGAAGGTAGTTGTGGTACTTGATGGGCTGTACAGCAAATATTACAGTGTGAGAAATGAGTATGAAACATGAGAAATGAGTATATAACCCCTGAAATCACACACAGTCCTGGGAAACAGTATATGTTATCTTGTCACTGTGCTATGGTGATGGCATTTTTCTTCCTGTACCTAAAGGCCAAAGTTTTCAAATCTACCCAGCTAAGCTGCTTAAAATAACAACAAAAGACAAAGCTTGAAATACTTTTTCACTTCCAGCTTTTGGAGAAGACTTTGTTGGCATGGCCAGTTTAAACCCAGTAGGCTTTAGGCTGTAACTGGGAGCTTCTTGTTGTAGGAGATGATGGGACTGTGCCCCTGCTGCCCCTGCTGCCCCTGCCAGGGCCACAGCTGTCTCTGAGCAACATGTGCTCCAAGAGAACCTGAAGGAAAGTCCCAGAAACAGAGCTCTGTTGGCTCCAAACCAAATCGCTGCCTAATACAATTTTTGGAGGATACATAAAGGTTTACTTGTTGTTTTTCATTTTCCTTCACTCCTCAACATAGGAGGAATAAAGGGCAGAAAGCAGGAAAAGAAAAGCCACAGTGAGGGGGATACAAACAACACAAATAAAAAGCAATCTTAAGCTCCCTGGAAGCAGTTTCAACGCCAGCCTTGTGGCAGTGATTGCAGCTGGGGTTGCCTGCTCTCCAGAGCACAGAAGTTGATTTGAGAGTCATTTTCCCTCATAGGTGGTAGGGCTGCTGCTGTTGAAGCTGTTGCTGGTTCCTTCCTTTCCCACTCAGATTCTCCAAGTAGCATCTCTGAAAGTTTTTCTGGGAACAACTGCCTAAGCGCACAAGAGGCTTCTTGGTTCATATAAGACTTCTGTTTCTAACACCTACATTTTTTTAAAAAACCTTTTTTTTTTACCCTTTTTTTTTTTTTTCCTTGGGTGGGTGGGTTTGTTGTACTATTTATAGCTGTAAAGAACAGAGGTGCAGAAAGGAAGACATTGTGGGGCGCTGTGATGTGTCAAGTGAGCAGTTCTGGGATCCTGCCGTTACCACTTGGAGTGATGAGCAGGAGCCACACAGGATTACAGCTATTGCCGTAACCAGATGGGTCATGCTGATAATTCGGGACAGCAGTTACATGCATAAATAGCCTGGTGAGCCTCTGGCTTTGTTGGTAAGTCTGGATGAGTGAATGTGGCTTAGAGACAAAGGGGTTATGAATCCATGGCAAGCCCACAATCAGGGACATACTCAGCATAAGTAATTAGGGAAGGGGGCCAACTTCTATTCATTCCCGGTCCCCACTGCCATGTAGCACATGGGCTCTTACTGAGGGGCACAGAAAGTTTTGATGAACGTGACAAAGCCCTGGACCAACTCACCCCTGAGGGCAATGGGATGATTTTGGAAGAAGCTGGCTTGATTTCAACATAGGTGTGTAGGAAATGTGTGATAGCTAACAACTCGTTCCTGACTATGGGATGCATGGCTGGAAAGACTCTATCAGAGTGTGAGAAGACTGGCTCAGAAGCTGCTCCCTGAAATCCTTCACTGGAGGGAAGTGCCCAGGCAGGAAGAGGGCAGGTTTCTACATATGATGCTGTGGGCAGGTGCCAGGTTCATATTTAGCTCAGTGAGGTGCCAACCTTGGCTGGAGCTGCTCACTGGTGCCTTTTCCAGGCATCCTCCCATGCTCTGGTTGTATGACTTACTGGTCTGCCCCTGGAGAAGTGAACGAGCTTCCTGGAAGCATAACATGGGGTGAGAACAATTTATATTTCTAAGGATGAGCGAGTGAGCCAAAGTGAGTCTCAGCCGAAAGCTTGGGAAATTTCACTGTGCTTCTACTGTGTAGCTTTGAGAGGGGAGGGAGTTAAATTCCCAGGGCTGTTGATATGTGTGACTCTTTTTTTTGTTTATTTGTTTTTTACTTTTCTTGGGGAAAGAAGGGGGGAAATGAAAGACGAGTTGGGGGAAAAAGGAAATGGGAAAAGTCAGGAAGGAAAAGGAAAAAAAGAAATTAAAAAAAAAAAGAAGAAAAAAGGGGGAATCTCTTTGGTGGGCAGCCCTGAAGCCCCCCAACGCTCTTGTTACCCAGTAACGGAGGGAAAACATCCTAAACTTGATGCAATTGCTTGCAGTACCGAAGCCACAAGCTTAGACAAAAACTGTTCAGCAGAGCAGATTTTAGAGACAAAATTAGAAAGGAAAATGAGGAAACGCTTCTCTGAACGTCAAACTGATAGTTTTAACGCAAAAGTTCTTTGCTCTTTTTTTGGAGGGGGAGGGGAGGATCGCTCATGAATGCACCCCCAAACTTTTCTATATAGAAATACAAAACCTCATGCAAAATATTCACAGAGGTTTCTCCCTGCACCCCAGACTGCCTGGTGATGTTTAGGAGGTGGCAGTGAGTTCTAAGGGATGGTGGTCAGGTTTGGCAGGCAGTGTTCCTACAGCCTTCCAGCACCTGTCCCCGTGACTCCTACTTGTGTGTAGGAAACTTTGCTGTAAGCTGCCCCCGGAGAGTGAGAAAAAGGAGAAAACAAATAAATAACAGCACATATTAAAAAAAATGGAAAAAAGAAAAATGGAGAGAAGAGATGCGAAAAAAATGAGTGAAGATGAAAGAAAGAAGGGAAAAAAGAAAAAGAGAGAAAAGGAAAAAAGGAAAGGGGAAGGAGAAAAGGAAGAGGAGGGGGAAGGGAAGGGAAGGGAAGGGAAGGGAAGGGAAGGGAAGGGAAGGGAAGGGAAGGGAAGGGAAGGGAAGGGAAGGGAAGGGAAGGGAAGGGAAGGGAAGGGAAGGGAAGGGAAGGGAAGGGAAGGGAAGGGAAGGGAAGGGAAGGGATTAAATGAAGGGGGAAAGGAGGGAAGAGAAAATTCAAAAGAAGAAAAAAGAAAAACAAAACAAGAGGGATAATAGAAAAAGAGGGGAAAGCAAAAAGGGAAAGAGGAGTTAGGAAAAAATAGGAAATGGGAAAAGTTGGGAAGAAAACGGGAAAAAAAAAAAAAAAAGGAGAAAAAAAAAAAAAAAAAGAAGAAAAAAAGAGACACAGAGCAGGCGACCCCCAATTTCGGGAAGGCGAGAGGGGTGCATGTGCCAGCCCCCGATCTCGGGGCGTGCCCAGGGGCGTGTCCGGGGCGTGTCCGGGGCGTGTCCGGGAGGCGTTTCCGGGGCGGGGCGCGGGGGCGGGGCGAGATTTCTGCTCCCGCCGCCGCCCCGCTCTGCAAGGCAGCACAGATTTGGGATTTGGGAGAGCCGACGCCATGGGAGTGGAAGGCTGCACCAAGTGCATCAAATATCTTCTTTTCGTCTTCAACTTCATCTTCTGGGTGAGCACAGGGGCGGCGGGGAGCGGGGGATGAGCCCCCCCCAGCCTTTAAACAAGGGGGCTGCAATATGGCTCGTCTGCCTGCGCCTGGGTTTAGCCTCCTTCTTGCCCCCCAGCACTGAGACTTGCTGTCTGGGATGTGCCTTAGGGGCTGCTTCTTGTTTTGTTTTTTTGGGGTTTTTTTTAATTTTTATTTTGGAGGGCGGAGGGGCTGGTTATCCTTTGCCTTTTTTTTATTTTGATGCATGCGTATGCATGTAATTGTACATGTCTATCTATTTATGTCTGTTTTTTAAATAGACATGCAGAGGGGGAGGTAGAATTGTAGGATGGTTTGAGGTCGGAGGAGACCTTTCAGACGCTCGCCTCCAGCCGCTACCGATGTTTTTGGGCGGAAAGGCGGCGGGGGGGGGCAGAGCCGGGGGCGCTCCCGCAGCCCCTCTCGCCGTGGGTCTGCGCTGGGGAAAGCGGCGCTCCGCAGGCAGGGAGGGAAGGAGGGATGCAGGGATGCTGCCAGGCGGATGGAGGGGAGGGAAGGAGAGGGAAGGGAAGGGGAGGCCCTGCCCTGCCGCCCGCCGCAGAGGAGGGGGCGTTCGGCAGACACGGGCGGTTCGGGGCCGGCCCCCGCCCGCAGCTGCCGGCACAGCCCTGGCCCCAGCCCGGCCACCGCTGCCCCCGCCGCTCGGCAAGTTATTTTAGCACGCAAATTCTAGCCAAGCGGCCTGGAGAGGCTGCCTTTTCCTGAGAAAGTTTCTCGTGAAATAATCCATCCAGACGTGCGGCTAATTTAGCAAAAAAAAAAAAAAAGCGGCGTATCCCGGTTGGAAACAGCCTCCGGCAGCGCGAGGTTGGCTGGCAGGAGCCCCTCTCTCCCTGCTCCCGCGCCCGGGGGCAGCGAGATATGCCCGAGCAGGCTGCTGCTTTCGTGGTTTAAATACTCTGGTTTCCATTCCACGGAATGTTTTTTTCTCTCGGAAGTGAGTCCAGCCCCGCTCTGGCAGGCAAAGCACCGTTTGGATGCCCCTTGTCCAGTGCCTTGTGCCCCTCGTCTGACATCCCGCTCTGCTGTCCGAGGAGTTGGGATTTTTCTTTTTCCTCAGTGCTCGCTTACAGCAGCGAACTTAGCCAGGGGGGCTGGAGAAGTGGGAAGGGGGCCGATGGCTTCCAGAGCAAACCCTGCTTTGGCACCTGGAGTTGCCCTGCCTGGCTGGAGCCTGTGCCTGGGGAAGCTCTTTGGGGGGTCCCCACCCCTGGGAGGTGTAGGGCTTAGCCAAGTGGGTGCTCGCTTCAGGCCTGTTCGCCTGTTTGCTGGGTATAACACTGCCCAAGGGGGAGGCGACGAGCTCTGATAACAAGGGCGGTAATTGATACCTGATGTGTTCCCAGCTCCGGCAATGAGGGGACACTTCTGGGTTGGGTTTTTTTTAACCTTTTCCTCCACCCTTAACATGGCCGGATGGAGGCGGGTACGGTTGTCTGTGAAGTGTTGTTCCTTCCGAGTTATCGTGCTTATCCCAGGTTTTTTTCTTGCCTCCTGCTCCCGATTTCCTGCCATTCTTGTCGAAGAAGCTGACGGCTGTGCTTGCGAGGGAGGAAGGATCTCCTGGGTGGCAGGAAGGATGCTGGGGGGCTCTGCACAGCCACCACTTCTCAACAAGATCAGTTGTTCACCTCAGAGTCTTGCAGAAGAGCTGATCTTTTATAAATGGGCATTTTTTTTTCCAAGAGGAGTTGCCAATCTGTATAACTTCCCCGTTATGACTTCGCGTGCCTTTCCCTACCCTTTTGCTCCCTGTGATTGGGGGTAGATACTTCAGTTCCTCCCCGGAGGGGGTGCCTGTGAGCTGGGACCCACTGGCTCCCCAAAACAGCGCCTAGTCCTGGACTTGGTCCCCTCACACTGTCTCCTGTGCAGACGGGGAGCCTGGACTTTATCAGAATTAACAATGCTTTCTGTGGGACGGGCCAGCTGAATGGTGGCTGAATACACAGATCTTGGAGTTTTCAAGCCCTTTTGTGTTGTTTTTTAAACTAGGAGTTGAGGGGAATCTTAGGTTTACCACAAAGGTAGGGTAGCTGCCAATCTGGCACCTCCAGCTGGGGAGGAATACTGCGGTTAACAGCCAAGTGTGATGGCCCTTTTCACGGGGTGGCATTTAAGGACAGAATGTGGTGCTGAGCACCCTCGCTGCAGGCTGGCTGGTGTTGGGAAACCACCTCTAACCACAGGGAGGTGTGAGACGGCACCTGCAGCCCTTTAGTGCTGCCAGGAGGTTCCTTTGCAGGGGCTGATGAGCTCCCCGTGCTTATTTGCTTATGATTTGCCTTGTGCGCGGCTGGCGCTGGGGAAAACAAGGCAGAGGCAGAGCCCAGAGTTCGGCAGGCACCATGCTGAGCTGCACAGGAGCTTGTTCTAGCGCCCGAGAGGAAGAAGGAAGCAATTCTCAGCCGTAGTTACTCTGATTACTTTTTTATGTAGCCCTGCTATCCTGCTGGAGTGTAAATAAACTGACACCCCTCTGGTTTCCTCCCCCTGGCAGTGCAGGGGGAATGTCACAAAGCCGCTGTGTTGAAAATGCAAGAGGAAAAGGTGACCCTGCTGCCAGCTCCTCATTCGTTGTACCTGAGATGTTTCAGTTTTATTTGATGTTTTGGGATTGCTTTTCCTTTGTTGCATGCATTCTTGAGAGGAAGATGCCAAGATTGTGCTTGGCCCAGGGTGGCTCCTGAGGCAGCAGCAGCTGCTGCATGCGCCGCATGGACCGACGAGTCCCTGCCCCAGGAGAGGGTGTTTCACAGTGTTTCACGTGTTTCACAGTGGCACCCACCTGCTGTAGTGGTGAAGGAGGCCATGGTCAGCACCTGGGGGCTTCACCTGCTTAGCAAAACATGGGGCTGGAAAGACAAACGTTTTTCTGTGCTGCCGAGTTGTCCTGAAACCGTGGGCTGGCTGGTAGTGAGTGGACACTGCCCTGTGAGAGGGAGCAGTAGCTGTTCTGGGCACGTTGGCTGGTGTGATGGGCCGCCTGAGCAGGGCTGGGCAGCTGGCAGATGGAGCTGCTTCTCCATCCCATCCCTAGAAGATGGCTGGGCTTTGACTGCTCTCCTGAATGATCCAAACCAAACAGCACAGCTCCGTACATGGGGCTGAACTGACCACCACTGCAAAGAGTCCCTGGAGAGGCTGAAGGAAGCCAGCGAGCTATTTTAAAATATAATTAAACATAACTGAGGAGGAATTGACTTGCTTGGAGAAGGATCACTCAAGCTTATTAGCTAATACAGCCCATGGCAGCTTTCCAGGTTGAGAGCACCGCTGGCTGCCCTAGCAGAAAGGTGTCTAATTAAAAGGAAGAGCTTCCTCCTAATGCCATTTTCCAGGCGCTGTCTAACTCTTCTGTGTGTTGAGGGGATGTCGTACAGTCTGGGTGCAAAGGGAAGGAAGGGCAAGAACAGAGGGAGGGTGGAAGTGACGGTCTGTCTCGACGGGTGATTGAAAGGGAAGAGGTAGAGGAGCTGCATATTGTGCAACACGGAATATGTGTTAACTGTACCCTGGAGCCTGCAAAGCCTGCACAGAGATACTCGGTGTCGGTGGGGAGAGGTGACACTGTGGAGAGGTGGCGCTTGTCCCGTGGTAACACTTTCGCTGAGCAGCACATGTCCCTCCCATTGTGGTGAGGAGGTGGCTGTGCACCATTGCTCACAGCTTTAAATGAAGAATGGAAGATCTCGTGCTTCCTGTAGCTCTGAAACACGGGTTTGAAATAACTGTAACTAACCAAGTGGCCTGCATCTTGTGGGTGTAGGTGTGGGCTGAACACTGCTCCAGTGTCACAGGTGGTGGTGCCTGGCTGCTTGGGCTGCTGGTCTCCCTGGGAATTGCAGAGATCCTGGCGAGCAGCAAAGACCTCATGCTGGCCCAGCATCTTCTTCCACCGATTCTGGTTGGTATCCTGGGACAATGTACAGGCAAGCATATTCCTGTGTGTGTTTGACCCTGCAGCTACTTAAGACCTGTCTTGGAAGGGCAGGGGAGAGGTTTCCTTGGCAGGCTCAGTACCTACACTCAAGTTTTGTTGCTGATACCTCTCTGGGATGTTTTAGGGCACTCTGTCAAGTGAACACAGCCCTTCCATCACCTTCTTCTGGAGTCTCTGCCTGTAGAAGGTTTTTTTAGGTGACGGGAGCACCCTGCCGAGTAGGGGTACCTGATTTCACTTAATGGGCTGGGCTGCAGCTGAAGGGAGGGAGCACTGCTGGCTGGATGGGGATTGCTCTGTTTTCCTCGTGTTATTCTATCAGGCACTGTAATACTTATCTTCTGCAAGAGCATTAACAGTGAGAAACGCTTTGATCCTGCACTGTGGAAGTGCCTTTCACTGTACTATTAGGAAGGAAAAGCACTTGTATCACTATTGTGGTTAAATGCTTATGTATGGGACCAAATTAATTTTAAAGCAATATCTCTAATTGTTTTCCTTTCTGCTGAGGGCAGTTAAACTCTGGGAAGTGTTTAACTCTGCAGAAGGGATCAGGCTGGGAGCGGCCTGTGGGCACGGTGCTCCCTGTCGTAGGACTCTGCTCCTGGATTTTGGTGCTGGATTCCCATTCTCCTCCCATCCATCAAGCTTTATTTGGCCTCTGGCATGCTGCTCCTCTGGGAGTGTTCCTCTGGAGCTTGTTTTGAAAAGCTCTGCAGTGTTGTAGGGCTGGTAACTATAGGCACCACTGGAGAATTTCGCTCTGGCTGGCAGCTCTATTAATAGCCGCTGCTGGAAGGTGTGCTGCTGGGAGCAGAGCAGGGCTGCAGGCTGCTCTCCTCCTCCTGCCTGCAGGCCACGGTGCTCTTCCCAAATGCCTTTCTTGCAATTCCTGGCCTTGCCTGCAAACTTTCAGCCTGGTCTTTAATGGCCATGGAGCACCATGGCACTGGAATGCAGGAGAAAAACCTCGCCTGTGCTGTCACAGGGTCCTATCTGCCACTCCTGCCTGTGAGTGCCTGTGCCAAGATAACCTTTTTCTTTGTGTGCCTGTCAAGCTGCAACTCTGTGTCTTATGGAAGTCCCTTCCCCTGCTTACACCCTCCTAAGGGGCTCCAGGGCATCCCACAGTCCAGCCTAACATGCAGCACAGCCGTTGATCTCTAGCACACTTCACCTTGAAATTTCAAGTGATTTTTGGTGTGAAGACTTGATCTTGTAACACGGAGATAGTCTCAGCATTGAACTCAGGTTCCTGGGCCACCATTCAGCTGTCAGCCCTTTGCTGCACCCCATGCCCTTTCAGCTGCTGCAGTGGATAAGAAATTAATCTTCTGCTTTCCAGGAGGGGAGGTGCAGGCTGTGGGAAGATGTGGTGCTACCTGGGAACATTCCGTGTGTCCCTCTCTCGCCTGCCTCAGTCCTCAGGCTGGTAGTGCAGGAGCTGGAACATCCTAGCACACATCTTGCAAGGGCTTGTACTGCCCTTTCAAAGGTAGTTCCCGTCAAGTTATGAGTCTGTCTCCTTGCTTTTTCTCTACTCATGCTGCTTTACCTGGAGATCCACAAATTACCTGGGAACAAAGCATTCAACTTCAGATTAGTAGTTTGTTCCTGGCCACATGAGGGGCTTCTTGCATGGGAAGATATTTCAACCTTGGCAAGCCACTTTGCTTTTCTGCACCCTGGTTCCCCAAACCTGAAAGGAGGAGGATTCATGGTTACTCCATCTCAGCAGCTTTGCAGGTTGCCTTGGAGAGGAGCCATGGGGAACCCTGCTTAGGCTTCTCAGGTGGGGTCCTGGTGCTGCCCTCACCAAGGGCTCTGCTTGCAGGTGGTGTAAGGCAAATTGCAAACTTCTGCAGCATGAGACCCTGTTAAAAATCTCCAGGCATCTACCTTAATCATAAACCAGCTAAAATTCATTAAGCTTTCTTGGCAGCATCCTGCTTCTTATTAGTAACTGTGGTATTTCCCAGGCATCGTGGCGTGAGCTCTGCCTGCAGCATTTTTCCAGCAAGGCAAGAGCCTCTCCCAGCCCTTGGGCTCTCTCAGGTTGGCAACCAACGACCTGGAGGCAGGATCAGTGTGGCTGTGGGAAATGGCACTGCTAAAATACAGCATCATGGAACTGCTGGCACCTCCACCTCTGTCCTTTGCTGACTTAAGCCACAGGATGTCTGTCTGCTTTGCTCTGGCATGCCCGGCAAGCTGCCCTACAGCCAGAACTTCTTTCTTCTCCTCCTCCCTTCCAGGAAATCTGTTTTACAGAAGGGTGGAGGGAAGGGAGTAGGAGGAAGAAGGCTGGGGGTAGCAGAAGGGACCAGGGAGGTGATGCATATCCTGGCATATGTGAGTTTTAGATAGCAACGGGTTAAGGTGGGGGCAGCTCAAAAGTGGGGTACACCACATTAAAAGGGGACCTTCCTTGCACCCCAAATTCATAAGAATTTCTTGTGGAGAGGAGTAACTAAGCTGTAAAAAATGGGCTTGTTCCCTTGCCCCACAGCTGGATCTAGAAATTTTAGGGTGAACAGCACTTCCATTGGTGAGGCTCAGTCTAGGAAGGAGCCTCACTACGTCCACTGTGGATTGCGCAGCAAACCAGGACTGCACATCTGCTTCCATCATGGTGCTCATCTGGTGATGCCTCCTCACATGGGATACCATCCCATCACCTCTTGGGGATACAGATCCTGCCTTTTCCAACCCCTGGGCAGCATTCAGTGGGGACTTCCCCTGCTGTGTCAGCCAGGAGCAGCATTCCTGAAAAAGCAAGCCTTGGGCAGGCAGGATCCAGCTGGAAAAGTCTAGCTGTCTGTGGAAGAAGCAATAAATCTCTGGAAGCTGGAAAAAAGCAGTAAAGAGGAAACGCTGGAGCCTGCAACACCACCTCTGCTGTGCCGGGAAGCTGCTCAGGGCGTGAGCTCTGGGGCCAGCCCCATCCTGGGGAACATCACTGATGTGCCTTCTACGAGTGCCGTGGTGCTAGCGGCTGAGCAGCAGGTTGGGGAGGTTGGCTTCTGGAAAGCAGGTCAAAGTCTGACACACTCATGGCATTGCTGAAGTGGCAGCTTTTAGATTATTGCAGTCCCCCAAAATTTAAATGGAGAGCTGTGCTGGGTACTCGGAGTGTATCAGAAGTGATGGTCCCAGCCTCTGCAACGCTGCTGTCTGACAAGCTGGGAACACAGAGATCAGTGGGAGAACCTGTGTGAGATTACAGATAGCCACAGCAGAAAAAGCCAGTGATATGTATGAGGGCGTGCAGCCTAGAGACGAGCGTGACGCTGCCATCAGCGACTGGAGCTCCTCAGGCTCTAGTGTTGGCAAACAGCAGTTGTAGGATGGAAGGGGGAGAAAATACCAAAATTTTAACTGGAACAAGTTGTTCTATTAAAAAAGAGATTATCCCAAGCAAGGTACAACGGAAGGCAGAGTTACTGAGGCAAGCTGATAATGTTTTCTCCCTCTTGTTTTCTTTGCTTTGGGAAGAAGGAGTCTCAATTCCATTTTGGGCTTCTTGGTGGTGGGAGGATGTATGGTTTTCATGGAAAAAGTTACTCATCGTAGCTCAAACCCTGTTTTCATTAGTAAGTGAATGTCATTTTCTCTTAAGAAATCCAGCTGCTGTTGGATTAAAGCTTCCATTCAGAGGTCTTCCATGCTCTGTTAAAAATGCAAATGGAGTCAGGCGGTGCGGGAGGGGTATGTGATGTTCCCGGGGCGCATTCAGGATAAAACTGGGAACATCTGGAGTTGGTTCAGCTGGCTGTCTTAGGCAGACCTCACTGCTGGGGTGGGTTTGATGCATTAGAAGAGGCTCCATCCCTCTAGCTGAGGTTCCCAAATGATTAAAAAATATCTTGAGGACCACTTGCAGCCTGTTTTCAGTGCTGTCGGGCATTTCAAGACAAATTTGGCTGGAAAGGAGCTGCTGGTGTCACCCCAACCTCACGATGGGTGGCAGGGCTGGGGTGGCACTGCTGAGTGTGGAGGGCAGCATGTCAGGGCAGAGCAATGTGTCCTTGCAGGGAAAAAACCAAAACAGAAAAGCCTGAAGCCTTTTTTTGTTACGTCTTCCAGCCAGCACAGAAATCCAGACCTTCCTCGGGGTCTCTTCTCTCCTAGCAGCTACCAAGAGAGCTTTACTTCGAGTGGCATGGATTAATTTGGGGAAGCATTCTCTCCTCTGAGAGTAAAAACACAAACTTTGTTATGCCCTCAGACAATGAACAAGCCACACCAGGCTGGATTCGGGTAACTTTGTGCAAAGCCACAACCTGCCTTATTTGGAGCTGGACTTGAGCACAGACTGGCTTTCGTGACTTTTCTCCATAGCCAGTGTTTGGAGAACCTCAGGCTGGCCCCAGTGCAGGAGGGATGAGGGAGTGTGCCAGCAGGGAAGTTGTATTGGTTCTTGTGGGAGAAGTGTTAAAAGCCGATTACTTTGGTGGCAGACTGGGGAAAAGCAAAGATTTCCCTTCCTCGCTGAGAGCTGGTGAGGATTTTTTCCCTCTGATAGTGGAAAAGCCCCGAGAGCAGTTTGTCCTGTGCATTTGGAAATGGTGTGGGTTTGCCCCAGCTTCAGTGGCACTCCTGGAAAAACCTTGTGGCTGGGATTTGTAGAGATCAGCAAGGAGGAAACCACCAGCTGAGCTCTCAAGGGGCAAAGCCAGGCTCCCATCTACAGCCTGTCTTGCACATCCCTGTGCTCCTGTGTTCCTTGTTGTGCTTGCACAGCTGGAGACTTTGCACCTTTACTGAAAAAGCTGTGTTGTTTTTTTTGTTGTTGTTGTTGTTGTTGTTTTTTTTTTTTTTTAATTCGAAAGCCCTGCTGTTGTTGTTTCGTTTGTTTTATGGATTTTCCTGGTGTCTATCATGGCTGTAGCCAACCTGATTCAGACTCTTTTAGAAAAAGCATGTTTCCACTGCTATACTCTTTGGTAGTTTTCTTCCCTTTTTTAAGATGAATGGCTTCAAGGATGTGGGACACTCAAAATTAAATTGGCATTTGAACACGTGATTCCAGCATTTCACAGCGGTGATACTGAAATTCTTAAGGGTTTGGGTTTTTCCCAAGATGTTTGTATTTTTTCCCCTCTCTCTCATGTTTTTAAATGGCAGGGGGATGTCACAGAGGACACAGAGAGTCCTGTTGGAAAAGCTCTACTTTGAGTTCCTCTCAATGACACCTTCCCCGCTGTAGTGCCCCAAATCTGCTCCCGTCTTCCGTGGCCATTCCCAGCCCCTCCCTGAAAGGGAAAACGGTGAGGAAGTCAGTCATAAAACTTCCCATTGTTTGTACATAAATATCCCAGCGGTTGACTTGCTGTCCCATGCACAGAACACCTCCTCCCACATTTGGAGTGTGTCACCTTGCCGTGGTCAGTCCCGGTGTGCACACGTGGGTGTAGGTGTGCTGCTCTTCTGCTGTGTGACGGCGTGGGCAAGGCAGCAGTCACAGCCTGGAACTCCCAAAAGTGGTGTGGTGCTGCTTTGGCCTGACCCCAGGCCTTGCTCCACTTCAATTCCTGTATTAAGACATTAAGGAAATTTTTGTCTGCCTGAGGAACATTATGTGTTTGACTGGAAGCCTGAGCCTGGATAGCGAATTAGTGTGCATGCAAGACTTGGGGGCAGAGGGGAAAAATGGACAGTTTCCCCCCTCCTTTCTGTCTGTACCTCACAGAGAAATGAAATGGGGTGGTAACAGCCCACTGGAAAAAAAGAAGTAACTGGGGCTGATCCTAACTTCTGTTGAAAAGCTCTCCTAGAAACTTTAGTGGCACATCTCCTCCTGCTTGGGTAACGCAGAGCCTTCCGTTGAAAATAATAACAAAGCATAATAAAATACCTCCTGGGAAAGAAATCTGCAAAAACTGGAAAGGGCTTTGCACATCCCCAGAATGAGAGTTTTCTTATAAAGCAGGGAAGATCACATGGCTCAGGATCTGTGAGGCACAAAGCATGTTACAGGGATGATGGTCAGAAAGGACATTCTTGTATATTTGTGGGAAGATAAAAAGCAAGTCTGCTCGAGGCTGAAAATTGCCAGTCTGGCCCCGACACGGCCGGAGCAGTGGGTAACCCTTGCCTCCCTCTGTTTTGTCCCCAGCTGGCCGGAGGCATCATCCTGGGAGTGGCCCTGTGGCTGCGCCATGACTCACAGACAACGAGTATCCTGTACCTGCAGCTGGGGGAGAAGCAGGCCCCCAACACCTTCTACGTCGGTGAGTAGCCGTGGGGGTGCTGGCATTACTGCTTGGGTCTTGTGCCCCAGGGTAGGCTGGAGTGTACCCAAAACCAGGGCAGAAAGCTCCAGGTGAGCAACGAGGAGATAAAAATACCTCCTGTTGCCCTTGTACTCTCCAAAATATCCCCTGCTGTGCCAGCCGAAGCCTTTGATAAAATGCTGGCTGTGGCCCAAGCACAGAGTCCAAATCCACACCAGCTAAAAACTCAAAAAGACGTGTTGCAGTGTTGTGGGTTCTCTCCAGAGCACATTTGGGAACAGAGGGGACTTCTTGGAAGCGTGTCTTGTTTCCTATCCAAAGGGATGTAAAAGTAGCCGACAGAGTGCCTGGCAGTGGAAAGCGAAGCTTGGTGAGCGTGTGACTCATGTTCTCCAGGAGGGGCAGGTGGAGCCTCTGTGCATTACAGTTAAGCTTAGCCTGATTTTTGTTAATTTGACAGCATGCTGGCGTGCTTGGAAGCTGAAAGCCCCTGGTTTTCCCCTGTTCTCCAACATCCTTCAGAGATGAGGGGGAGAGGCTTGCAGGAGGGGCTGGCTGCCAGTCAGGAGCTGGCTTGGAGCACAAGCTGACAGGGCTGGGAACATCGTCTGATCCAATGTCCTGTTCTCACCTGTAGCTAAAATTACTTTCTGGAAAGGGTTTTCCTTTGCATTTCCTTGCTTGCCCATGAAATAGCATGCCTGAGCCCTCTCCCTGGCTGTCCCTGGTTACAGAAGATGCTCCTGCTGTAAGTAGCTGTGAGGTTTTTTCTCTCTTGCTGTCTGTCTTTTCCTGCTTCACACCCAGAGCTCTACTTGCAGCATTTCTCCTTTGTACATCTAATTTTTAAAAGCAGAAAAGGGAGCTCACAAGAAGTTAAACTCTCTCCTTTCCAGGAACCAGTCCAAGCCTCTCTGTCTTTTGGGGGATTTACAACTGATACCTCCTTTGTTGACAGTTTCTCCCCAAACCTGGGGGACCTGGAGCATGAGGCAGAGTCCTTCTCTCCTGCCTGTTGAGCATCTTTTACTCTTCCACCCTTAGTTTGTCTTTGTTCTCCACCTTTGCTGTTTAAAAAGGCTTTGGGGAAGGACTGTGGGTCCCACCACTGCACTGACTTTCCAACACCCTTGAGCAGCCCATTATTTGAGGCTGGCTGTCTTTTTAAAGTTATATTCAGCAACAGATTGGCCTGGATTCCTTCTGGCAGCTGTAATTTCCATGCAGTAATAACAGCAGAGCATTTCTTTCAGTTGCTGCCTCTCCCAGCCAGACCTCTGGAGTCTTAAGGCTGCGATTTCTTTTTGCTCCCCCCCCACTTCTGCTCCCCCCCATTCTTCCTCTCTCTTACAACTGGTACTCCTCCTTTTTCTTCTCTGGCATGCAATATACACATGCACACAGTGTTCTTGCTTTTGGGAACAGGAACCTCTTTGGGCTTGGCCTCCAGAGCTCTGTTGTTTTTTTTTTTCCCTTTGCAAACCACTTTTTGGTGTCTGGCACAGGGTGCTGCTCCCGGGATTTGTCAGGAGGCTTTTAAAGGCCAGCCAGGCTTTGCTGCGGCGCTGCAGGACAGGGGGAAGCAATAAACACTGTCGAAGGAGGAAAACTTCCATCATAGGGTGTGGACTGAACGAGAAGGGGAAGTAGGAAAGCAGGGATTTGATGTCTCCTGGTTTCTTTCTGTGTCCTTTCTGCTACCCCAAAGCCTGAGCTGTTTAAGGCTACTTTTCCAGGGTGTCTGTGTGCTATGGGAGAGGAAAAATAATGGATTTGAGGGCAATGGGGAAGTGGGACAAAGAAGCTGTGGGGAACAGTGAAGCTAGAGAGTACCAGGCATGATACTTCAGGCTGCAGCAGGAGCAGGAGAGGAGCAGTCCTGGCCCCCAGCTCTCAGACTGGACCATCACAGCAGCCGCCCCTGCAGCCCCCAGGACACAGGCAGCTGTTCTCCAGCCTCTCCAGCCACAGGGAAGGGGCTCGTGTGGGCTGGGGTTTCCCACAAGCACTGCCCCTCCTCCCCAGCACTTTGGCACTGCGTGCACAAGTTGTCTTGTGGGCTGGCTTGGGAGGTTACTAAACGGGCCCTTGTTCCTGGGCTTTTCCTCAGCAGGGCGTGCAAACCCTCTGATCCCCTAACCACTTGTTAGCAGTCCTGGCTTTTGACACTTCCATTTTGGCTCTGGATCTAATGCTCCAGCAAACGCTTTAACTGCTTCTGCACTGTAAAGACCAAGCAGTACCAGGGATGGGGATAGCTGGAGCACCTTAGTTCCTCGCTTTCATAACTATAAAGGAAAATACTTGTTCTTCATCTGAGCTTGGCTTGTGGTCTGATATGCACTTACTTGCTTTATTTGAAGTTCAGAAACCAAAATCCTTCTTACTCTTGGATAACACTGTGTCTGGAATGCTTCATCTGTCTGGAGGCTGGGAAGATGTTGGTCACAAGGCCAAAAACATCCTTCAGGATAGCTAGAGGCATTGATAAATTGCTAGCAACTGACTGACCACTTCTCAGATATTGACTGATCCTGAACATAAAGTACCATTGAAAAAAACCCAAACAAACAACAAAACTATGATTCAGGATGTTATGAGAGCCTATAGAAGGCTGAGCTGGTCTCTCTCTGCAGATACAAATTGGAACAGTTCTGATCTATCCACAATAAATTAGTGCTGTGATCTCAAGTGGTTTTTGAGAGCACCTGGGGATCTTGGAGAGGCAAGAGACCCTGGGATTACTACTTTTGCCCTTTCTTTGTGGGATCACAGTGGGAGGAAAAAGCCAGGTTCCCCATCCTTCAAAGATTTGGTTATGTGATGCCTGGAGATGGCTGTCGTGGATGAAATGCTTTGAGGAGAGCAGGAACAAAATCCTCAACTTTTGTTTGCCTTCAATCCACACCCCAGGATTCCCCACTTTCCCTGGGCTGCCTGTGTGCTGGGGCATCACTGAGTGCTGGTCCCTGCTGCAGCCCTTCCTGTGCTTTCCCTCAAGCTGCCCGGCAAGGAACGGAGCACAGCAGCTGGATGATCTTGGCTCCACTCTCTCCTGCCAGATCCAAAATAGGAAATCTGCCTCCAGCTGCTCACAGCAAGTGACAGGGCAGCACGACCTGTGGCTCCAATTAGCTTGGCCCTGGGAGCGGGGCCAGCCACGATGAAGAGTGCAAAAGTGTCCTGAGCTGGGGTGGGGTTTTCCATGTAGCTTTTGGGGCGAGGGAGGGCTTTGCTTTGCCTCTGTCTTGGTTTCATGTGTTTTATTAGTAAATCCTCTGCTGGGCAGTGTCTCCTCCCTAGAGCATGGTGGCACAGGGGAGGAGTGTGAGGTTTTGGACAGGCATGCAGTGGTGGGGTAAACCTGACCACTGAGGCTGCTGCCACCACTGCCTCTCCCTGTCATCCTGCTGGGTGTCACTGTCCCAACAGAAAGGCAGGAGGGGTTTTTTGGTGGGGGAATTGCCCAGGTAATGTTTATCCAGCTCCCAAGCCAGTCAGGCAGCGAAGCCTGAGGGAGGCAGGTGTGGGATCAGTGACTTGGGACTAAGGTGGTGAATGTGCCTGCGATTGCTGCTGAGGCATGGAAGGAACATCAGCTAGTGAGAACACAGGCTTCCTTAAGAGGTGAATCAGACTGTCTCCACCATCCTCCTCAGAACAAATACAGTCCAGGATAATGATTTCTGCCCTGGAAACAAGTTCAAGCTGCTTTTCACGCAGACTGGTCTGGAATAAATGGGCCAGAAAGCACAGGGAGGCTTTGAAGTCTTTCTTACAAATGAGTACATGTCTGAGTTGAACTGCAGCTGCTCACAAGCTTTCATGGGTGTCTTCAGGATTTTGGAAGTCCTGTCATGAGGTTTTGCTGGGCTCAGGGAAATCTGATCCTTTCAGAGAGGAGGGATTGCTAAGTGGCAGTATAGGGCAGGGATGGGGACATCTCTCTGAGCTTTCTCCAGGTTCGCCCATTGTCCTTAGAGCACATGAGGATGCCTTGGCCACTCTTGCCATGGGTCCCAGATGTGACCAGCAGTGCAGGGCATCCCAGCTGATCACCCAGACAGACTTGTGTTGGCTAAGTGGTTCTGGAAGAGCTATCCCTTCTATCAATCATTTAATTAGTCTTTTAGCTAATTTAGCTTAATAAGCTTTTTCAGGACTGACTGGGATGAGAAGCAGTGATTTCTGGGAGGTGTTCATTGCAGAGGGGCCTCAGCAGAGCTCCAGGGTGTTGCAAAGGCTCTAGAGGTCAGCAGTGCTACAATGGCTGTGGACCTGCCATGAGCAATGAAACGGTCTTGGTTTCTGTTTCCACTCCCATCCTTGCTCCCATCCCTCTGAAAATGTTAGGCATCTTCTAGACATGGTGCCAATTTCCAGACATTTTAGGGTAGACTCAACAGCTTTGCTAGACTTGTTGTGAAAGGGCTAGAGAAGAGCCTGAGACTCCTGGTCTGTAATAAACACCAGTCCAAAAACCACCTTCAGTCTTGGCATGAGGTGCTGCAGGGATCCCTGTGGATGCACACAGCTGGTGCAGGACTGGTTTCTTCTCTCAGGCATTTGTGCTCTACTTTGTCAAGGTTCCCTGTGTCAGAGACTTTCCGCCAGACACGTGAGCTGTGGCCAGGCTCGCGTGCTTGGCAGTGGAAACCAAGGTTTGCATTTGGCCCTGAACCACACTGAGGAAAATGGATTATTTAAAAAATAATATATGTGGATTTTTAAAAATAGAAGTACAGGCATTTTTTGTCTTGGAAATAAACTTACAGTTAAGGACAATTTAATTATTTTGTTCCTTAAAGGAAAAAAAAACCCAAAAGCTGAGTTTTCCTTGTTCTAGATTTTCCTCTAATCACTGTCAGATCAACTCCTTCAGTAATACTGGATTTTTTCTTTAAAATAGCAGTTTTAAGGCGAAACACATTTTTAGTACTTTCCTTTCTGGCTTACACCATGTATCTGACAGTATAGGGTTTTTTAATATTCTTCTTATCACAGAATTCAATTTCTGGTAAGAAAGCAACATGTTATTTCATTACATCTCCATTTAATGGTAATTCATTCTACCTTGGTCATGACCAACCTGTGTTTCATTTACTCTGCACATTAAAACTGGTTATGTCTTTAAAAATACATAGATACTATCAGATCTATCCAGCTACAACTAATGTAGTTATTCTTTTCTGTTCTTTTCTTTTGTCCTGTCCCATTGGCTTTGCTGCTCTGGACCTGTGCCGGAGGTGACTCCTTGCTCTTCAGAGCTGTAGCTTTGACAGTTTTCCTTAGAAAACCTGCGCCATGTTTGAAGCATGCAAAACCTACAAGGAATCCTCCAGTGGGATTTGTGCTCTTTTCGTGGGTGAGATCCCAGGACACATAGAAATGTCCGGACATGCTGTAGGCTGGGGTAGCATAGCATGGCCAGATATTCCAGGCTGGCTCTCCTGTGCTGTCACCACTGTCCATCCCAATCCTGGACATGTGTCATAGACTTCCTCCAAGCTTTTGCAGGTGTGTTGAATTTACAAAACTTGAGCGTACAAGTTTTACAAAACTCCTTCTAGTGTTTGCTGAATAGGCAAAGGAGAAAACACGTGACTGTGGCATCGTGTGTGTGGAATGGATTTGGGTACAAGTGTGTGCAAGGAGGGACTTTCTTTGGGGTTTTCCCCACCACCCCTTTAGTTTTTTTGACAGAGGGGTGCTCGTGGTTTCTTCTTGCCTTGTTCTTGCAGATGAGGGCAGCATGTCCAGGCTTTCATCTCTCCGTGAGAGCTCTCCATGCTTTGTGACCCTGTTGCTCCATCTGGAAGTCATTAGCAGCTACAGAGCAGCAATGTTTTCCTTGGGAAAGGGGGTGGAGAGGAATGGAAGGGCTTCCCACTTGTCATCTTCCAGAAAACCCTTTTTCCAGTCCCTCCCCCCCCCCCCCCCCGCCCCCGCTCCTCACTTTGAAGAAAGCACTGCCTGCTCTGCTGGGCCAATTCCACCAGGCAACTGGACAAAAATGTCTGGGAGACCCTGCTTTGCTGGCTGGCTCACACAGCCATCTTTTTCCTGCCTCAACCCTGCCCTGAAGGGACTTTCCGCTCTCTGCCTGTCTCTTGCCCCCAAGCTGCCAGGAAGAACATCATGGCTGCTGGGAAGGGTGTTCTTCCACAATGGGTGGTGTGGGGTAGGAGGGAGTCTCCCTGCCATTGTTTAATGGTCCCACCCTTCCCTGCAGCAGCACTGGTGATGAGCCCAGTGAAGTTCAGCATCTCCAGGCCAGGAGCAACAGCAGGGTGGCACTGAAGCCTCCCTCCTTTCCTCAGAGGCTTGCAAAACTCTTGGATGTGCAGAGTCTCCCTGCAGGAGCCTGTTGGGAGAACAAACATCTCTCTTTTGTCTGTTCTCAGCCCCTTTTTAAAGCCCATCCCATGGGGAGGGCAGGCACAGCTTGGAGAGCTGCCTGGCCTTCCCAGGAAGCCTGGTGTCATGCTGAGGGGGATTTCTTATTTGATTTCTTTTTTGTCTTTTGAAAACATTGCCGTGGTGACCTGGGGGCAGTGGCTGGTTTCCATTTAGCCTAATGAGTTAAGGATGCTGGGAGAGGATTGAAATGAGGGGAGAGGTAGGGTGCTGTCCAGGAATGCCCATGCCTGGAGCTGGACAGCAGCATCTGATGGGCATGGGAGGAGAGCTAGCCAGGGCTGGCCTGCTCCCTGCTTGTGTTAGAGGGGTGCTTCTCTGCTTGTTCCTTCTTTTATTTGTTTTTTCATCGTGTCCTTTTTTTAAGACTGTTTATTTCTTCTTGTTTTCTTTATTTCTCAGCAGGGACAGGACATGGGTTTTACAACCCTGCAGGCACCAGCTATGCTGCTTTAATGCCAAAGCAAGTACTGACACTGAATACTGCCTTTTTTTGCTCCCTTTACTGCTCGCAGAACTGAGCATCCTGCTTCCTACCTGGACTGAAGGTAAAAGGCCCTCCATGGAGGCATCATCTGTTGGAGCTGGGAGCTAAGCTGGCCTCTTGGCTGCTTTTTTTTCCCCTCTTTCCCACCTAGCATCAAACCAGGAGAAGTGCTCAATTACAATCAGTTCCCTGGCTCTGATGTTTGGGGGCTTTCCTAAAGCTTTGCAAGATCCCTGCAGCCCAAAGCAGCACATGCCCTGGTTGTACTGGGGAAAGAGGGATGGTGTTTGGTCCACTGCTGCTGCTTTTTCTGATCATCATGTCCTGATCATCCTCAAGGGGGAGGAGATCATATCATGGTTCCTGTGCTCCTGCTTTGAATTCAGATGAGGAGGTGAAGCTAAGAGTGATTGGTCTCTCTCCTAAAGCTTTCTGCTCTAAGGCTCAAGCACAAAAGGAGAGAGAGGACTCTAGGCAGTATTGACACCATTCCTCTGACTTCTCCAACTCCAAGACACAGGTCCTGAGGCTCACGGCTTGCTTTGGTGTGTGGCAGTTGCAGGAATCTTTCTTGCTGCTGCTTTATCAGAGAACCTTGCCATAGGGTTAGAAATCACAGTGTAGTGCTGCTTAAGGATGTGGAGGTGCCTTGGTACCCTGAACACCTATACATGATTTGCTCACTGTATCTGTTGCTGCAGCTCCAGCTGTTTGTTCTCTTAGGTACTGCTGCTGTGTGAGGGGGCAGCATGGCTTGCAGTTTATACCTCTCTCATTTTACTGTTTGTTTACAGCAAACAGCGCTGCTTGTTGTAAAACCCCAGAGAAAGCTGCAGTAAGAATGAGCTGGGAAGTGGCATGTGAAAGGCAGATGGAGCCTTGCTAATGCCAAATTGTGCCAGTTTGGGTGGGAGCCCCGAGGGAGCAAATAGCGTTATAGTCAAGAGTTCCTCACCCAGGAGAGGATTTTAGGGGTTAACCAGTCTCTGATGCTTACACAGAGGAAGGGGAGGCTTGTGAGGAGTCTCCTCTGACTCTGAGGAGGATAATGTGCCATTCAGGATGGGGATGACAGGTGCCTTGCTCACAGACACGGAGCCCAAAACCACACTAGGCGTCATCGTGCCCTGTGAGCCAGGAATGCAAGCTAAGATGTGTCAGGCTGCTTTCTGGGAAAAGGGCTTGGTCGTTCCCGTCTGCACCATGATTGCTGTGAAATAGTCCCCCAGCTGCCTGGCACCCAGGCTGAGAGCAGAGACTCCCCCACCAGCCCCATTCCTTGAGGGGAAGGATGGGTGTGGGAAAACAAACACCATTCAAAGCATGTGGTTGGGCACTTGGATTGCCTTCCTTTGCTTTCTCTGCCTTCAGCGTAGTATTTCTGTGGAGAAACACCGCTGGCATTCCTCATACAAGATGCTATTGTTGCAGTAAATATTTTGTGCTTGTTTTTAAATAAACTCCAGTGCAGAGTCCTGCTTTGCTGCCTCCCAGGAGAGGCTGTCGTGCTCTGGCTCTCAGTAACAAAAAGCAACTCCGTAACAGCCGCTTTTTTGTGCCTGGGAATGAAGCTGGCCTTTATTCCAAAAACCTTCCAGGGGTTGGGTGTGTGGGTTTTTTGTTTGTGTTTGTTTTTGTGTTTTTTTGTTTTGTTTTGTTTTTTTTTTTTTTTTTTTTGTTTGCTGAGCTCAGGCCAGTCATGACTGCCCTCTCCCCTGCCTGGCTGAGCATTCCTGCTGCTCCCACCGCACCGGTTGCATCCGCTGCGCTCCGCTCAGGAAGCTGCACGTGATGCACACCTTCTTCCCTCCCCTCCTTTTCCTTCTTGCTGTTTCCTCACTTGATAGCAGAGCTGGCTCTGATGAGGAGCTGGTGAAGTGAGAGCAGGGAGAGAAGCGGGAAGCCGGGGCCTCAGCTTGACAGTCCAAGGTCTGCGCAGCCTGCCTGGGGTGGGAGTTCAGCAGGTCAGGATTGGTTTTGTTTTTTTGAAGCTGCCAGAAATCCCCGCAAGAAGCGAGTACAGAGGTCACTGGAAAAGTTCTCTAAAACAGCAAATGTCTGTGTTTCCTCTTAGTCTCCTCCATCAGTTGAGGGTCTCACTGGGCTTTCATTTCCTAGTTTTCAGAGCAAAACTTTCCTAGCCAACAGTGGGTCCTGTGTTTTCCTGATGATCTCAATATCAGAAAAAAAGCTTTTATAGTGAGAGCGATCACTCACTGGAAATACCTCCCTAGGGACCTGATAGAGTCCTTATCACTGAAGGTTTTCAAGATATAATTGGGCAGGGTTCTACATAGTCTCACAAAAGGTTGGATCAGGTGATCATTTGATGTCCCTTCAACCTGGGCTGCTCTATGACTGATCTCCTGGCAATATTTGTTCAGCTCAGAAGGTGCCTTCAGTGTTTATTTTGAAACAACTGAGAACAAAACCTTCTGTCTGGTGGAGACCTGGTTGTTTGGGTCACAACATCATGTTGCTTGGTCTTCAAATGTGCTGCATCTGCTTGGTACCCATATACTGGGGTGGTTAGCATGAATGGGGAAATGACTTGTCCCTAGCACAGCTTTGTCTTCTCTCTACTGTTCTAATGGGAGAAGAAGTCAGAAACTGCTGCACTCAGGGATGAGGAAAGTTGATTTTCTGACTTGTGATGGAGACTGATCAGTTGAACTACCCAGCATTTAAAAAAAAAAAATCTGCCCTGGTTGGGGTTCAAAAGCCAGGCCAGCAGCTTCCCCAGTACAAGTTAGAGTGGCGAGGGCTGGTTCTTGGGCATTAGCAGCTTCTGGTGACAGTGAGCAGACCGTTTTTTGAGACACCACTATTGGTATGTTGTTCTTTGTGAGACAGCAGTTATGCAGCATCTGACAGTCTCCATCAGTCTCTCTGGGGTTTGGCAGCTGTCCAGCAGACAGCCTTCATTGTACAGGGTTTATTCATGCCTTCCCACCACCTCCAAGCCCTTTGGGGCCCCTCTGTCCTGCACACAGCCCAGCCCACTGTTCGCCATGCCATCTCCCTGCCCAGCTGCTCCACCTCATGTTATCTCCAGCCACTGGGACAAAACCACCTCCTTCCACTTCAGGCAGCCGACAGAACTTAATCTGCTGGCCTGTCCTTTCCAAGAAACTCTCCTGGGAGGTTTATTCTGCTTGTTTTTCCTTTCTTTGCACACCTTCACCTAAGGAGGCGTCTCATGCCCACTTGGGGAGCTTTTTGCCTGTTGGGTTTTCATGGTCCCTGGGCACTGCTGAAACCCCTTCAGAACACATCAGGAGGTGCGACTCGCACCTCTGGCCCCCATTGCTGACAGGGTCGCCGCAAGGATGTTGGTGTCTCCAGCCACAGCTCCCGCCAGGATTTGTGAAGAGGGGCTTCCTGCGAGGTCAGCTTGCTCCATTGTGGCATTTCCCCTGCAGCTGGCTTCCTCCCTCCTGCAGTGCCTAAAAATAGAGTGAGCACGGTGCTGCTGAGAAGCACCAGAGAGTCCCAGTGCCGGAGCTGCTGGGGCGGCGTTTCCGTCGCTGCCACTCGCCGGGTCAGCCCTTGCGTCGGCGCTTGTGCTTTGGGTGTGCTCGTGGGTTTTGTGTCAAAGAGAGAAGAAGCAGGAGCCAAAGTCCAGCCTTTCCCAAGTTTGAAGACTCTGTAAGGGAGTGTTAAAAAAGTGGAGACCGTTATTGTGTATGTGGTGTTTTAGAGAAGGGTTTACTTGACTTGACTCTGCTCTCAGTGCATGGCCTTAAGATTTCGCATTTTAATTATCAGAAGATTGTTTAAGAACTACAGAGATAAGAAAAACCTTAAACATCACAAGCATGTACAAACAGTTTAATCTTGAGCACTGTTTATATGTTAGGGCTGTTGCTAAAGGAGAGCTGACAGTCTGATTAATAACTATAAAACATTTTCACTCATAGCAGAAGAAAACATTTAACTGAAGGGATGTCTCTCCCAACCACTAGTAAGAGTCCCTGTGTTGCTGTTACCTCTGGGATGCCCCATGTTCTATCCTCATCATGATTCTTTTTTTTCTTCACTGTCCATTAGAAATAGTGGCTGCAGTCTTACCTGATTTGTAATTTTTTTGCGTGTATCAAATTGCTTTTGAATGGGAAATAAGATTCACTTAGAGAGTAGTCGAACCACAATACTTGAGAATATTAGTTAACCAAAAAAGCACTAAATATAAGAAAGGAGTACACCAGCAGAAAGCTGTGTCAAATTTAACTGAGCTGGTACTGTTTGACTGAGTAATCATCATGGCTTCACCGGTCTCGTGGTTGGTGACACCATGGTGATTGCTCACGGCAGCAGACTTGAGCCTTGAGCTAAGCTCTTGTTTCCTGAATGAATAAACTTTTATTCTTCTCTTTTCTGAGCCACTCCCCATGCCTAATTTTAAGCTTTGAACTAGTTATGGTGCAAATTGTCTGTGCAAATTCAATAAATTAAAGTAAAAAACGTTGTATTCTCTGTGGAAGAACCTATGACAAAAAAAAAAGGCACCAGATTTTAGTGAAATGCTTAAGCAGTACTTTCCCCTTGGTTTTGTGGTTCATCTGCCTTTAAAATGTAAGCCAGATAAATATTTGTATGATGTTTAATATAAATAAACCATGTGTCTTACTGTTTATTTTACAAGAGATGCTAACTAATCATTTTCCTCTCTGCTTAAATATTTAAAACAGCATGCCAGGGGAACTCCATGCTGCAGCTCTGAGGATCCTGTAGAGCCCTTGTCTTGCCTACATCCTCCGCCTAGTGCTACTCTCAGTGTTTCCTCTCATTTTGCAGGTGATAGAGTTATTAAAGCTCCAGTATTGGCAGCTTCAAACACTTTGAGACCCAACTCACGTACATTGTCCTACTGTGTCTGCTGCCACCTCTACTCACACCTCCTCAGCTTTAATTCTGCACACCATAACTATCTGCCCCAGGAGCCAGAATGTCCAGCCAGGCATGAGGGTGCTGCTGGACAAAGCTGTGCAGTAACCTGTCTGCCTCTGGCTTTGCCTTGCAGGAATCTACATCCTGATCGCAGTCGGAGCTGTCATGATGTTTGTGGGATTCCTGGGATGCTACGGTGCTATTCAGGAGTCTCAGTGTCTTCTGGGAACGGTAAGGAACACACAGCTTTGGAAGTCACTTGGCACCCTGATTGCCCTCCTTCCCTTGCCGGAGTCTTTTCCAACAAGCAGGGCTGGGAGGATGTGTGAGCACGGAGGTGGGAACCTTAGCAAGGAGTAAGGCAATGCCGGTGGCTGAGGGCATCTCTGCCCAGCCTGTGGAGCTCTGGCTGGGCTGACAGGTCCTGCCAGCAATGTCCTGCCTGTGCCTGGCTACAGGGCAGAAGGCGTGAGATCAGCAGGATTCTTAGAGACTCTTTCTCTGTTAAATGTGAATCCCCACCTTCCTTTTATCGCCCCATGGTCTGGCTGTCTTACCAAGCACCCACTAAACCCTCTTTCTTACCTGGTGTTCCCTACAGCATCCCCTCTCACCCTGTTTCAAGGCTGCCTGTAGCAATTCTAGTTCTTTTAAGGAATGATCTACTATTTTTATCTGTTTGGACAAGGAAACAGCAAAGACTTTCCATAATTTCTTAGTGAGAACATCTAGGTACATCCTGGAAAATCCATTACTGAAGTGCTACAGGCGTCCTTGATGTAAGGCAGCAGCTCGGGATTCCTGGCATAGGATGAGCTTAATTGGATAAAATGTAGCCACACCAAAAGCCTTTACCTTGGGAGCAAGGGAGACCCATTTATTTAAAACAAGTTCTCACATGTGGTTCAGTTTAAACTTGATGCGTAAAAAATAAAATTGGAAGGATATAACATATGGTTGTTTTTTTTTTTTAAATTCGAATGACTTTACAGCACTTGGCTTCATTGGGCTGGAGGATTCTTGGTAGCAGTGTAGCAGCTCATGGGTGTGGGCTCAGCTGGGACAGAGGGAAACAGAGCTGCTTTCCCTCACTCTTGCAGATGACTTCACCTCTGGTTGCTGCTGATTCCCCATAACAAGGGGAGGTTTCTTCCCAGTGTTGATAAAGTGCTTCTGAACACAGAGAATGGGAGCTCCAGTAGGAGTTTGCAGGCGTTATCCTGGCTGCTGGGAATGCAAGGAGCCTGCACACAAATATGACAGGGCTTGGTGGAGCACAGTTTGGCAGCTTTGGGTTTTTATTTTGTTTTGTTAATGGAAGTGATTACAGACCCTGAGCCCTCACTCCCTCCTGAAGTCAGAGGATTAGAAGGGCAGATGGTACAACGTACCCGAGGTCCGACAGGGAAACCGGCTGCTCTGGCTGAAATTAGCAGCTCTAGCTGCTGTGCACTGCCTGTTTGCTCACACCTTGGCTTGCCAAGAAAAGTCTGGAGATGCCTCATGAGGATGCTTTCTGCTGGCCAAGGCTCCCACTGTGTTCCAAGGACGTTTCCAGGCAGTGTCCTCATGGTGTTTAAGGAGAGCAGCCATGCTCCGCTTTCCTCCACCTAGCTGTGGGAGTGACTCTGGGCTTGCTGCAAAAGGAAAAAGTACCAGGAAGCTCCATGCTGTTAAAATCCTGTGCCAAAGGTGGCATGGAAGCTGAGCAGGAAGACCCAAGGAAGACAGGAGGGAGCCACTTGGCATGGAGCAGGCTCTGTTCCCGGGAAAGGGGCTGGGACACAGCCAGGCCAGAAACACCCCTTATCTATGTTCCCACAGCATCAAGCTGTATCTCCTGGTGTTCTGCAGCCAGCTTACAGAAGAACTGAATCTGCAGGAAGTTGTCCCTCCAAATCTGGGATAAATGAACCTTCACTGAAGGGTAACCACTGCAAGAGTGAGCCCTAGTGCTTAACCAGACTTAAACAGTGGCATTGCACTCACAGTTTAGGGTGATGTCAGTCCTTGGGGGAGATGTTCCTACAAAATTAGTGATAGATAGATGTTCACGTGGGAGTTAATTGTTCAGGAACCAGACAAGGATGTTGGAAGTCCTTTCCTGCTGTCAGGTTAATAGTCTTGTTTCTATTTTGCCTGATTATCTTTTACTTTTGCATGTGAGAGCCAGGCCATGGCATCATTTTGGAAAATCCTGTTTCCTCTGTTGTTGGAGAAAATGTCCTGAATATGTTTTGAACAGAGACTGCTGAGGAGCCAAGGGTCGTTTTCCCACCCTATACTGTAATTTTGTCTTTCCTTGACTGCATTCACCTCTTTTGCTTCTTGACTTCCATGGCAACTTCTCCCACTTTGGGGCATTTCCCAGGAAGAAGTCACTGAGTGATGTTGTCACAGAGGTGATGTTGGCTGCACATGGAGCATTCCTCTCAGTGCCTTCTCATGTGACCCTGAAGTATGAGTGTACAGCTTCCCACTCCCAGTCCAACTGACCAAACATCACAACGTGTTCCTGGGATCTGAACAAAGAGGGGGGATGGCAGGGAGGACTGCTGGAATTGCACAAACAGGGTGGGTCTGTGGGAAAACGTCAGTGCTAGTATTTATGCAAAAAACTGCAGTAGCCTTGCAGGGCTGTGGATGCCAGAGAGCAGGCCATAAATCACACCCTGACACCCCCAGCTCCTCGGCAGCAGAAATGTGCTTTTAACCCTGCACTGGCAATCCCAGTCCTCAGAGCATTTGTGGCAGAGCAGAAACCTTGTCTGGATAGTCCTGCAGGTGCATGAAGCGGAGCAATGTATCTCTTGTGGTACACAGGGCATCTTTGTGCCTGCCAGTCCCTTTGTGGGAAAGGTTTTGCTAATCCCTGCTCAACAGTGTGGACATGGGGTGGTGTATGATGAGTTACAGGAAAATGTGTTTGGGCTCAGTGCATGTATGAGAGAGAAAATGGTTTGAAGCCAGCTGACACCTTGCTCTGATTTGTCACTGGAAGTGCTGCTCCATACCTCTCCCCACCTAGCTGCTGCAAATCTGTTAAGGATCCCTCTCTTGATTTGTCTCTGCAGTTCTTCACTTGCCTGGTGATCCTGTTTGCCTGCGAAGTTGCGGCTGGAATTTGGGGCTTCGTCAACAAAGACCAAGTAAGACTCTGAAACCTGTGTTTGTGGGACTGGGAGGCTGGGGCAGGACCACAGCAGATCCCAGCATGAGCTGTTTTGCTCCCAGACTGAGTAAGGGGGACTTGGATTAGCCGTGTGACCTGGGCAGGCTGCCCCAGTCCTCTTGGCCGGGCTGGTGAACTTTAAATGTGAGCACTTGACGGTAGCAGCTGCCCCTTAGGGTATGTAGTGTGATGTCTCGAATAAAAATAGCCTGTCTCACTTGGGTCTCCTCCGTGCTGTCACACTGTCAGTCACTGAGGGAGCCGATTCATGCATGAAGTTGTGAAGGAAAGCCATCTGCACGTCCTCGGTGCCAGGGAACAAAGAGCAAACCAGCCTCGTAGTGCCAAAGGGCGGGAATACCGTACAGGGAGAGCCTGCATTAATGGGATTGCTCAGTGCTTCCTGCTCTTCTCCAGTATCATATAACCTGCTGCACGCCGTTTGTCTGCCAGCACTGGGCTTGCTGTGATCCATATGCTGTGCACACATGTGGGGTACAAGTCCTGTGTCTGTCCCAGGCACCCTGCCAGGGACTGCTCAGATAAGGTTTCCTAGCTGGAGGAGCTGAACTGAAGGGTAGAAGTGAAAATTGCAGCTTTTCACCTTCTGTTTTTGCTCCCCTTCCCTTCACTGCGGTCACATGTGCTCACACACACACAGGTTTGGTCTCGAAATGCAGAACTGCCTGTGTTTGGGAACCAGGGCTGTGCTGCAGCACGCAGGGCGTTGATCACTGGGCCTCAGGGCTTTGGAGGAGAGAAGGGGACTGCTTGTGCTCAAAGCCAAGGTTAGACTGGCAGAATAGGAAATGTGTTTACTTTCCTAAGAGACATAAGCCAGCTGTGTCAGTAGGTGCTGGCCTGCTCAGCTTTCTCATGCATGTGGACAGTGGCTTGCAGGCTCAGCCTGAATGGGAGCACCCTTTCAGTCACTCAGGAGAGAGCACAACTTCACTGGAATAAACTCTTCTGTGGCTAAACATAATAATATGCAGGTAGGGTGCTGTTTCCTGGCAATTTTAGTGAACTAATGAACCTTTGCAGAGAGGCTGTGCCTCCGGCAGATGTTAGTTTATGAATCCTGAGGAGTCCGAGATGTGCAACTGCAGCCGACAGCAAAAAAAAAAGTGAAGGCTGAGTAAGGAGGGACCCCACGGCTGTTGTGTCCCATCCTGGGAGAAAGCACTTGGAGCTTTCTCACATAGAGCTGAGAAATGTAGGATTTTGCAATACAGAAATGATGACCTCAACCCCCAAAGTGAATTTTGCAGTTTAAAATGAAGGGTGGCAGTCTGTTGGCATCAGCTAGTTTTGCAGCCTTGATGATGAATGGGCTGTTTTGAAGTCCCTGCTCACAAGGCAGTCTTGCTTCTCCCTGCCTTGGTTGGGAGCAGCTCAGGCTGGGAGGAAAGCACTGAATGATCCCAGCCACTGAGAGATATTTCCAGAAAGGACACTTTTTCCACAAAGATGAAGGCAGTTTCTCCCTCAGCCTGCCTTCTTGGAGATGCCATAGACTCAGAATGGGGAGGCAATAAATAGGATTTAAAAAAACCCCATATTTTTATATACCAGAATGAAATGGTTTGATTGGAGAATATCATCCTCCAAAGCAAACTTTTTTGAGTAGTGATGAAGGAGTTCTGGGATAATTGATTGAAATCATGCATCATCTTGCTATAGTTTCTTTTTTGGTATGCTAATCCAGCTTGTGCTGCCAAGAGCAGATGTTCTAGAAAGCATTTTCCCTTTCTTGCTTCAATGTTTTTCTTTTGCTTCTCTTCCATGCTTCTCTTCTTTCATCTCACTCTCTCAAATTATTGAAGCATGTTAGAGGAGAAGTTACAAGGCCAGTTCCCCTAAAAATTAAGAGATTTTTGCACTGTGGAGAAGGCCCTCATGGGTGGCTGCAGTTCACCAGCCAGGTGGCAGGGTTAGAGTATAGATAAGGTGTCTCATATAATCACTTACAGGACAGCAATGTCTGTAGGGACCCAGCCAGGGTTTTAAATCCATCTAAATGCACCTAAGCTTCCTGACTCAAATGTGTCGGCTGTTAGGGACACGAAAGAACCACACTCACTTCAGGTTCAGGTGAGCAGCAAAAGAAAGCAGTTTATTATGATTTGGGGTTTAACTAGGATTTGGGATTTGATCAAGGATTGGGAGATGAGAGGAGCACCTCTCTGACCCCAGTGGTCAGTTCAGCAGTCCATCCAAGAGAGGTATGCAAAAACAATCTACTTTTTTTATGTTACATTCTTGAGAGACTCCACTAGAAATATGTAAACAAGATCATCAGAAGGCTAAAGAATCAGGGCAACCCAAATAAGCTGTCTCACAAGGCTTTAGTGTGCAATCTCCCAAATTCCTGCCATCCCCTCTGAGTCATTCAGTAAGCTGAGGTATATTTACAGATAGCCTTGCCTGTGCACCCCACCTCCTCCTGACTTTTCCAACGTGTCCAGCCTCTGCAGCCTCAGTGGGAAATGCGTTGCCCGCCTGTTTTGTCTATGTGTGGTTCAGAATGAGCTGTGTCTGCATTTCTGAGCCCAGCAGCACATCCACATGGGCTGAAGGCTATCTACACTTGTGTCTCACCCTCCAGGCCTTGGCTGTCTTTATCTCCTGGACAAAGCCTGTGGAGCCCTTAGATAGTGTTGGCTGGAATCTGCTGGCTGGTGGATGAGGTTCTAAATATTTGTGACAGCTGGAGGGGCTGGAGCCCCATGAAGGACAGGCCATTTTTCATGTGCAAACAAATGGAGTCCAAATCTATTCAAAAACTGCTCATGTTACTCCAAGTGCCATTAGAGGGAACCTGCCTGTTCTTCAGGCACATCTGCTGGATAGGTTTCCTCCTCCTCTGACTGAAAGGGAGTTTTTCCTGTGTCTCTCCTAGATAGCCAAAGATGTGAAGCAGTTCTATGATCAAGCGCTTCAACAAGCACTCATGGGAGAATCAGATTCAAACAATGCCAAAGCTGTAGTGAAGACCTTCCATGAAACGGTAAGGTGGTGGGGGTTGTGCTGGAGAATTAATAATGGAAGTCAGGCAAATGGATGGAAAAAGCAGAGTCCAAAGCAGACGATGCTATGTGCAGATCTTAGCCTTTAAAGTTTGCTGTTCTTACACATTATGAAGCAGAGTTGTGCTCTCTTCAGTATTCTCTCCATCACACGGTGCTGGGAAGTCTGGACCAAATTCTAATTAACTTTAATTTATCTCAGCACCCCTGATTTAAGTAAAAGTCAATGGAAGAAGAATGTAGCTCTGAGGAATTAATCCTGATATTTGGTCCATTCAGCAGGAAAAAAAATCCCTGGAGAGAGTTGGGTTCACTCTCCTCCAGAATATCTATGCCAGATCTGTCTGTGGGACTATTGTAGGAAGCAGCTGAATTGCGCAGGAAAAAAAAAAAAAAGTTTGGTGACTTATTGCTCACCCTTGTTTCCCCCTCCCAAGATGCCTCCTCAACCTTGGGTGGCTTCAAGAATGTGTAATGGTGGGGAAGGCATTGCTTAAGTATTTGCTGTCTCCTAATGTTGGCTTTCCATTGTTACATTTTTCCTCTCTCCATGTAGCTGGACTGCTGTGGTTCCGATACTATGACAGGGGCTTTCACTCCTGTGTGGAGGGAAGACCTCTGCCGAAAGGACTCCCTGAAGAGCCTTTTTGAGGTAGGCACAGCTGCTCTTCAAGTCAGCACAGCTGCTTCAGGAGACCTTGGCTGCCAAGGAAATTTGGAGATTTATTGGGAAAAAAATAAAGGATAGAGATTTCATTTATTTGGAGGTGTCATAGAAGGATGTTAAAGGTTCCCATTTGGTTCTTCCTTTGCTGTTCCTGCTTGGGGAGACTGTCAGGTGAAGTCAGAGTGGTGAAGTCCAGTTGGAAGTCCTGGGGCTGTGCCTGGGGACATAAGTGGGACCAGGGGGAAGCTGACCGTCCTTTCTAGGTGCTGGGGGCGGGTGAGGGGAAACCAGGCTGTCTGACTGGTGTGCTTCTCTGCCTCAGAACACAAACTGCCACAAAAAAATCGATGAGCTCTTCTCCGGGAAGCTCTACCTGATCGGTATTGCTGCCGTCGTGGTTGCTGTGATCATGGTAAGTGTGACAACCTGGTGGGACAGGGAAAAGCCACCTCGGGGCACTCTGGTCTTCTTCCAGCTGGGCTGGATCTATCCTTTCCTCTGGATGCCCCTGCAATTCCAGGTGCACCCCCTGCCCTATGCACCACAGAGCTCTGGAACATGGCGAGACCAAGGGCTTCATCTTCCCTCTGGGGAGTCGGGATGTTTAGGAGAGGCACCCTGGCAAGCTGCAAGCCCAGCCAAAAGGGCACAGCACCACTTAAACCTGCTCCAAAACCACTTGTTCTACAGGCTGTCATGTTTTGTTGCTGGAGTCTGCAGTGGGAAGGGATTTGCTTGCTTTGCTACGTTGGGTTTGCTCCCTAGTGAGGGCTGGGTGCTGTGGGGGTGTAACATGGCATCTGTGCAAAGGCTGGGTTGTAGTGTTGGAGAGATCTTGAGGCATTTGCTGTGTAGCTGGCAGCCAAAAAAAACTTGTCAGGTACCACCACTCCTGCCAGTGAGAGACAGGAGGACAGCGCCTTATCTCAAACTGGCCAACTCTATATGAAAACAGCAACAAAGACATAGCATCCCTGCCTTTACCTCTGGCATGAGAGTGTTAATGTGGAGTGGAGGAGCTCCTGCATCGTACTGGTTGTTGCCTCACTGGTGCCCCTGTGTCTCTCAACAGATCTTTGAGATGATCCTGAGCATGGTGCTGTGCTGTGGCATAAGGAACAGCTCCGTCTACTGAGCCGTGAGAGCCGGGCAGGGGAAGGGGGGAGCAGGGCAGACGGCGCTAGAGGGGACCCCAAGTGCCACCGAGTGACCAGGAGACATTTCAACAACAGACAGAGAAAATGATGTATATAAATGCTTCCAATATTACCATACAGTACTTATCATTTTTATTTTGAAGTACTTTTTTTTTTTTTAAATAAATAAAACTTGCCCGTATCTTTGTGGCTGAGTTAGTTACACATCAGTTTTGTGTGATGGGAAAGCTGCTGTAACAGGAGATCAAGTCCTTCCTCCCCCTTCCCCACCCCCCGTAACTCAGAAGTAACATTGGTGGAAGATGTGTGGAGGAGAAGCGTGCAGCCTGGTCTCAGAAAACTTTGCCTTGGTTTTACCAACTTTTTTAATTGGATGCTGAAGCAGAATTTAGTATTTTTGTTAATTTGTCCTCATCTTTTCCAACCATCACCCCAGCTCCCTGGTGTTTCCAAGCTTTTAGTAGGGAAGCCTGGCTGACTGTCCAAAACCTGGGATAGAGGAGGGGGAAGGATACAGCTTCCATCACCTGGGTGCAATGTATTCCAGGGGAAACACAGGCACTGTTCCTCTCCAGCCTGTTTCCATTGGTAGGTCAGTCCTTAAAAGAAGTCATGCTGGAACTTTTTTACTCTCTAGTAAGTAAAAATTTTTTTGGTTTTGTGATTTTCTTTTTTTTTCTTGAGGCTATAACTTTATAAATTGGCTCAGTTCCATTGATTCATTGCATTAAAAGATGAGTGGCTGGGGGTGAATTTTAATCCCAGTTTTTCAAATATAACAGACTGAAAATTACTTTTTTAATGTCCTTCAGTGTTTCATTATAGACATATATGTCAAGGAGAATCTAGTTCTATATCAAGTTTCCACAGTTAAGCTAATGCTTACATAGAAAATATATTGGAAAAAGAAGAAAACATGAAAAAAAGTCTGTGACTTTAGAAATCCTGCTTTTATGTACTGCAGGATGATGCTTGGGTGTTCCCAACCATATGTGTACATGCTTAAAATTTCATCTTTGCATGACTCTCTTGTTCAGTGAAATTATTCTTAATTATAGCATACTGTCACACACTGTAATATTGCTGAGAAATTGTCATAATATGATTATGAAAAAAAAGGTTATTTTTAAGATCTTCCAGTTATATTAACAGCATATTAGCTTATAAAATCAAGGTAATTTAGCATGTTAGATTGCACCAGTTGAAACACATTCTTGTGATCTGGTAACTTTGGTTATCACTTCGATGTCTGTGGCTTCTTTTATATGCCACTCTGTCACCATGTAGATAGAGGGGGAGAGTGACCCAGGAGCTATGTAATAAAATCAGAATGTCACTAAAAAGATGATCTATATGTATAGTTCTATAGATATATATTTTTAAGAAAAGCCTTTTCCTTAGCCGTACAGGCACTTGAGCTGGAAATTATAGTATCTCTCAGCTCTTTTGCCACCTTGAAGCAGGTAAGGGGAGGAGTTTAAATTAGTGATCACTTTTCCCACTTCAGGAGTATTTCTGTTTCTTGAAGTATTTCATCCTCCCCCTTTGTCACAACAAAGAGCTTCATATCTGATAGGGAGGGAGACTTGTGATCATCAGTGATTTTAAACTAGTACCATGTCCACTGCTTGTGGCTGTCATGGCTGTTGCCACTACAGGATAGAAGATTCCTGCACTGGGGCAAATTGATCCATTCAGAAGTTTTTCTTCCCTTCTACTCCCCCCTTTCCTGTTCCTGCCTTTTAGTATATAGGGCCTTTAAAAAGTATATAGATAAATATATATAGATATATATATATATCAAGTTGTGCTGGGTAAAGAGGAGGAAGTGCTTCAACAGATCTTCATATTGAGAGGTTGGACAGCAAAAGATTCAGCCTTAGAAATAGCCTTAAAGCAACACTGCCCTGAATGTCCATGTTGTGCACATTGAGAATGAGACGAGGTTTTGCAGTAGGTAACCCCTTCCCCTGCTCCCCAGCGTAGCTCCTTCAGGTCATCTACTCTGTTATGTGGCCGTATGTATCTGCATCATCCAAGCATGTGTGTTTACATCTGTGTGCATCAGGATTGTCAGCATACAGACTGGATGTGTAACTTGCCACCTTTTTTGTTGACTGTTGGTAAATGTGTATAAATATGCCATTAAGCATTTCAGTTCTGTTTTCTTTTCCTTATACCGTATTTTTGATATTGTTCAGTATTCAGTTGATGCTGTGTACATAGCTGGAGCTCTGTTTGAAGACAGACTGGGTCTCGATGCAGGTCAGGTGTGTCCTCAGACATTGTACTTGAAGGGTTTGAGTTGTCCCAGGCAGGAGCAATTGGGAGAACATGGTACTTGGAGAGGGAATCTGAGATCTGGGAGAAGAGGAAGAGCGGGAAGTTTGCTCAGACTGTACACCACAGGGATTGCAATTCACCCTCTAGCTCATTTCAGAGGTGGCTTCCCATCGTGCAGAGTTCCAGAGGCAGCTTCCTGGCCATCTCCTGTTTCTGTGGCTGCTACAGGAAAGGTGCTCAAGGAGGGGAACAGCTAGAAAAGGGTCGTGGGAGCAGGGCAGAAGAATGTTTGCAGAGAGGGCAATGCTTTCTTTAGTTACCAGCTGAGTCTCCACACTTGATGGAATGGTCCTCAGCTGGAGGAGTCAGCCCTGGGAGATCAGGGACAGAGAGGAACCATCATGCTTAAAAACAATGGAGTAGATGAGAAACCCTCTCTGAAAATAACTGCCCACTTGGGTCTCCTGTGAAGCTGGACCTGAGTTAACACAAACTAGAAAGGGGAGCTGTGAAGGGCTGAGGGGACTTGCCCCATTGCAAGCCCTCAGGATCCAAAAGCCATGGGGCTCTTCTGCCAGTTGGTCAGTCCCAAAGTTGGCTGAGGTGAAGGGGGAAAACCCACTAGGCAGGACCCTTGCACTTCTGCACTTCTCCTGCATACCTGTGCCTTTGTGTGGGCAACATGGCACCCTGTACTGCTCCTCTCCACACCCCAAGAAAAGGATGGAATTGCAGCCTGTAAACACAAACCCCTCCCTCTCCATGGAAGCATCCCTCCCGGAGCTAGTGGCAGCTGAGAAAATGGCTGTGAGCTGAGGTGGGGACGAGGAGTGTCAGCTGTCCAGGTCTGAGTTCAAAGACCGCATGGAAAGGTCAAACAGAGCTGCTGACAGCTTAACTGAATGCTTGGGATTTTTTCATACTGTGGAGCATGCCACAAAGCAGTGTGTTTAACTTCTTTCTGCCTTTTTTTTTTTTTTTAAAGAAATGAAACAAAAATCAGTTTAATAAACATTTCTCATAGTGTGCATAGTGTGATGAACTGCTGCAATTTTACAACCAGTTAACCTTAACACCAGGATGCTTTGTGAACCAGGCTTCAACAGCATGGGATTTTACAGCCTCTGGGAGGGGGGCCTGCAGGCAGGTTGAGTATACATCCAGACTGGTGCTGAGGGAAGGCAGAAAGGCTGCTTGCCACAAGTGGTGGCTGCTGCAGTTGTGCCCTCTCTCAAGGGAAGGGGGGCACAGCTGTAGGGCAGCTATTGTGGATTGCAAAAATAGCGACTGTGCTGAAATTTGGTGTTGGGAGGGGGGCAAGGGGTGGAAGTCTTGTACACACTCGAGGGGCTCCTCCTAAAGTGACGAAAATGGCCCAAAATGCCCTGTGCTGCCATCAGGACAGGGACTGGACTGGTCTGCTTTCAGTGGATGGTCTATTAATGCCACCATTGCTGCTCCCACCTGCCCCTCCGCACCATCAGGGGAAAGGCTGGCTGAGAGCGAGGTGGGAGGCCGGGTGCTGTGATCCCTCAGTTGCCTGCCTGCCTCTGTCCTCTTTTGGACTTCTCACGGTGTTTGAAGCAGGAATGTCCTGCGGTGGCTGCCACGCCCGTGCTGGTACAGAGAAGGAGGGGATGAGGGAGAGCAAGGAGGGAACACAGCGTTGAGCTGCTGTAAAGAAAGGCAAGCCCTGCTCCCAGCGGCTGTGCCTGTGCTGCGAGATCATGCCCATCTGTTGTTCTTTCACTTGTTTACCTGAATGTTAATGGAGTCGGACATAATGACTTCTGGAAAGAAAAAAAAAAAAAAAGTGATACTGAAAAACAATAAACAAAAAAAGAAACAAAGCAATTCCCCCTTGTTAGTGGATTTTTAATGATGTGTTGTCAGATCTTGTTTCCTTCCATCGCGTACTGATTGCTGCCCCGTCTTCCAAGGGAACAGGCTTGTCTCATTCTTGTATTAAAGCAAAATTTGGGCTGCAGGGAAGACCGTCCTCAGCTGACCCTCTAGGTGGTTTCCCATGAATGTGATGCTCTTTGCTTCATGCCTTAAAATGTTTTGATTGTGACTGTATCATTGCTCCAGATGCGGATAAAATTATTCCAGCCTCTGGAGCTAGGATTAAGCTGATGTGAGTCACTTGTCAGACCCAGGCTGGTGTTTGAGGGGGAGAAACAATAGTGGAGACTAACTGGCAAAGCACAGCAGGTATTTGGCATCCAGGGTGTGTGCCTTGGGAATTCAGCCTGGAATTATAGCTGGGATCTTAAACCTTCCCCAGCTAAATGCCCCCTTTGTTTACACTCAACTCTAAGTATGAGCATTGATGTGCTTGCAACAGATGAATATGATACTGGAAGAGAACTGGGTAAAACAGGCCCCTTTAAGGTTGTGTGGAGATATGGGTTATCCTTGGAACACAGCAGTCCTGCCATGTCAGAGCATGTGAGGCCACGTGGATAACCCACTGTGAGGGGAAGGGTGGATGGAGTTGCTTGCAGCTTGTTTGTGCTCATACTGCACAGACAACCCTGGGTTATGCTTCTCTTTAACATTTTTCTCCAGAGGTCTGAAGGACCTGGAAAGTCACTGGAGACCTTACTGTGGAGTTCTGCTGCCTAGGAATGTGACTGTGGAATTTAATTTTTTTTCTTGTGGAACAAGATTTTTCAGGAATTAAAAATACAAGCATGATTTTTTCTAAACTAAACCATGCCAGGATTTTTTTCCAGTGGAAATTCTTTTCCTCCTCCCTTCCCAAGCTGGTTTATTTTTTTCTTTATAAAACCTCCTGGGGTGTTTCTAATGAGAAGTTTCAAAGGTATTTTTTTGCTTTGGCGAGCTCTGTTTTGCAAGCTTCTTCTCTGGGCTGTTTGTTTTCTAAGTAGCAATGAGCCTAATTGTCTCATACTAAGACAGCTGTGATTAACATGCATAAATTGCTTATGTCATTCCCTAATCAGAGGTTGTCGAAGCTGTAACCAAGAGTTGCAATATTCTCACAGGAGGGAAGAAATCCAGCCAGCTCTCCCATGCCAGAGCTGTCTGTGGTGGAGGTTTCTGCAAAGCACCCTCATTGCTGGATGTGGCCGCACCCTTCTCTGCCTGCCAGCTCCGCTTGCCGGGCTCAGGGATGAAGGATGTGTTAGGGGCTGTGCTCACATTCCTGCTCTGAACCACTGTTTCCTTTGCTGGGCATGACAGCACGTCCCTTCCAGTTAGGGCAGGAAAAGAGGTGTCTATTTCTACAATCTCATTCTCTCTCTGTGCTGTGGTAGGGCTGGGAACTGTGGCTGCTCCAGGGGAGTCGGCAGCAGTGGAATTACAGCCCCGAGGGAGGAAACATCTGCCACCAGTGGGTGCTGAAGCGGAGAGGGAAACAATTTCCTACCTGACCAGTTCTTAAATAAGTGGTAGACAGAGGCTAGGAATTCCAAGTCCCATAAGCACCTGAACTAGATAGAGGCTGCAATTTTTTCCCAGACCACTCCTCAGTTTCAGCCTGGGGAGCATCACATTGCCTTGCACAGAGCATAAGCTAAGCAACGGGACGCAGAAGTGCTGTTCGGTGCGACCCCTTCAGCTGACCTCTGGCGGCCTGATGCTTTCACTTCAGTGCTCAGAGACCTGGAGCAAACAGAAAACACCTCCCAGGTGCTAAAACTGCTACAAACTGAAACCCACATTGTTTTCACACTTGCAGACACATTAGAGGGTATATAAACTTGCAACTACTGCGGGCTGCCTGGTGTTTCTCACTGGATTTAGATGACCCAGCTGAAGTGCCAATGGTTGCAAGTAACACTTCTAATTACAGTTTAATCACACCTTTTACTTTTTTTTCTTCTGAAAAAAGTGTTTCTTGGCCCTGCTTTGCTAGGGCATTCCCTCATGCCAGAACACAGCTTTGCTGAGTACTGAGAGGTGTTGGTGTTGTGCCAGGTGAGATGGCAGGCGCACAACGCCCTGCCTGCTGGCTGCAAGCAAACTGCTGAGATTTCCTCCAGCAAGGACTCCTGCTGTTCATGCAAGGCTCAGTGTTGGTTGATGGAGCTCCCACAAGGAGTGTTGGAACAAGCAGTCTGGGGAGTTTTAGGGTTCTGTGGGGTTTTTTTGTTAATGTTAATTTCAAGGCTCCTCAGCTGGTTCCAGTGACCCTTGTCAGCCTTTCATTACACAGGAGTATCAGGCACTTTGGGGCAGGGATAGGAAAAAAGAAAAAGCATAAAGATTGGGAGAAGGGTTTTCTTAGCGCAAATATTCTGTAGTGAAATCAAAATGAACAGACACCCCCAACTGTTTTTGTTTCTTTTTAAAAATTGGAGTAATTGCAGAGAGTATTAATTTTGCTCATAAAGGACTTCAGTTCCTCCCACACATGCAATGTCTCTAACAAAAAAGGGGCTGTGGTGTCTCTCTGCAGGTCCTCTTTAGGCTGGCAATAACATTGTTATTGAGAAGAACAGAGTTGATGAAGACCTTCATAGCCTGCCTGCATTAAAACTCACTCCACAGGGACTAATTTTATGTAGTTACCTTAGGGGAAAATAGCACCAACATAGGTAAACAGCACTGGAATAAATACAATCTGCTTGCAGGACCAAATGAAAGTACAAAGTAAAACAAGTAAGCGAAGCTCAATGTAGAAGAAAGGTGATTTTCCCTTCAAACTCACCCCACAAGGGATTTCAAGGCCATTTAAAGGATTTCATTCTGGCAAACAGGAAAGGACAACTCATTTATTTCCTTCAGGCTGTACCAGTCTGGCTTGGTGTGACTGTCTTCTCCCAGCAGAAAAGGCTTTGGTGGTCATGACTCCACTTTTCCTTTTTGCTTGCAGAAAATGCTCCTTTCCCAACCCACCTCTCCTCAAAGGCTCCAGCATCAGCTGCATGTGGCCACATCTGAGTAACCTCCATGCTCCTTCCAGATGCAGGAGATGTTGAAAATGCATCTTACTGCTCCATCTGGCTTGCAGGATCTGGGTGGCTGCTGGGGAATGGCCTGCTGCTTTCCTATAGCCGCGAGGAGAGGGACCAGCTGTCCCTGCCCCAGGCACCTACCCCAAGCTCCGAGGACAGGAGCAGCAGCAGGAGACTGCCAGGGAGCAGCGGAAACACTGGACGGGGCCGAAGGACAGATTTATTTGCAGGAAAGGAGCATGAGGCGCTCATGATGGGGCTGAGGCTGCTGTGCATTTTCACATGCCACCCCCACACACAGGGACATGCTGGCTTCCTGCAGACACACAGAGCCATCCCCGCAAATGAGCGGCTCCTCGGAGCCTGCACGCCCATTTGGATGATGGCCTGTGCTGCAGATGAGTTCCACCTTCCAGTCCCCTCTTCAAGCCACCTCAGTTCAGGCCAGCAAGGGGAAAACACTTTACCATCTGTCGGTCTGCAGACTCTGACTCATTATTTTTATTTCAGCTGTCACCAAGCAATAGCGAAAGTCCCAACACACCAGCATTTCCACTGCTGCAAGCTGCCTTGTCCTCAGCCACCAGAGAATGAGCAGCTCAGCCTCAATTCTCTGCTGCGTGCAATATTAAATATCACAGATTCTATCAGAGAATAGGCAGAGTTGGAACGGCTCCCCAAGGATCATCACGTCCAACTCTTAAGTAAATGGCCTGTATGGTGATCAAACCCACAGCCTTGGGTTTTATTAGCACCATGCTCTAACCAGCTGAGCTTATTTCATGAATAAAAAAACAGGAAGGAGGAAAAGGGTACATTGAGGTTCCTTAATCATCAATGCACACAGCATCCAGGCAAAATGTGACAACTTCTAGCCTCTAGAAATGGAGACATGGGGCTTGTCCCTGAAGGCACCCACATCCACAGGTGACAGAGACACTGGAGGTGGTGTTGCCCTCTCCTACCCCTTTAAGCCCCAGATCTAACAAAGAGCCAAGGTTCAAAACAAGACAGTGCCATTGTCTGCACCAGTCTGTTTTACCCTGCCTGTCTCCACTATTACAGAAATAGGACGTGCCAGTGCTTACTCCACATCCTTTTTTCTGCCTGCTCCTTATTAAGCTCAGACACTCCCTCCTCCTGTCTCCCCAACACCCTTAGACCGTGTTGCACAGCACTGGCAGCCTTTACCCAGGTTTACTCTTCCTTTCATTTGCCTGTTTACCGCTCTCCTCCTTTCCATTCCTGCTCACCAACTACAAGATTCGTGTTTTCCTTTCCTCCCTCCATCTGGATACCTATTTGAATGCCTGTGACCGTACTACCATATGCGTAAAAAAAAAAAAATACAATCACCAAATGGGGAAACACCTCTAGAGCTGTTCTAAAACTACAGCATGACGCCGGCTAGATGGAAGACATATTGCAATAACCTCATCACTGCTGCCAAGTGTATTCTGAACACAGACCTTGTGTCATAAATTACTGTAATTAGCAACACTCCAGCAAGCAAAAGTATGTATTTAAAAACTGAGGATGCATATGAAGTGGCTAGAGTTTATATTAGGGGTGAGTCATGGTGAGGCCCAGCTTGGAGGGAGCCAGTGAAGCCTCTGCAGCCACAATATTGTTTAGCACAACCCCTCCCTGGCACAGCAAACCCTTTTTCCTGAACACAGGGAAAACAAGCTGAATACTGAAGCCTCTTGGGAAATGTATTTGAGCTGAAAATTTGAACTTTTTGCTGAAATAAGGGGAAAACCAAAAATTGAGCCTCTTTGGCCAGCACCAATAAAAGATTCTCAGACGGAGCTCTACTTCGTAACTCACGCGCAAAAAATGTTCTTCTGGGACAGAGAATGGAAACTTTTTTTGTTATTATTTGGATGGATAGTGTTTTTATGCCTCAAGTGACTTGGGGTTTTCTGGTTTAAGAATAAACACGCAAGAGAGAGAGAAAAAAAAAATGCAAATAACACAGAACAAACAAAAAACTTCGGATGCGTTCGTGGTGGCCAAGCCATGCTTTTCGATGAGAACATAAACTATGGCACCGGGTTTTTTTTTTTTCCAAGATTGCGACTGCGGAAGGCGGCGGCGGGGCCGTGCCTGCCCCTTACGGCGCCGGGCAGCGCCGGCACCGCGGCTCTGCGGGAGGGCACGGCCCGGCACCGGGCACCGAGCACGGCCCGGCACCGAGCTCCCAGCACGGCCCGGCACCGAGCTCCGGGCACGGCCCGGCACCGAGCTCCCAGCACGGCCCGGCACCGAGCTCCCAGCATGGCCCGGCACCGAGCTCCCAGCACGGCCCGGCACCGAGCTCCGAGCACGGCCCGGCACCGAGCTCCCAGCACGGCCCGGCACCGAGCTCCGAGCACGGCCCGGCACCGAGCTCCGGGCACGGCCCGGCACCGAGCTCCCAGCATGGCCCGGCACCGAGCTCCCAGCACGGCCCGGCACCGAGCTCCGAGCACGGCCCGGCACCGAGCTCCCAGCATGGCCCGGCACCGAGCTCCCAGCATGGCCCGGCACCGAACCCCGGCACGGACCCGGCACCGAGCTCCCAGCATGGCCCTGCACCGAACCCCGCACATGCCTGGCACCGAGCTCCGAGCACGGCCCGGCACCGAACCCCGCACCCGGCCCGGCACCGAGCTCCGAGCACGGCCCCACATGGGCTGCGAAATGTCGGCGCCGCGGTGCGCCCTGGGAGCTGTAGTCTCTCCGCTCAGCACAGCTTCGCCCCGCTCCCCGGCTCGCAAAATGTCCCCCGCGGAGGGAAGACGGCCGCCTACAACTCCCAGGAGCCCCGAGAGAGGCGGAGCGGGGAAGGGGGCGAGAGGCGCCGGCCCTTTCCGCGCCGCTCTCCCCGCCGGGAGTTGTGGTCCTGCCGCCGCTGTGGCCGCTCCGTGGAGCCTGGCCGGGACTCGGTGTCCCGGCGCGCCGCGGGCGGAGGGGCCGAGGTGGGAAAGGCGAGCAAGGCGGTGGAAGGTGCTGGGGCTGTGCGGTGTCTGGGTATGAGGGCTCCCCATTCCATTTTCTCCCCCTCCCTTCCCCGGCGGTTCGCGCAGTGTGCCGGGCGGCTGGCGGTGCCCGGGGCCAGCGAGGGCCGCGTGTGGTGCGGGCGGCTGGCATCCAGCAGCATCCCGGGCCGCCAAGGGCGATGGGGCTGGGGCGGCACCGTGACCTTCCCCTCCGCGGGGCCGGTGCCCAGCGGCCCATGTTCTTTTCCCTCCTTCCTGTTCCTTGGCGCGGGGGCCTGTGGATCCCTGTCCCGGGGGCCTGTGCGGGCTCCGGCGCGGTGCTCCCTGCGCCGTGACAGCAGGCCCGTGGCCGTGCTTTGCGGTGACTGAGGTCTCCCGTCCTCCCCACAGCAGGCAGCAGGAAGACGCACAGAGTGTGTTTGAGCAACACCAGCATGGAGGAGCCCGCTGGGAACCTTCCCATCCGGAGAGACGTCATCCTTTCCGAGTCGTGCTGTGATCATGACACCATAGCGAACCTGTGAGTGAGTCTGATGTGCTCTAAGGGCCAGCATGTTTGCCCACTAACTTTGTTGAAGCTAAAACGTCTCCTTGGGAGCAGATTTTCTCCTTTCCGTGTAAGTGCGCTCAGACAAGAGATGCCCATGATGAACGCTTCTATTGCTGTCTGAAAACAGCTATTTTATTTAATTATGCACTTTAAGGCCTTTTCTGAGTTGTAGTCCTTGCTTTTCATGTGTTGTGAAACTAAGCAGACGACTATCATTTTAAGAAGATTATTTCCAGCTAGTGGTTACATGGAGGGCAATGTTTTCAAAAGCAGCCGTCAGATCCTTTCTGTCAAAGACAGCCGGACTTGACATGGCACTCCTCTGAAGGTTCTCTGTGGCTTTTGCTTCATGAAAATCTGGCCCTAACTCTGAACATGACCCCTCTTTGAAAACAGGATTTTGTGTTACCCAGGTCTTAATGCTTAGCAGCACTTACTGTTTGCAATGCATAACTATTATTTTTGTATCTTCTTAGCTGCATTTAATACTGTTTATTTAGTACTGGCATTCTGTATGTGCAAATTACAGCTTGAAATTTTTTTAAACCTCGCTTCTGTTCTACAGGATAAAGTTGGCAGTGTGAATGTGGAGACTGGGTAAATATAGTGGTGCCTGCCTTATTAGGCTGTGTGCTGTTGTTCTGCCAAAAATTCAATGATATCTGCAGACATTTATACCACCATGAGTTTGTGTCAGATTTAGAACCCAGTTCTGCAGCTTTGGATGATTCAGGGGGACAGAATTATTTTTAAAACTACATTTCCAATATCGTGATGGAAATGTTTGTTTTCTAGGGTGGAAGTGCTGAGATCTTTGGTGGCTTTAACTGACCCTCAGGAGGGGAAGCTGACTCAGTCTCGAGAGAAAGTGAGTGACTAACAGACTTTCCATGTCTGTTTACTGCATCATTTCAGAAGAGCCTATAATTAGGTAGTAAAGCTTATTCTAATAATACGTTAGAACTGTTTCCATAATTCACGTGAGCTGAACCAAAACGTGTGTGTGCGCCAGCTCTGTTTCCAGTTGCCCAGCAAGTGGTAGCTTGATCATTGACCACCTGAATTCAGCGAGGTTCCCTTCAATCAGGTGGCACTGTCACATATTCCAGCTGCTCCTGAAAGCCAGGCTTCAACTCGTACTGTCATTTACTGACTGAAGGGCCAGCTCTTCCAGGCCTATGGTTGCCACCTCTTCTCGTTTCCATGTGTGAGCATGGCATGTGTGATTAGTTTTCTTAATCCAATGGGTTTGATTTCTTGAGCTGGCTCATTTTCTAGTTCCTGGAATCTAGCAATGATTTGAGAGCATAAAGCCAAAGGAAGGGAGTGGAGCTTTTACTTTATGCCACATTAAAGCAGAGTTGAAACAGTGGCCCTGATATTTTTGTAGGGTTTCTGTCACTGATGGGGATCAGTGATAGTGTCCTTTGTAATGGGCAGAATGTGGTGGCTATTGGGACAGCAGGTACAGTGCTAATGCAATAAGGATTGTACTGGCCAAATCAAAGTGTGAGAAATTGGATGTGTTTTTGTGGATTTTTACAGTGTGAATAAACACAGGATGTAATATGCAGAGGTCATTGCTGTCTCTTGGAAGATGTATAAGACAGCTCTGTGGGATTCAGATTAACTCAAGAGCTTTATGTTCATCTTTTAGTAATTGGACTTGATGTAACCTGTAATGAAATTTGGTAGCATTACTTTCACTTACTTCATATTCTTGTATCCAGTCTTGTGTAAACCTTTAATTTTAATGTGCACGCATTCCTTAAATAATGTTTTCATTTGAAGCAAAATTGCTTGAGAATCCCCAAAGCACAGCTAACTGTTATATTGCAGTTATAATTACTTTTCATGACACAGAGTGATGGTCCCATTCTTGGTTCTCATTTCACAGTTAAGTTTTTATGCTCCTTTGTATTCTAGGCACTAATCTCGCTGGGCATTTGGAAAACTGTGTTTAGAGTTGTTCCTGGGCCTACATCAAAGACCTCAGTGGAGTGACAGCTCAAAGATGGGAGACCAGGAGGCAGGTGAACCTTTTCTGGGGATAGTGGCTGATGATGGCAGAGACTACGAAGGAGCTCTGCCCTCAGACACGGTGTCGCTCAGCGACTCTGACTCCGATGACTTGGGGCTGCCGGGTGAAGCAGAAGTTGATACAATATCTCCCGAGGAGCCATCTGTAGATGAAGGGGATTTCAGATCAGGAGAGACACCTGACTCTTCAAACAGCGGTCACAGATCTCCTGTCCAGCCGTTCCATCTGAGGGGCATGAGTTCTACGTTCTCTCTCCGCAGCCAGAGCATTTTTGATTGCCTGGAAGAGGCAGCCAAGCTGTCTGTGCCCTCAATGCCTGAGGATAATGTTGTTGATGGGAGGTTTAAACGTCCATTGCCACCAACCACAGTTTCAGGTAACATGGTCCCAGAAAACATGGGAAGGCAAGCCAGACCAGTGCAGGCTCCCAAAACCTCTCCTGCAGTGCCTGACTACGTGGCACACCCGGAACGCTGGACCAAATACAGCCTAGAGGGAGTTTCAGAGTCCAGTGACAACACTAACAGGGCCGTGGCCATGGAATTTCTGTCTGGTTTGAAGAAAACAGGGGAGCAACAGAGCTCGGCTACTCAAGATAGCTACACTCCATCCTTCAACCAGGACCCCTCCAGCTGTGGAGCTGGGAGGATTGTCTTCACCAAACCAACTAAAAGAGGTGTTGATGGACTGGAAAAGAAAACATCAACAGGGGAGGATGATAAGAAACAGATGAAGACAGATCTGAAAGGAAAATCTCTTAAGACTGATGACGTGAGGGAAGAAGATAAGGTTGAGCTGGGGCACTTAGACAGTGACAGTGGAAAGACAGCAGAGGAGGAGGAGGAGTGCATGATGGAGGGGGACCAGAACACAAAATATAAACCTGATGCAAGGCTTAGTGATGCAGGTGAAGAGCCATCGCTGGGACCAGTTGGATTCCACTGCAGTAAGAAGAAAAGCAGGAAGAATTTCCGACCTAAAGTAGATGATGAAGGGGAGGAGGAAGAGTCCTGAAGGATGAAGCACATTGGAGACATCCCAGGACTTGTCTTGTTCATTTTTTTGTCTTTTTTTTAATTTTATTTTCTAGTCTGAAAACCATGTGATAGCTTTTTATCCAACAGTTTGCATCATAGCCATCAAGAACGTTTTATATTGTTAGAAATTAAGCTACCTAAAATAAACTTCAGACTTTTTGCTTATGGGTAGAGGTCCATGGGCAGAGGATAGCCACATCCTGGCAGGAGAGAATAAAGTGTGCTCTGCTTGAACAGCTCCATGGGTCTTGCTCTGGAGCTGAAGTATCCAAAGAAACAGAAGTGTTAGCTAAAAGGCTGCAGGACTTCCTATTAACTCCCAGTTTTGGAATAGTTCCCAAATCCTGTGGAATCCTGGGGAAAAGGTGATAAGCTCATTATGTAGAGATTTTTAAACAATGAAAATAAAACCTAGTCTTCCACTGGACGTGATTTGTCCTGGCCCTGTCCCAGCAAGGAAAACCCTTTAACGTTTTTGTTTAAAAACATCCTTCTCTAATTGCCATTGAGGGTAAAAGCCCAGCAGTGCCCAGTCATATGATGTGATGATCTGCACCTTTGTATGTCCTTTCCAGGAGGTGCTGCTTCCCTATCAATGCTGCATGTGGATTGGGGTATTTGTGGGAATGAGATGTTTATACCAGAACTGGAGACTTTTTGTTCTATGTGATACAATAAACTTTCAGTTGTAACTTGATTTCATCTCTGAACCACACTGAGTAATGGAGCCGTAAGAGTTTTACCAAACATTTTATTTGAATTCAAAACTGTCTTGAAAACCTTTCAAAGTGTTACTCTGACTTTGCCATCTTGTTAACTTCTCCCTCAAGTCTTATAGACGCTAAACCTCACATTTTTAACATTTTCAATCATTTTACAATGTATAATCCCCTCATAGGATGAGTCATCTCATACAATGAATCACATTGTAAGGAATGTCAAATATAGTGGGTTTTTTCCACAGTGATAGTAAATTTAATAAATAAGGTTGAAATATTAAATTCTTTGAAAGGTTACATGTTTTGAAACTCAAATTAGTTTCGGTCAGTTTGAACTGGCATTTTTTTTGTCAGTATTCAAATTGAGCCAATCCCAAGGGTAGTATTTATAACTGTGTAGTGAAAGATTACTTCTTGAGAGTTTATGATATTTGTTGATAGATTGTGCTTGCCCAAAGTCTGAAAGGTGTTTGAGGGGGTGACTACCACTGGGGGGGGAGTCCATCTTAACAATAATTAAGTGGGAGGCCCAAATCACTTGGGCTTTGTGTTTAAACTGATGCATCATTTGGCAGAAGAAGCAGAAGACAGTGTAAAAGGAGCAGTTGTCCTCCATTTTTCTAAACTCACCTTTTAGTTTTCAGAGCAGAATGTATTTTCTCACAAGTGTGCAGTTAGATGCACATTATTTAGTGGGTCATTGGTAAATACATTGGTTGTTCCAGTGCATGTGAGTGGACATGCACAGCAAGTCAAAATGGATAGATATGCCAGCTGGTGGATGGGGTCCGCCGCTTGGGACCCAGAGAGCCACAGCCACCCCAAAGGATGTCTCGCTAGAAACAGCTCCTCGGGGGGTCAGGCGCTCCTCAGCTGGACAGAGGGGCTTCTCAGCATCGGGCAGAGCAGTGATTTTTCAGCTCAGTGATTTCAGCTTTCAGTGATTTCAGCTCAGTGCTCTTAGCTCCTGCCCTTGTGAGTTAGCCCCTCTTTTAGCTGGCTGTGGTGAGAGAGAGAGAGGTCTCGTATGGAATTTCCGCAGGTGGTACTTTATTGAGAGGGTACCAGCGAAAGGGATCCAGGGACGAGGAACCTCTGCCGACCAGAGGAAACTCGGGGGTTTTTATGGGACACCAGGGTGGGAGGAAAAGGGTACAGAACCAATCAATTGTAACAGATCTACATAAAATCCCGAGGGTGCTTGTGGGTCTCCAGACAGGTCACCGTAGCTAGGAGGCCTGTCTTTTTGTCCTGGTGGCTCAGGGTGAAGTTGCAAAATTCTTCCTTGACTCCTCAGCTTGGGTCTCTCCAGGGCAAAGCAGCTAGGGCTCCGCCCACCCCCACAGATAGATATTGGGTTCCAGTGGATAATTAGTGTGCTGATCACGATAAAAATAGTAGCCATTTCAAAGTGGAAGCTGCTGCCAAGAGCAGGGAATGCTGGTTGTGAGATATGTTATTTCTTAACAAAAAAATGCAGCTCAGTACTACAAACTTATTTGGTTTATGAGTTCTGCTTGCCCAGGGTGAGGAACAGGTAGGGCTATCAAAATTCCGTCACTGCTAATGGAGTCACAGGCCTTGGGCACAGCTGAATAAGCTGGACAAATGCCTGTTTCATGAAGCCATCATAACAAGATTAATATCTGTTAATAAAAGGCTCATTTTTGTCAGAGCTGGGATTTATTTTTTTTTCCACCTCTGGTAACAGAAAGCTTTTGTCCAATCTACAATTACATTGCATAGAGACAATATTACATGTGTGAGGAAATGCAGTTGGAGCTTATCAGTGTCAGACACAGCCCAATACTCCCCCCTTCTGATGCTGTTTATATTATTCCAAAGAAATTTCCCCTTAGAGGATGATATTGATATTTTAGTGGTATATCTCGCAAAATCCTGGTAAAGCCAGTGAGCATTTGTATGCTAAAAATGTACAAGCCAGTTTAAGTAATGGAAAAAGCCACAACCAGCCCAAATTCCTAGACTGCAGGATAATTCTTGGTATACATTCTTGTTTTAAACTCTTGTAAGTGATTTCTTTCTTCCCCTTGACCCCTGAGAAGGAAAAGTAAAATGAAATCAGATGCCTAGATGTAGAGGAGGCATTCCATGTGATGTGATACATGGAGGCAAAGGCTCCTTTCGAGCAGGAAACTGGCAGCAGCTGTGATGGGGCATGGGAACAACAAAAACGAGGTGATTCCGGTCTCTGAGGTTGAGTGAGGAGTCCTTAAGAAGGAATACTGGCAAAAGAATACCTCACAGGAGCCAGTGTGGGAAGAGAAGCTGGTGAGTGCAATTGTTTGAGAGTTGTAGGAACTCCAGGAACTGTAGGGATTGTAATGTTTCAGTGTTCAGGCCCTTGGAAACTATTTCTTGATTTCCTTTTCTAAGCAGCTCAGGAGTACAAGCTTGATTTCTTGGCCAAGGAAGGAGTTTGTTTTTAAGTGCGTAAATGATTGCCCTTCCAAAGGGAGACTCCCTTGAACAAGAGAAGTGTGGAATTTGGCAGAGATGATGGTGATTGAGGGTGTGGTATCTGGAGAACAAATGGTATTTAGAAAATAAGGTGGTGGAGTCACCCTGGAGGAGAAGGCTTTAGTGCTGTTTGTGGAATGGTTTTGGAGACAGGACTGAGTGCTATGGGAGCAGCAGGAAAGAAAGCCCAGGAAACTGAAGCAGAAAGACCCAAGAAATCCTCAGTAATGTCAAACACTGATAGCGTATAACATAGCCTGTTGCCCTTAGGCCTTCAAGAGACTAGGATTTTACTTCTACAGTAGTTCAGTAGGACAAAAGGTTTAATGTGAAGAAATAGAATAAAATTTAATTATCAATGTATTCGATGTCAGTCTCAAACTGATCTGCATGCTCTTCTCTTTCACTCCTTTGCAGCAAAGGCACTTCTGTGCTGGCACTCTTCACACCTAATAGGATTGGAAAAGTCAAGTGCTCGTTTAAAAGCCTTAAGACAAGGGGCACATAGTAGTAATTGCTTAAGAAACTTTAAAATGTTAAAAAAAAGAAAACACTGTAGATTGTATTACTTTGCATTTGCTCAATAAGTGATAAACATAGACTTACTGTAAGTTACTTATATTTTTGATTTTTATGTAGTTACAGTATAAAAATGTCTGGGAAGCCTGCTATGGGATGGAGTGTTTTTATTGGAATACTGATAATGAGGTAACTGACTTAAGTATTTTATAAACTTTGGACAGAATTAAGTAGAGCTTAAGGTTAGCTCAAATCTGAGTGACTTGAGGTCTTGTCTTGTCATGACTTTGAGTTTTCCAGCTCCTTCTTTTTTCCATGGAGTATGTATATGCTCAGTTTATGGACTTCGGAGGCTATTTTGTGTAATAGATAGCAATAGGTAGATATTGAAATATGTCATAAAGAAGGATATCCAAAATCTTTATTGTGTTGGATATCCTGCAGTGGCTGAGAAATAGTTCCTGTCTCTAATAATTTAAACTCCATACAGTGGAGCCTTGGGACACAGGACATGGTCCTTAACTGACAGAAACAGGTACAGCTTTAAAGGCAAATGAGTTCTGTTAATTAAAAACAACTAGGAGACCTGCTCAGTTTTTATTTTTAATTATTACTGATTTTAAAAGGCATTTTAAATACCTTTTAATACTTCAGAAGGATTATCTCATGGACTCGAGAAACCCCCAAGGCAATCCTCTGTTGCAAATAGATAGTTGTTTCTGTGCTTGAACTGGGTGAGAATTATTCTAACTCACCCTAAGTGATAGTCCTTGCCCCAGAGCTTCTAAATGTATTTTACAAAAGGTACTGTTTTCAATCTGAAGTAAGAATATTCTGTTTCCTGTTTATATTCCCATTACCTCTTGGAATCTCCTTATGGGGTTATTTTCCATTTTTTTTTCTGCCATGCATTTTTTTAATTACAGTGTTCAGCTGTATTAATTAGCTTTTCCATGATTGTTTTTAGTACTTACATGTGTAGCTTGGAGCTGGTTGAGTGCACAAGAGGTTGGTTTTGGTTAAAACCTCTGCCATGGATGAGATAACAGCTGTACAGTAGCAAATCTAGAAAATAGGTAGTGATTAAATACCTGCTCTTTTTTGTGAGTATATTGCATTACCTCAAGCTGGCACAAAATTACTAAAGCATTCCTTGTGTGTTTCTGTTGGACCTGGATAGTCTGACTTTTTTCAGGAAGCCATAAAAGGGATAAGAAGGGAGCAGGAAACTGTAGCAGGAGTATTAAGATAAAGAACTTTCAGCGAGGCCAAAATTATACAGGGGAGTCGTAGAGATAAAGAAAACAATAAGAGTTGTGCTGCAAAGCAGGTGGTTTAACGTTTTCAGACTGTGTAAGAAATGTTGTTTGTTTATATTGCAAGAGTTTGTCATCAAAAGCACAAGGCAGAATTTCCTGCTATTATTTGGATTTCATAATTGTATGCTGGACACTTCCCTTTCGAGATGTTGGTACCTGGTATCTTAAGAAAATTAGAAAAGCTGATGTACTAGAAGATTTGGGCAGATCAGACAGAATGTGTGTATTTTCCAAGCTGACGTTAAAAGAAAAAAAAAGAATAGGAGAAGGACAAGAATGGAGGGGGGAAGATGAAGTGTTTCATTCCAGAAGCATCCTTAACAAAGTAAATAAACACTATCAAGTAAGCTACCTAAGAGAGCAAAAAATATTGTATTCCCTTTTCTCCTTTCTACAGGACTTTAGAAGTTTTTCTTTACATATGTTTACCACCAGAAAGCAATAAGGAAAGTGGAACCATAATACAGATCCCTTTTTCTGTCCCTTTATCCCTAAGTAGGATCTGCCAGACCACCATTAAATGAGAGAAAGATGGTGAAATCCTAAAGCTGATATAAATGCCTAGAAAATACTACTTACCTGGGATTCCAGAACTTGAAATCGTTTTTCTTGTTCTTTCAACCCATTGAAATACTTAGACAAATTATCCACCCTGTGGTAACAAAGCAAACACCTTGAGCAAAAAGAAGAGGCCTCAGAAGAAATCATAAAACACAAACCACGTGTAACTTCACTACACCCGTGGCCCTTCACTGCAGTTCTGTGCTGCTTAGACATCCCACAGCCCCCTAAAAGTTTTGTCCTTTTGAGGTGTTCACAGAAGTATTTTTTGGGTAGAGCAGCGTCTCTGGAACACTCCAATGCACCTGTTGTCTGGGGACTCACAACTGACAGGTCCAATTCCATTGGAAACTGATCCTGGTGTGAGAACTGAGGCTACAACAGAGATAAGCTACTTAAAACTTACGCAAGCTTTAATTTCTGGAAACTGGCTTGACAGTCAAATGCCTTTTTTCATGCAGTCCAAAGGAATTGCTTAAGAAACTTCCATAAACTTCCATATAGTGCCTCCAAATCACTGAATTATCCCCATGCTTTCTGCATCCTTCACCTGTTCTCCCATCAGTTCCTTATTCTTAGCATCTGATTCTTCATAGGCTTGGCAAATCCTCCTCTGGTTTCTCCTAGCTACTCTTTGAAAGTTTCCTTCTCACAGGCTATGCTCTAATCCCATCTATGTGAAAAACCTGCTGCTGGGCTGGTCTAGTTCATTTTGAGATTGGTTCAGTGCAAACAAAGTTCAAAGAATCACTTCCTGAGGGTTTCCTAAGATTTCAAAATCACACTACTACTGCCTAAGTGCAAAAAGAAAAGCCATGGGGGTAGTGGTATTCATCTGAATCTCTTCCAGTCTTTCTTTGGCTCTGCTATACCTCAAATATTGTGAAGCCAGGTGGATTCTCACTTTTCCCCTCCACTAACTTCACAAAATACCATCTTTATTATTTATTATATGAAGGATATAGTACCCTTTGTTTGGAAGCAATTGCACACATACTTATTGCATTATCTCAACAATTAAGCTCTTACTCCTAGTCTTTGTCAATGATCTGCTTTTGAGAATAAAGTTTACACCTGTATAATCATTTTAAATTATTATGAATTACTATGAATTAGAGGGAGAGGAGTATTTTCCAAGAACACAAGTATGCTGTTCTGGTCTCCAGCTATTCTGTGAGTTGAAAAGATGGAGGTTTATTTTGAAAGAAAACAGACAGCACAAGAACATTTCCATGAAACTTTCTTATTATGGTAACTTTTACACCCATTGCGCCTCTCTTTGAAGTCTGTTTTATTGTAAGAGAAAACAGCTGGAATCGGTGTTAAAAGCTTCTTTAAGGAGTGCTTTTTTTGTCTTAGATGTTTCTGTTCTCCCTGCATATAACTACTTTGTGTCTCACTTAAAGGATTAAACCTCTAAAAACTAATTTAGGACTTCTACTTTATCAGGCTAAACCAATTCAAGTGATATTCTTACACAAGTGGAGACTCGGTCTCATGCCATAAAGGCAAAAAAGTATTTGTTCTTCTGCATCTGTGGCTAATTCAAGGTATCTTAAACTTCCATTCAAAAGTCTGTTGTATTCCTACAGGGGATGAAATTACATGTGCTTCAGTCTAGCACACAAACTGGTTTTCCACCATTTTCTTCATGAATAAGATTTTCATTGAGCTTGGCCACAGATTTGACTGGAATTTGCAGGTCTATAATTGTACATACTTCAGGAGTGACAAACACTCCAACACTAGTGATGCTGGCCTCCCACATTTTTTCATGAACTCTGTATTTCCTAACTGCGTTCCAGCTGGACCCTTTATAGAAGCTTTAAAAGAACTTCATTGCTGAGCTCATTGAAAGCTGGAGGCTTGCAAGTTACTCTTACTGTGGGTCAGAGTAACTTACTTATTAGATGTGGCCTTCAGCCTTTCTTCATTGCTTTCTTTCTTTTCTTGCTCAAGGTTTACGAGATAATGTTCTTTTTGCACCAGCTCCCATGTTATGATTTTTTGATCAAGGCCCACTGGAAGATCTCTTTCTGTGGGGAAAATAAGATAAGAATTATATTCTACCCCTCTTTCTCTGATACTAGTAGTGAAAAATTGATATGCTAAAGGAAGGTTGGTTTTAGGGTTAATAATTGCTAAAACTCAGAAGTAAATGAAGTAAATATTCCTTAAACCTATCAATTGTTAAAATTCAGCAATCAAATCCCTGTAACCCATTTTATATTGCTACCGTTGTTGTAATAACTATGTTGCATCAAGAAATGCGCTGTGGGAAACTGTTTATAGTTTAAATTATAATTATAAATTAGAATTACATTTAAATTTTTTGTTTGTGCTCTCCTGGCACTCTTAGTTAAAAATAAAGTGTGACTCTTGGCTTAAGCTGTTTTGTGTGTGCACCATGTCCTTGGAGAGAGTCAGGCTCTACAGTCGCTCGATCACATTTGTTAACAGCTCACCCAGGTGTTTTTTCTTGTGTTCCATTTTATTGAAGAGTCTTCTGAGGACCAGAGTAATGTGGTTGATAATGATAAATGGTGGTGCTAAGGCAGGCCGGCCATGGTATTCCACAATCAGGTTGTAGCGCTGCACTTTCCAGAAGATGTCTGTATTGCCCTGGACAACTTGAAAAGTGTAACTGTAATTTGGGAGGAGGGAATAAAAGCATGTAACTGTTTTCACCACAACAAGCTAAAGATGAATATAACAAAATTTAGTCCTGTATTTGCCTTAAAAAAGGAACTGCAAGGTCATCAAGTACTGTTAATTAAATCTAAAGTTTGTGCAAATTTTTAGATATTACAATAATTGCAGTTGCAGTCTTCAAATGTTAAAAGATACGTTTGTTTTGTTTGGCATTTTTTTGTGGGTTTCTTTTTTTAAAGAAAGATAATTCTACTTTGCTTGGGGAAGATCAGCAAACATGCCACATCAGTTCTTCAACCAAATGAATCATTATTAGCTGTGTTGACAACAAGCATTTCCCTGATGTGCAAATCATCCACTGTAAAGTCTGCCAAGTTTATGGCTGCTGTACACCTGCAGATTTGTGATTCCACACAGCCAGGGACTCAGACCCTTCTGTGCATGCTTAATTGATTTTTTAGCAGTAAAAGAGGCCTCTTTTCTCCTTGTCTCCAATGTGGCTAGATTAAGGATGATGAGAAGAGCTTAAGAGCTATCTGATCACAGGATTCTGCCTATCAATCCCCAAGTAATATTCATGAGGAAAATTACAAGTGTATTCCAAAAGGAATAGCCAGCAGTGAGGTAGTAAATATGGGCATCCACTTAAAGCTTTGCAGCCTCTGTCCTGACACTTAGTGGAATCACTCTTGCCTGAACATAGCAATCAGGAGATTCATAAGGAGGACGTTTGTGACGAGTAGGAAGATGACCAGCAGGAGTATGACGAGCCAGTTGGCGTAGCTGTTAGGGCAGGATGGTGTGTTCTCCTGCAGAATCTGCAGTGGGTTAAACGTGCAGTTCCTGGGATATGTTCGTGATGCTGTAAAGGAAGATGGAGGGAAGAAAAAAAAAAAAAGTTGTGTCAAATCCTAATGCCATGTTTTTTTCTTTGATTTTGTGGAGGTATAATCATGTTGTGTACGTGAAAAGACATTGCATTGTTGTGCAAGGTGTTTGCAGCCCTAGGACACTGCAGACCTCCACAGCTTGGCTGCTCATTTAGTGGCAAGATGTTTGTCACAGCTGGCTTTGTAGTAGTGTTCATCAAAAAGGGATTGTATTGAAAGGCCTGTATCCTTTTTAAACTAGTTTTGAGTTTCAAAGTCAAACTACCTCTGAGTTTGTGCTCCTCCACATTTTTGTGTCCTCATGCGTGGCATGTGGGTTAGAGGAGAAAACTCAGTAAAAGCTGTGAATAGGGTTCCTCATTCTAAATTGGAAGTACTTTGTGTATCTGAGCTTGCAGTCAAGGTTAGGAAGAAGATCTGGTTCTGCTGCATCAGACTAGAGGTCTAGTGCTGCATTCTGTCTCCAGCTATGAATTAAACCCACAAGTTTAGAGTAGCATAATGATATTTACTTTTTTCTCCTCTATTTTTTTCCTAGTAATCCTTTTCCCTGATGCCACATGTAACCCCCTGGTTACATTCAGTACAGCACGTGGTTATATCAAAGCTCACCAAGCTGGGATTTCTTTCACCAAGGGCACTACCTTATACTTATCTACACTGAATTTCATTTGATTCAGCGTTCATGAGGCTCCTCTGCCTCTCTTAGGTGTCAGTTTTTGTCTTTGCTACCCAGTGATGTAGTTTTGTCAGCAGATTTTTTCCTCCTTATTACCCCTCTCCCTTTCCATATATTTCATAAAGATGTTAAACAGAATAAGACCCAGAGGGCCCTAGGACAAATTAATCCCATCTGGAAGTTGCCCATGTAATAGGTTCTTTTTTTCTCTGTTATTTTAACCAGTTATTTACCTAGGTAGAGACACCCACTGGAGTTTCAGTGGTGAGAAACATACCTTTCTAGGGAGTGCTACATCTGACATTTTGGTAAATGAGTTGAATTATATTCCAGAAATTTGTTTCTTTCCAATTACTTTAATGGCAATAAGGGTGACTGATTGTGCTGTACATGCTTATACCATAGGTATTTAAAATGGACATGAATCACATTCCTCTCTCCTGTGTCATTCAGGCTTTTTGGCTTTTTTAAGACATGCTTTTTCCTATTAAACAGAGTGAATATGAGAGAATGCTTACTGGTTTGCTTCTGTCTATGGCGTTGTTGTTGTTCTATTTTATATTAGTCTGTTTGAATCCCACTTCATTATTGCCAGTGACATTTAGCACTCTCTAAATGCTGTGATGTTACTGCAGATTTCTTTGGGAGGTGGTCTATTCTGTATTTTACCTGCTTACCTTTCAGAAATGTTGCCTTTGAACTTTTATGCTTAATTATTTCTGTCTCTCATTATTATTTTTATGTTGTTTTGTTTACAGTGCTGCACATAAGCAATTACTAGCTTTATTTGATTTGGGCAGCTTTATCTCCAGAGTAAATAAATGCTCTGGAGTAATTTTATTCAAAAACATGTGTTTGCTTATGGGCAGGGCAGTACTGCTTCAACACGGTCACATTAAACTACTGCCAAAATGTGTGGAGGTGCTGTTATTTATTGTTTGAGTTTACACAGGGTTATCTGAGTCTAGGTTAAACTGAAAGGAAGTGGATTGAAGTGAAAGCAGGCATGCCAGCCTTTAAAATTGCAAATCCTTGTGTATTTCTGAAAGCTTATCTAACTAGGGCCAGCCCTTATGCTTTAATGTAACTCCACAATGCCCATTATCTCTTTGCAAATACACTACTTGTGTGACAGTAATGTGTAAGCTTTGGCCCATAGGACAAAGATTTTAAAAAAGGGTGATACTCGGAAGGAATTCTATGCTCCAATCCAGAAGTGTGCATTCAAAAATGGCCAAGTCATGGAGAAAGAAATTTCCTCACTGTCTATTTCATCCAGTGGAATCTGGCCAAATATCTGCAGGTAGGGACGATAAAGAACCCTTCTGAATATCCACTCCACTTGGCTGTCATCGGGATGAAGCAGAGCTTGAGTTGTCACACCGTAGGCAATGAGCCACACGCTCAAGAAAAACAGAAAGAAGAAAACGTCCTTCATCTACAAAAGAGAGGAGGAGGGGAGAAAAGGAGGGTCAGTGACTGTGATAGCGTAATCAAAGAACAGTAGTCTTTCTGTATGAATATGACTCAAATAATTCTGTTTTTTTAGAAGCTTGTTTAGGTTAAAGGAGGTGGGATAGGATCCAGTTCCATGCGCAGAAGTCCTCATCTGACCTTGTTGTTACCATATTGTCCTTGGCTTGCAGTAAGCATTCTTCTTTGATAGCTCATTTAGATAAAGAGACATTTTAAATTAAAATCTTGCTTTCCAATCATCAAACATTTAAAAATGAAACACATTTTATCTTCTAAATGACTGTCACTTTTTATCTTTTAAGTGCAAATTTTCTGTGAGATATCTCAGTATCATGGACTGCTTTACTGTGAATTACAAGAGTTCTGCTGCAGCAGAGAATCCTGGTAGCAGTCAGTGCTCATTGATGAATACTGAGCCACTGATGCAGCAGGCAGAGAAGGCTGCAAGGATCAGGTTCCTTCTGTCTTCAGTTTTCAAGCTAAGTGATGCATCTGAAAGATTCTTTTTGGGGCTTCCTGCTTTTAAACATTGTGTTTCTCTACAGAAACAGAAGTAATTGAATCCTAGAACACTTACTTAAAAAAAAAAATCTAATATGCATTTCAAATGCAATAATTTTTCCCTGGTGGAAGAGGAACACTTCATCTTCTCCCCATCTGATCTGACAGAGTTCATTAGGGACTGTAGATTCATTTCAATTAGATTATTGGATTGTACAGTTACCCAAAAGCATAGGCATTTCAGAGTTCCAGGATGTTACTTGAAGTTCTGATATGAAACATTGTCTCTAAGCCAGGCAAGACAGAGTTGATGTCTAACTTCTATCAATCTGTTTTGTTTTCTGGATGATTTAAAATTTAGGAATGCTGCAGGGCTGTAATGGTATCATGGTGATGGGAGAGCGGTGACAAGTCTGGGACTATTTTTTTCCTATCTGCAGTCTCTCTGGCAGTGAGTATTGTTCTGGAATGAGCATTGTTCTGGCATTTCAGTAATTACCAGACCTGTTTCAGTAAATCTGTAGCAAGGGTATAAAGGGGAAAGACAGTAAGAGACCATCTGGGATTGCTTCTCTGTTCAATAAGGGAGACAGTTTTGCTGGAACCCCCTCAAACCCTTCAAGCAAGTTTCATTTACTGGAGTAATCTTCACTGTTTCTTCCTTTGATGTGAGGTTCAACACTGAAATACCAAAGCTGAGGCATCGTGTTGGCTTGGGTGGGGTGAAGATGAAAGGTCCCTGTTAGGGTTTTGTCTAGGCTGCTGGTTTTGTTCCTGTTGGCATCTTCCCAGTCCCACTGTTCTCTTGCAGGACTTCAGGTGCCAGCAGAGTGGACACAGGTGAGATTTGTTCAAGGCCCTGGTTTAGCTTTGCAGGCAGCAAGGGAAAGGTCAGGAGCTGTACATCTGACTTGTTCTCTTATAGTAGAAGTCTGCTAATGCCATAAGTTAGATAATGAGCAAGAGCAAATATTTATTTGCCATTTACCCTTTTGGTAGTCCCACCAAATGTCATGTTAGAGTTCCAGTTATTGCATTTGTAGACAAATCCAAATACTTGGTAGTTGTGTTTATTCAATGTATAGGCTTGTTTAGACTGTAGAGCTTTTACTGAGTTCTGCTGTGAGTCACGAATCAAATATTTGTAGATTTTGTAATGGTACTTACGATTAGATGAACACTATTAATCAGTTAGTATGAGCTAATTGACCTGGAGGATTAACATACCTAAATAAAAAGCTATTTCAACATACCAATGCATACCCAAGCACAGTAACTGTAATCCCAATGTCTCATTTCCTGCAGGAGAGGGGTAATAAATAAAAATATTTTATCAACATCTTCCAACATCTGCTCACAAAGTACTAATATGTTTTCATTGTAACAGGGAGCTAAAAAGTACAAGTAAGAATAACTCATGTAGGAAACTTAAACTATCCTTTTTTACTGATTTATTTTTTCTGCACTTGCTGCAAAAAACATATAATTTATTTCCCCAAGTCATTCAGTGGAAGCCTTGCCCTTCTGTACATGGCTGTCATGTGCCTGAGGTCTTTGCCCTGGTTGCACACAGCTCAGGATGTAGGAGGAGTAGCAGTAAGGCAAAGACTGCTCTTTGTTTGCCAGATCTGAGGATAAAGCATTATTAGGTGAGGTCCAAGGATTAGTAAATTTGGACCAGCTTACTGCACTACAGAGCTCTTTGAAGGGATCTGTTTCAGACATAGCATCCTGTAATGAAATACAGGAATATGCAAAATGACAAGCCTTAAAGATGTAAAAATAAAGACAGATTATGAAGTTATTTCCTTTCTAAAGACAAGATTTCCTACTTTCCATTTCTTAGAAGGCACAAGTATTTATCTGAGACAGACTGCACACTTACCATCCTTTCCACAATTATGATCTTTGGTCCAAGTTGTTTGTGAATTGCAAAAATATGGATAAGTCTTAGTGTAAACACCATAAAATCAATGGCGAGTATTGTACGGCCAGCTTGGAAAGTTGAGTTCAGCATCCTGCAGAACACATGGAATGAAACATCAGCTCTCAGCAAGCACTGCTAATGTCTGCACAGTGATAAGAAATAACCAAAACATGAAGGAACACTCTTTTCTCTTGGTGTCAATGAGATTTGTTAACAAATTAAAAAAGGTACCTTGAGTAAAAGGGATTTTCGAAAACAAACAAAAGCAGGACTTTTCGGTACATGTCTTTGAATATATCAATATATATTTTTGTTATCTCTGGAACAACTTCCATGATTTCCACAGGATTTTAGAGGCTCCTGCTGTGGAAACATATCTCAAAGCTTGTAAAAATGAATGTTAGAGCCTGTCCTCTCATACACATGAGAGTCAGCTGATGTATGTAGCCCTTGGTACTGATGCTCGCTGCTTCACATGGAACAAAGAAATATATACCTGCAGGTTACTCCAATTATGAAGAGAAAGATGGTCACCATATCACATTTATTCCAGTTGTCTTCCACATACAGTTTAAATTTTTTCATTAAATTTGTGTCTTCATCTGTATAGAAACTCTGAAAAAGAGAAATAACCATTGGTATTGATCTCTTCCCACTTTCACTATTTCCTGCTGAGTTTTAACATAATACCTGCTGCTTTTTCTCTTTGGTTGCAAAGAGCAAAAACAAATTCTAAGTGTAATAAGGAAAAAAAAAAAGCCCTGTTAAACAAAGCAGCTTCCAGTCAGAATTCAGTTTCTAGGCACTGCTAGCTAAACAGTATGAACAGATTTGGCATTTGTGTACTGGAATTGTCAGTGAAGGTACATTTGATTATCTAGACAAGGAGCTGGCTTTCTTAATTGGGTTTTAACCTGGCAGTCTTCATGTTTTACAGGTTTATAATCTAATGTTCTTTGATCTAGATATATTCCATGTTCTCCTCTGGTTATGGCCTTGCTGCATAATTTCAAATAAATTTTGACAAACTTTCCTGTCTCTTTTGCTTAAATAATGAACACCTACCGGTTCTTCCAGAGTAAATGATAGTAACTGCTCTTTTTTTGTGTCTAAAGAGAAGAGCTTTATGCACCCACAGTTGGCAACACTTGCACCACTGTTATTATTTCAGTTTTTAAACTGAGGACATTCCAAAACCAGTAACAGGAGACTAATGGAGAAGGGCTTTTGGAGGTTGGTGGTTATGTTTGGTTGGGGTTTTTTTTTAAGAAAAACAAACCCAAAAGAGATCTGCTAATATTTTGAGTTGGAAAGTATTTTAAGAAAAGCCACAAATAATCTGAATTCATTTACTTGTGATTTTTTTAAACAGTCCCCAGCGGGGAAGAATCTCCTAAAAAGATGTAAAGCTGTCTACTGTGTTTCCAGGTGTAGAATATAACTTCCAACTTATATTATTTGTGGTAAGAGGACCTAGTTCTGGAGAAAGAAATCAGAGAGGGACTTCACAAAATGAAAAATATCTGAATGCTGGCAGCCCACTTGGCTTGGCTAAGGCTGCAGTAGGATGGAAAACCAAGTAGAGCTGTAGGTTTGTATGGTGGAGGAAGAGCTTGTTCTGGGAGAGAGAGGTGAAATGTTTAGGGTAAGGTAAGTTCTGTATTGTGCACCTGACACTTGCAATCTCCAAGCCTGTACAGTGATAGTGAATCTGTTGAAAATGCTGCTGCAGGTTTTACTGTGTTGTTACTAAGGTGACACAGGTTACTCACCTGTCGGATCTCTTCCAAGACAAGGGTAAACACCCAGAAGTAGAGTACAATTTCTTTAACAGATGGACCCTGAGGTGGGGGTGGTTTAAAGTCCAGTAAAAGGACATAAGTAAACAGAAAGAGAAAAGCAAAGTACATTATAACATTCCCCATAAACACAGTTACAGGGGCACTCCAGAATTTTCTCCACTGGGTAAACATGAATGTCGCCCATGCTGTGTTTGCAGAAGGGTTCTGTTTTTCCAATGTGTCATTTCCTCTGCAAACCAAAAAGAATACATACTTGGTGACAATCTCCTAAAATTAGTTCATGGGAATAGGCTCAATATTATTCTATATAAAGCTTCTTGTAAGATAGCAAGAGGCAGATGCTGGGGCTGGCCAAGGGAAGGCTGTAGAAGTCAGAGCAATCACATTACCATAGCAGAAATAGTTGAAATCCAAAAGAAGGTTTTGAAAAATAAAGTCACATCAGAAGTATGTGCACATTTTTGTTATTTCAGTTTAGTTGTATTAATTTTATTTGTTGACTTCCTTGTGTTCCTGCATGGAGTGCAAATGCACAAGGACAGGGGGAAGGGTAATTGCTCTTTATAAACCGAAATAATAGGAAAGAAAAGAAAATGGCCAATGAATTTCTGTGAGTCAGTTCTTAATTATTTTGGCTCTAAAATTTTCTTACATTTTTTGCCAGTGGAAGTTCTTGTTGTTGCTGTGACTTTAAACTTCTGGCCCAGTCTCTAAGCGCTGGCTCATAGTAAGCCTGTGTTTCTTGACTATCCTTGCTGGAATCTGATAGACCTACTGAAGAATGCCTTGCTCCTTTGCAGAACTGGCATCTTGCCCTTTGTGGTTAAATTAGAGTAAGTTGCAAAAAAAACAATATAGAAGCCTTTTAGCAAAAAGAGTTGACCTCATAAATTATGTATTAAGGTTGCCTTTGAGTGTGGTGGAATGACGCAAGTATTTTGGTAACTGAAGGGAAATTTGACCTGTACATCTACAGCTGTTTTGCTGTGTTTTGGAACATGAAGTGGTATCTATTGACAATGGAAATTATCCTGTGAAGAAAATGCAAGTTTGATAGCAATTTGATCTTTGTGTGAGGATTTGTTTCCACATAAAATGCTCTCCTGTGTAAGCTAGGGATGTTATCAGACCTTTAATTTTGTGATTCTTACTCTGAGAAGTTTGATCTCCAACAAAGGATATGCACACTAGGGTATGTTTTCAATTTCACCTCACAGAAAATAAACAATGACTCTTCACTGGTTTTTAATTTCCTCTGACGATCTTGCTAATTATTAAATACATTTGTTACAAGGAAAAAGTTCTCTCTGTGGCCAGTCTTTTCTATATACCTGATTCTGTACTGCCTCTCAATTTATGACATCAGGAGATACATTCCCATGGTAACAGGCTAATATCATAAACAGATAATTGCAGCTTTACTGTAAGATGCTGAAATAGATCTGGGAGGGAAAGAGCCTCTTTGTTAAAATAAATTGCTAGGATAATAGCAATTGGAACATGGAATGTAATGACCAAACCATGCTGCACTCAGGATGTAGAAGTGCTTTATGATATTGCTTACAAATGGCTCCCAAGAGGCAGGTGCTTTTACACCTATTTTATAGATTAGGGAGGGAGAGAGAAGAACTAATGATTTTCTCCAGTATACCAGCAGTTAAATGCCAGAGGTAAAAATAGAACCTAATAACTGACTTGGTGCAGGACTTCATACTGAAGCTGATGCTTCCTATCTACTGTTCACATATTTCTGGAGTTCCCTTTAAATCATGGAAAAGCTAAGTGGCAATTTAGCACTATTTACCTATTTAGAGGACTTTGTGCTTATCAAAATCTTTATACTGACTTAAGTCCTTGTGGTCTCCCAGGTTTTGGTGATGAGTGTGTTGTAGAGGTATAGGGGGGACTCTGTTCTGAATCAAAGGTCTATGACTGACCACAAGGAACTGACAAAACCTTTGTGCTCAGTTACCCATTCGTGTCATGCTCCCTCTAACTCATAAGGTTCCTCAGGGCTCATCTGTTAAAATATAGATTAAGACCGTGAGAAGCTGACTCAATTACCAGTTTCCCTGGTACTGATGGATGCAAGCACACCTTTGTAAGAAAGTACACAGGGATGTAAGGTTTTGCTGAGAACCTTCTTTCTGCTTAGCTCAGTAATCTGATAACTTCCTAAAATCCATTGTGTATTGGTCATCATGAGCTGATGGGAATGTCAGGAAATGCTATTTGATTCCCAAGTCAATTCTTTGTTCTGTAGAAATTACCTGCTCAGAAAAAGTAAACTGGTGTCTCCTTAAAGCAGTGCTGTATCTCTGCTTATTTTCTGTATTCATTTAGAGAGCAACAACAGCAGTAATCGAAGGGCACAGCACTTCCTGAGGAGTAATGACTTCCTTGGCCCTTCAGCTGCTCCTTAGATCATTAACTGGTTGCTAATCCACAAGTAACGTCCTGTTCTTTGACTGCTGTCATAAGTTGCATTGGCTGATGGTTTTAAACTTACCTGTCTTCTTCCTTGGAGAAAAACGGAGTCCTCTCTGAATCCAAACTGTCCAGCTCTCTAAATGACTCTGGCTCATTCTTCGATTGGTTTTCCTCACTGTAAGGAAACAGGCTCATTAGTTAAAAGATGATGCTTAGGCATTTTTCACTGCTGAACTGACATTGATACAGAACTGCTAGCATGTGCTTATCTTGGGTCTGCTCTGTTGGGGAGCTGTTAAAAAGGGCATAAACTTTGCCTTTACAAATTCTGTTTACTTTTAAGGAGGAGGCTGAACTCACCCACAAGATTCAGAGAAGTGATAATTGGCGTGCTTCACAAAAATGGAACAGGATTCTCAGTTTCCTCAAACTAGTAATGATTTGAGCAGAAATAAACCCCTCAGTCAATCTTATAAGAGAATTGCTCAATGTTCCATTCCTAATTACTCTTAGTAGCAATTAAGAGGAGAAATGCCAGAAGCAGTAGGAGACATGTGGCAGTTCTTGCATTTCCAAAGAAAGGAGGCAAAAAAAAGGAAATTTGGAAAGGATTGCTTTGATTATAAATAATCATTTAAACCTTTGAGTGAAAAATTTGCCAAAATATCACATTAAATAAATTTGTAAATCTGGCAGCCAGAAGGTCATCTTTAGTGATACTGGCAGAAGGCAAATCTTATGTCGGCATTGCCAAACAAGTTTTCCTCTTGCTTTTTGTGTAGTTTAAGAATTAAGAAACATGTATTTCATAATAACGTGTCATTTCATATTGCCAGTTCTTATGATTTGTATATGATTCTCTGGATGTTATAAGGGTTTCCTAAAGTTTCAGATCCTCAGTTTTTATGACCATCTGATCAGCATGGCTGCTCTTTTTTTCTTTTCTGTTTATTTTATTTAGTTGGCTGGCTTTTGTGGTGTGGGGTTTTATGTTTTGCCTTGTTGGGATTTATAGTACATGGACTGTTTTTTTCAAGAAAACCCAAGATTGTAAGGCACTGAATTAAAAAATCTTAATTGATTTTGATTGACTGATAATTTAATGTCAGTCCTGTGTTTTTAAGCTTGACTTGTGGTTATTAAGGCTTGTGGCTGATAACACTGCTTTGTGACGGCTGTTTTCCTTGAATAAGATACTGAGGTTTGAGCCAGGCATCTCCAAATCTAGAAACAAATGGTGCTACAGCTGCAGATATTCTACACATTGCTGTGTAGAATCTGGAGCTGACAGAATTCCAACAGGCTTCCCTGTGGGCTGTGCAAAATAGAATGATCTCTCTGAAACCATGACATTGGTCTTTTAAGTATGTCAACAGGCACAGGACACATGAATCACTCAGCCCTGTAGAAAACTGATGTGGTTAGGTGATATTAGGTGCTGTTACTGTATTAATCACTTCAGGGAGAAAATTTGAGTCTGGATATTTTTTTTAAGGATTATTTTTAATTACTTACTTATTTATCTCCTGCACTCAAATAGCTATATTTATACCTGAATGATATTAAATTTGTGTAGATTAGGAAAGGACACCAGAATGCACAGATTAACTTGAGGATCTGTGTGCTTGTAGACATGTCTCCCCACCATATTTTTGTCAGGAAGGCCTGAAAGTGAAGAAAAGAAGATGCTTCAATATCAGAAAAAGATACTTGCAGATGAAGTTACACCTATGTTCAGTGACTCCTAAGACAGTGAATGCTCTGAAAACCTCACAGTTTCAGAGCAAACAGGTTCTCTGTGTGTCCTTCTGCAGATGTTGAATATGCAAAGAGTTATTTGGAGACCAGTGGAAAGAACAGCCAAATGGAATTAAACAACATCTGCAGTACTAAGGAAGCCCAAGTCAGGCACTGGGAGATAAAAGCAGCATCACTCTTAATTTAGCTTTGTCTATGCAGAGAGAAGTCAGGTCGTGAGAGCAAAGCTGAATAGTAATTTAATTTCACTTTTATCCGTGAGCTCTCTCTTGAATCTGAACAAGGAGTTACCTCACATCTTGGAGCAGCTTCATTATGCCCCAGGCAGATTTACAGTGCTTTTCTGATGCTTCTCTGTGAGCAAGGAAGGAATAAAAAGCAAAAAGCACACGATGGATTAAGGGCTAAACCTTCTTCTCAGCACACTGGTCTGTGTGCCAGCTGGATGAGAGGGTGGGGAAAGGGGAATTGTGCTGCTTTGGCAAGGCCATGGTATAATGTCCTCTTTGTCTGTTACTAGGGGGAGAGAAGAGTCCCTTCTCCCAAGAATGTTTCATAGGGGAGTATATTCACTGGGGTTGTTCAGGTCCTGTGCTGTCCTCTCCTGTGTCCAGCTTAAGGCCCTGGGGCATGTAAAACTTACCTGGACACCATCATGTGCAAAGAAAGACTTTGCATCTGCCTCTGTAGCCAGCTGAAGGCATGTGGTTTTGCTCCAGTACTGATTTTTCCTCACCAACAGAGCAAATGCTCTCTCCTCGCTGTTGTGGTAGCATTCATTAAACAGTTCTGCCGTATGAAGGAAACATAGACAAAAAATAAAAAATGTATCTCTTGGGTGATCCTCTTACACCTTGAAGGATGAGCTGTCATGCTGTCCTCATTCTCCTGAACAGACTAAAGAAGACAAGCAGCTGAGCTTTGTCTTGTAGACAACAAATCCTTCATTTTAAGACCGAGCTACTTGACATAAAATAATATTAGACTTGGAGGAGTGTTATGGCATAGTTGTTTCCTGAGAAACTGGTCCTGGAGCTTAGAAACCAGGATAAATTTAAACAGTCAAAAAAAAAAAACATAAAAAAAATCAAGATCTTCTCCTTAGACAAGATCTGACTTCTTGTGTTTGTTCCATTTTACTGATTGACTTGATTATCTCATTACCTTTCCTAAGCCAGCCTCCACCTTGTTACACTGTGAGGCTGGGCAAAAAGATCAAGGGCACTTAAAATGATATAGACATCTTTTCTAGTTGATGGGGTATTTATCATTCTTAAAGAAAGTTTGCTTTGCATAATCCAGGCCAGAAATTAAAACTGAGCATCTGATCTAATACTTATCTAAGCCAAGAAGCAGAAGTTCTATGCATTGGATTAGGCCCCATAATTCCATAACTAAATTACTTGAGCCCTGTGATTATATGAGAAAGGGATTTTTAATTTTTGTGAATAACAATGGCCCAGTGAGAAGAAGGGAGAATGTGATCTGTGTGCCAATAATGTAGCAATGACTGCTTGAGCCTTCAGCTGCTTGATGAACTATCTCAAAGGGAGAGGAGCCTCTGTGTTTGTTTCCATGTGGGGCGTACTTTAAAGCCCTCTCCTCACAGCGGTGAAGGTATGGATTGGACTGAAGTCAGATCAGCAGAGAAGCTTGTGTGCACACATCTGTTTCTAAAGCAAGCAGAGGGGAGAGGGCTCAGCATTCCAGCATTGCAGATGCCTGGATCTGACTGCTGTAGGGAGGGGCATCTTGTCTGCTGCGAAACTAGCCTGAGCCTCACTGCAGTTTGCAGTGCACTTGGCCCTCTTCTGGGTGAGGTAATCCTAAATTATTTTTAGCTGCAATGACAAAACTTAAAACTTGTTGCTCTAGTGGCCCTTACAGAGCAAGCTTGATATTGCAGGAAGAGCAGACTGCTGTGAGGCTGGAGGTGTTTTGGTTATTCTACTTTCCACATCGCTGTAACACGCCTTGTAGTAAGATCAGACAATTAAAATACCAACAAGCAGCAGGAGAGTATCCGTGCATCCCAGCGGGCCTGTCTTGCGACAGAGATTTTTCCAAAATGAGCGAGTTTTAAGTCTTTCCTCTGCATCTGAATGTTTGGGACTGCCTGTGCTGCAAGGCTGTTAAATTATTCATGACAGTTGACCTTTTACAACTGAAACAGGTTTGTTTTTTTTTTTTTTTTTGTCACTTCCTTGCCTTCCAATGGCAGTTCCTTCTTAAATTTTCAATGCCATTCAAAAAGTGCCATTACTTACCAACAGCGAGCTGCTCATACTTGGCCTCTTTCATTATGCAGGCTGCTTTGGTCTCCGTCTCCAGGCGGGACATCTCTTTAAGGATCTTGCAGGCTGCCAGAGCTGAAGATACACCCTCCTGACCCTGTGCAATTGAAAGGGACGCTGCTGTCACCCTCCAGTGGAGAGCATTTCTGAACAGGGAAGACCTCCACTGTGCAACACATCCAACAGCAAAAAGTTCATGCCTTTCAAGGAAAATCTCCCCTCCAATCCAGATTTGAAAGTGGAAAATGCTGATCAAAATGACAGTTTTGATGGTATTTGAGAATTAAAACCACATATTGTGGCTGCCCCATCCCTTGCAGTGTTCGAGGCCAGGCTGGACGGGGCATTGAGCAAACCAGTCTAGTGGGAGGTGTCCCTGCCCCTTGCTCCGGGGTTGGAGCTGGATGATCTTTAAGGTCACTCCCAACCCAAACTATTCACGATGTTCTTTCTTGTGCCTTGTAAGCCTGGAGGCTTCAGGGTCCAGGCTCTTAGAGGGACCTGATTAGCGATAGCAATCAACGACTGAAAGGCGAATAAGGCGCTCTGGAAACAGCAGCACATCCTCACTGTGTCCCCATCCCTCCAGCGGGGCTGTGCCGTGCCGGAGCTGTCGCCGACCGGAGGGAGCACGGCTGGCAGAGGCAGGCCCGTGGCACGGAGCAGGGCTGTGCCGTGTGCCCGGGGAGCACCATGGCCCTGCGAGGAGCCGATGTGTCCGCACGCACACCGCCCGTGCTGCGCCCCTCGCTCCCCGCGGGCCAGACGCCCCCCTCGGGAAGGTCAGCGATGGCGGGAGAGCTCTCCCTCTCTCTCTGTGGGGGCAGGGAGGCTCCCAGATGTGCGGGACAGGGCTGCGTGGTGAAACAGGGGCCGATTATGCCCGCTCGAAGCTCAGCCTTGGAGCATGCTGCTGGCCGCACATGCAGCACGTCAGCGAAGGAGGCCTCCTTGCCCCGTCCGCCCTCCCGGCACGCTCGGGGCCGAACAATGGCCCATTGTCCGAGGCACGAAACCTGCTCCTGGCAGCCGGGAGCGGAGCTGCAGCCCGGCCTGATTGACTCCTGCTCTCCCCGCGGGCAGCAGCCACGCCGAGATGAAAAGCCCCATAAATGCCACCTCTGGTGTTGTGGAAACAAACCTATCTGTCACCCGAGCTGCAAGGCCGAGCAAAAACAAACCAGCTCGTAAACATGAAATATGCCAACGCTTCTACCTGAAGCAGCTACAGCTCCGTGCTTACCATAGCCCAGAAATAGTTTGCCATCTTGTGCCGGTTTTGAAGTACTGCCCATACAAACAAATCCCTCCAAGGATTCTCGCTTTTCTGGTTCATATCCAAGGGGCCAGGTAATCGCTTTGGGTTCGTTTTGTCCTGAAATATGGTTTGCAGAATTTAAAACCTGATTTGCAGTCTCACTCGGCGCAAATGACATGATCCAAGATGCTCCCAGCCTCGCTCACTACTTCCCGTTTCTTAGACCTCTCAGTAATTAGCAATTAGCTCGCTCTGTACTGAGTTAAAGGATCCTTGTGTCCCCGATATAACCCAATATGTGTGAGAACATTCTGGATGAAATGGTTGAAGCCAATGCTAAAGTTTTCAGTGACGTTATTAAGACCGGGGTTTCACCACTGGTGTGTAATATCAGACACGGCAAACCTGTGATTAACTAATCTGGGCTTGCCTTCAATTATATCAGGCTCTGCTCGCCTGCCACAGAGGACACGGCTTCAGAGAAAAGGGAACAAAAGGCATTTTATTTCACCAGAAATAAATCTCGCCAAGGCTCCGTACGGGACAAGAATAGAGTACATCAATACCCCTTTTTAGTCTTCCCTTTGAGAAACCTTTCCCTCATGCAGAGAGCAGTTTAAGTAGAACACTGCTTATTCCTTTAGCACTTGATAAAAAACTTACCTAGAGGAAGTGTAGCCACTTAGGTCAAGTTGTGAATTTTAAATATATTGAAAAACTACCTTTTTTTATTTATTGTGTTAGTTAGAAGCAGGCAGGATGTATTTATTTTTAATTAAACAGGTTTTTGTGAGAATATATTTTTTAGTAGTTTAAATTACGGCATTCTGTTCAAATTTATTTTAATGGCGCTTTTGGGGGATATTGAGGGGGGCTGCTTCTTCAGTTTGTAGTGAGCTATTGAATCAGCTAAATTGCATTGAAAGCCTTGCAGGAGACAAAGATATCCCAAAAGTCTCATCTGTGTCTGTAACTAGTTCTTAACTTGAAAAAAGACACACAATTTGGCAGCAGTGATGCTGATATCCCAGTACTGTGATGCTCTTTCTGTTGCCAATGATAATGGGATTCAGCGATGGGAAGAAGCTTTAAAAGGGAAAAAGCTAGTAGGCAGCAGGAGCTGGTGTCTGAATTGGGCCTTATCTACAGCAGTGAGCCTTAACTCACTTGCTGCCAAATGCCAGTGAGGCTTTAGAGGCAAATTTTTATTTCTGGCAAATTTGTAATCTGGAGTATGCTTAGTGACTTCAGAGGTGAAATGAATAAGAGGTATTGTCTCAAGTTGTTCATCCTTGTGAATGAAAAAACCCTGAGTAGATTCAAACTTAATTTTTCATACTATCAATTAATTTAGCTAGGCTTTATCCAAGCAAAAGTGATTTAAGGTCTCAAATAAAATGATTTTTTTAAAATTAGTTTCTAGTTTTAACAATTTTTAGGTGTAATTAGAACTTGGCAAATACCAAAAGGCTTAATTGTTTAGTTTGTCTGAAACTGAACCTTAATGAAATTTCTTTATACATCCTTGTTTTGAAACCTTGCACCCAAATTTATATTCAATGCTTTTGAAAGCACTTTGGTACTTAGGCATTTTAATGTTAAATACACTGCCAAAATGTAAAAATGATGATGCATCTATTGCACAGCTATGGATTATAGACATTCCACACTATAACATAGTGTGGATTATAGACATTCCATCACATATTGTCCTTGTCATATGGTGGCCAGCACACTTGCCAGGGCCACGTCACACAGTTGTTCCTATTTCTTGTTCTGTGTTCTGGCACTCCATAAAAAGACTAAAATGATCTCAAGGCAAAAATCAAATACTGGATGTTACTGAATATCAATATCTGAGTACAGTTCACTTGTACAGAGTATAAATCTGAGAATAGTTTCGTGTACAAAGATGACCATTTTCAGACATGGGATTGAAAATCTCCATTGGCTGCTTTTCTTTCTGCTAGAAAAAATCGCCTTTCCAGTACTACTTGAAGTTCTGTATGAGAAAAGCAGACCACTATTTTTATGTCTAATTACTCCTTAGTAAATGTCAATCTTATTTGTATTCCCCATACATCTTTAACTAAAGCTGTTCCCTGCCCCACCCCAAAGGCTAGACTTAGTTCAAATAGTACAAATTCTGCATTGGAGGGGAGCAGAACTATGATGCAAAGTTGTGACTCACACATTTCTTCTTGCCTCCGTGTCTGAGGTCTTGATAGAAACCTTTGCATGCATCATGAAGAAAATCCTTGAGAACTCTAGAGACCTCACCAAGAGTGAAGAGGGGGCAGATCTCCTTCTGCTCGTTTTGCTGCTGACCAGTGGGCCCTGCCAAGGTCAGTTTGCTTTCCTCATGTTTCTTCAGGAGAAGTTCATAGAGGAGACATTTCTGAGAAATGGAGCAGTAGAGTCTCTGCAGACGACTGTAGGTCAGGAATTCATATATGTTAGCCCCATTGTCAATAAATAACTTTACGAATTCTGGTTTGTTGTTGACCAGAGCATCCATCATCACTTCCTCCAGGTCACAGGACTAGATTAATGGGGGAAAAAAAATTATATATATATATATATATATATATAAATTGGGGGGGGGAGGGTAATCATGGATGGATGATGAGAAGGGTAAAATTTAACATGAAGATTCTGCACATTTTGTCTTCCACCAGTCAACAGTGAGTACAATGAGAAAGAGGTGGAACTCTCTTCATTTTTCTCTGGCAAAATGTTTGTACCAGCATTAATATTAAAGCATCAACATAAATTGCATGTTGTAGGACTTGATATGAGACTGTATAAACACTGGGTGTTTATACAGCAGTTGAAAACAGTGGCATTTTTCATGCCACCTTCTGACAGCAATATCAGCCTGCTTCTTGTGCTTTGTAAACTTAGGGTTGTTTGCTCTAAAGGTCTATGCAGAAGGGCAGAAAGTCTGTTGCTCTCAAGAAAGAGATGATGACCACTGAGTTACTCCTCTGTCTTTTGTCATTATCATATAGGGGGCCAGAAAGACAAACAACCTCAGGAAGCAAAATAGCCCTGCCCAATCTTTCAGTCGAGTGTGCAGATAGTGTTAAAAACTGAAGCCATCTTTTGGGATGTTCCAGTGTCCTGTACACATTGGAATATACACTGAGTGTCCTCTTAGGCAAAAAAACCCCTGGTACCTTCCACTCCACGTCACTATTGAATATTTCACTTTTAGCAATGTCGACCCTATTCCAGGCCACTGCCAGTTTCAGTTCATCCAGATATTCTTTAGCCTCTTGACTCTGACTTTTACAGGCTGGAAAAAAATAGGGAATGCAAATAAAGTCAGTACTTTATAGTTATGTTTAATTTTATATAGTATTGATACTTTGATTAGCAATGCAAGTTCTCCTTCAGCTATCACAGATCTGTGGGTTGCTTAACTAGAAACCCTTCACAGAAATGTTCTCCTAAATTAAGTAACATTAATATTAAAAAAAAATTTTTTTTCTAGATGAAACCTCTATTAAAACCATTAAGTTTAAACTCTGTTGGATATTTAGAGGGACACTGGCCTGCAGAAAGCAGGGGACAGGACTTGCTGTTGGTTTTGCCTTGTGTCAATTAGCACATCAGGAACAGAATGTCTTTTTCTTTTTTCCTCTCATGCTAAGTTTAAGCAAACACAAGCCATTAAGTTAACAGAAACTGAAATAATTGGTGGCACAAGTAATGTCTTCTTTCAGAAGATACCATGGGGATTTCTTATAGGAGAAATGGATTGTTTCTCAAACAAAGGGAGTTTTGATCTACTTGTGGGTTTTGGTTTCGTTTTCATGGAGGTTTTTTTTATGGTTTAATTGGAATAATATACTGCTCCAGTGTATTTCAGTTCTTTTATAGCCTCTGTTATAAAGAGAAGCAAATAGTGAAATAAAGGAGTAACTAAAATAGTACCATAAAATAGCATGAGATTAAAAACCAAACACTAGTTTAAAGGAAGATTAAAAGAGCTACAGTAACTGCCACAGTTAATTTGTCAATAAACAAATAAAAGAACAGTGTATCAGAAATGAAATCTGATCCAACAGTCAACTGAACTTGCCCTGGGAAAAGAGGAAATATATTTATGGCATAGAAATCAAATAAGATAAATGTTTGTTTATGTATCTTACCTTTTACTAAAGCTTTTAAAATGACTGTGTCTAGTTCTTCTGAACCATCTTGTTCAAAGTTGTGCAGAGTTAGAAGATGCTGGTGTGAAATAATATTTTGAATCTATTTGGAATAGAAACAAAAGTAATTTTAAACATTGTTCTTTGGATGTACATTAGTGCCCAAATGCCCAGGGGAGACCCAAACAGCATTTCCCAAAAACTTACGTTCTAATTGTAAAGCTGAGGTTTGGCAAGAAGGCCGATATTATTAGTTTCCCATATATAAATAACTCCTAAGGCAAAGAGGGAGTTACTGCCTTTTCCAAGTGACCTACCAGGATAGGAGGAACAGAACTTGGATATCCTGAGAATCAGAGCAGTGCTTTAATTAAAGATCCTTCCTTAACTTACAATCTCATTTGAGTCAAAGGCACATTATAGCTAGCATACCACTAGCTCCATTTTACTTCATCCTGCTTTGACATTTAAGTTTTGCTCTCTGAGTTGTTTATTTAAAAGCATAGTCTCTAACGCTTCTCGGAGTAAAAGTCCTCAAATATTGATATATATACCATATTCTTCTCTTTCCTTCTGCTTCTCTATTTATTGAGCTTTCTTCCCTGCAGTGCAGCTGCACTGAGACTTTGTGAGCCTCTGACAATATTACTTTTACATGTCTTTCATCCCCTTTTGTTAGTGATCTGGTAAAGTTCTTCCTAATGGAATTATTATGTGGAACTTTTAAAGCTGAGGATTATGGCAGGGAATGCAAAGAAGATGGAGTGGGCAAGGTCAGGTGGACTTGGTTTATCTCATAGGCACCCAGTGCTCTTCAGTGTTCACACAAGGACAATCTCAAAGTGGGTATTTGTTTCTAAAAGGCTTATGCAAGTGTACTCCAAGACAAAGAGTAAAGAAGATCTCTGACTGTTTTGTCTTTCTGTTTTAAGAACAATAATACTTAAAGAACAAGTAACTGCAATAGTATAATTCTAAACATGTTTCATTCTACTTAATTTATTCATGCTTATCCACCACTAGGTTTCCATTTAACAGCTGTAGAGTATGAATTAGGTCTCTTCTGTCACAGCTGCACAAGCTCCACAGCTGTGGATATAAATAATGCTTCATGTCCTACAGAAGGACTGTCAGGTTCCTGGATGCTGGCTGTTACTTGAGGAAGTAATTGAAGGAGGACAGAGCCCTAAGTGTTCAGCTGAATTACTGAGGCAACAAAGTAGTTTGTATGATCAAATGACCACTTGATTCTTAGCGCTAGAGAGGCATTCTATGACACCAGTGTCAAAGCACTGGAGTTCCCAAAACTTCTGAGCAGCTTCTTGCCAAACCTGGACTGAAGGGGCTACCAGAGCTGCAAGTGTCAGGAGACAGCTTTGTGAACATGACGACTTATCAAACATTTGAACTCACTGTCTCTGTCCACTGGAGAATGTCCTTCCACGAGAAGCTCTCTGCAGGGAATTTCTCCTTAAATTGCTTTTCAACAGCTTCTGGCATGATAAGCTGTGGGTCGTTCATGAATGCAGCTAAGATGTCGGCTGTGCCACCAGACCCTGCTAAGATAAGCCAGGGAGCAGAATTTTCCAACCCGCTGCAAATTCTCTGTAGTTTAAAACAGGACATTTTTAGAAACATTTTAGAATTCATAAGGGAAAGAAAATGTTATTTAAAAGAAGGACTTCTAGCAAACCAGGAATAAATATGTACCTAAGTCAGATTCACTATGGAATCAGTCCAGGCTCCTCTAAGCTATTCAGATTTTTTGAATTCTGTAGCAGGTCATCCATATATAGGCCTCTGACTATGCTTCTTTTCATGACACATCTGCTGAGTAGCTAAGCAACCTGATTTGGACAAACAATGAATAAAATTTCTTTGACCCTGACTTTTTCTTTTCCCCTTGAAGACTCTGTTTCAGCATAGCCAAGTACAAGAGTAACCCTGTACAGAAATTACCAGGAGACTTTTTTGTATAGGCTTCTTTTTTTTTTCCTCTGTCTGCTAAACCTGGCAATATGTTCTGAAAATCAGGAATTTGCCTGTGGGAACACAACACTGGGCTACAGAAAAAAATCCACTGAATCATAGCAGCTACAAGATTTAAAGGCTACTAATTCTATTACTGGTGCAATTAGAATGAGTCAGGCAAGTTGTTGAGAGAGGAAAGCAGAGGCCATGGCATCATAATTACAAAAATGTCTATTTGCTGCCAGTCTGTTTCTTCCTCTGGAGTTATACAAGACTGCACTGATTCAATTATGATGCAGGGGGTTTTTTCTTTAGCTTAGGTATTGAGATTTTTTAAAAACTGTTTGCAGTCTCTGGGGTGTGTGTTATCCATTTTAAAAAATTGATATTCTAAAAAAGTGTGGCCAGTTATCCATTCCCAGTACATGTCAGTTTAGATAGAGCAACTCCAGCCAGTCACTTTTTGTCTTCCAGTCACACTGTTCTGTAAAACTTTGAAAAGAGGATTTACATGTCATAATGTGGGATTTTTCTGAACCAGAGATACTGGAAACACTGCAACATTTAGCTTCTCATGAAAGCAAGCAAGCAAGCTAATGAGGTGATATAATCTTTCTTTAAATAGTGAGATTTCTAATATGAGTGTGTGTTTTAGTCCAGTTGACCAAAGTTATGACAAGATACAAGAAACTGAATATAGAAAACATCCCCAGAAAGGAGTAATTTTTCTGGAAAGGGGTTACCAGCTTGTGTATCAGTTTCAGCACTCAGAAGCTTTAAATTATAGTTAAATTGTGTTTCTCTAAAGGTTTTCTAGACCTAGAGTATTATAAAAAAAAAAAAAGTAAAATTGTAGAGTAAAGTAAAGACTATCTCCTTGTTAACAGGTTCTTTAAGTTGTAGAACCAACATCTTTGCTGATAAGAATCAGCAAAGGATCAAAACTGATCCTTTGCTGAAGAAGATTTGGGATTATTATAAGACAACACTCCAGTCTTCAGCCCTATAATATACTTTTGCTCAGTGGAACCAGGACACTCCCATTTTAAATGGCATGTCCAGAAACCTGGTCTTGTGCTTCTTATGAGCTCTGGGACACACTGTTGTGTTTTTGCTTAACAGCACTGAAAGAGTCCCTTTTTTTGGTGTGTTTGTTTGTTTGGGTTTTTGTTTGTCTGTTTGTTTGTTTTTGTTTTTGTTTTTCTGTGTGTGTGTGTATGTTCTCAAGTAAAAACACAGTATTTCTGTTTCCCTAGATCTGGAGCTGGTTTCTATGGGTTAGTTTTGGGTTTGGATTCTTTCTTCCCACTGGACAAGCTGGCAATGGAAGTTGTAATGATCAGCTGGTGCCTATTCAAAAGTAAATATTTCTCCCAAACAAATACTGTCAAATTTAATATTAACAGAACTCAGTTCTTAATGGTGTATAGATGTGAAATTTGACTTTATTTGTGAAGTGCCAATAGATGTGTTTGCCATACAGCCAAATTTTCCATTAATTACTTGGCACCAGTTAATTTACTTTTCTAAAACTGAAAATAGCTTCTTACCTCAAGTGTGCCTGGTCCTCCATTTACCAGTAAGCAAAGCACAGGGATCTCAATGCTACCCGTTCCTGTGAAATAGATGGTTTAATTTAAAAAAAAGTAACAGCTTTCACAAACCTATTTCTTCACGCAAACCCTTGAAAATATTTCTCCTCTTATGTGCTGCTTTAGTCCCTACATGAACTTGCACAAGGCAGGCAAATGCAGAAGAAAATGGCAAAGGAAGGGAATAACACTGACCTAACAGAGGGGTCCTGGGCTAGGATTCAGGACAAAGGCACCTTCCCCCTGAAAATTTTGTGTGATCCCAGGCAAGCAGTCCAGGCTGTTCTGACTTCAGCTGCAAAATGTGAGTATTGGCACCGCTGTGTGTCATGCCACTGCTGGCTTTTTAATTTATGTGTTTACTGCAGGGTTGTCAGGTTGGGGAGCAATGGAGCTGCATTAGGGTGGGTTGGTGGGTTTCCAGAGAGGCACCTACCAGTGTTTACAGTAAGACACAGCTGGAGGTGAAAAGCTCTCAGTTTGTCCTGGATGTGTCCTGCATGTGCTGGAAGGGGGACTGGAGTCCAGGACAAAAGCCTTATGAAAGAAGGATTTAAGAATAGGAAGAGGCTGACTGTGTAGACTGGATAGGACTAGATGAGTCAGAAACAAATTGATAGGAACTATATATTTATTACTCTGCTTAAACAGCTGAAAGTTTAATTCAGCACAGCCTGGTGTGGTGATTAATAATAGCATAGTCTGATACTTTTGAAAGAGATGCTAATGAAATATTTAACATGTCATGGTATCAGGGGAAGAAATTATATCAGGACCCCTGTCCCAAGCCATCCTCCTACAGAGGCTCATATAGTTTTGGATGGTTTTTACTGTAAATGCTGAACTCTAATGCAGAAGTGGCTACAGATTGGCCTGAAAGAGCTCAGTCAAAACAGTAATATGAGATGAATGCCTCTTTCAACTGGAAGATAAAAAGCATTTGGTTCACACAATTTTTTGATGGTTCCCTTTGTAGATCTCCCAAAACTCAGTACAGATCTCTACTTGCTATTTGTTGTATGTCTTTTGGGATGACTACAGAGATCAGGTTAGACTGAGCTGTAGCCAGGATATGGTTGGCATATGAATGGCATAGTATTTTCACACCTCTCTAATGTGGTGCTCTTTGAAGAGTGACCTCTGTGACTACAGGTTCCTCCATGTATGATTAAGGCTACAAATATTCTTAATTTACCATAGATTTAGATAAAATTTAGCCAGAGGGGGGTCAGGTGGATTCTGACTTTACACTGTGAATCTGGACAGTCCTCAATTGCAAAGAATATTCAGTATATAACAAATTTCCTCTAAAAGAGTTATAGGTTTGTTTTTTTTCTTTAAATTGGGAAATTCCGCATGACCTTATTAAAGTGTTTTACTTCAGTACAGCCACATAGCTTTGCTCAGCTTGTTTATAAATGAGCTCCAATGAATTACATTGGTTTTGTTTATAGAAGATAACACTGAATTCAGTCTGTGCCAGCAAAATATTTGTCATATGAATCAGCATTCTTCATCAGAATTATGTTCCCCTGAGATTTGTTCAATCAGATTTGGTTTGTGAGCAGAAAGAGGCTGCTTTGTAACTCTCAGCATGGCAGCCTCAGGCTACCCTTACAGCCTGGCTATAGTCGCTCCTATCTGAGTCTCCAGGTAAAGAATATTCAGGTGCATTTGTGCTCTCAGGTACCTCTGTGCTACTACCCTATGGGCTGTGTAAGTGGATATTGCATTGATGCACACAGCTGTGAACTAGTCAGCTCTCCCTCCTGTTTCAGCTGTGCTAGCACTGCATGTGTGACACAAACAAAGCAAAGGCAAAAGTAACTGCATTATCTTGACAAGTGAGTTCCTTCCACAAATAGCAGTAGGAGACCTGCCCAATACTTAGTTCTTATGATAAAAAAAGGTCACAGAGATTCAGATAGACATTAGATGCTACGGTGTTTACCCAGGATAAGATTTTATCCCAAAACAAATAGGGCTTAAAATATTTCAGAGGGCTTTGGAACAAGTCTTTTCTTGCAGTGTGGGAGCAATTCAAGACCCTGCGTGTGAGAGGGGATAAAAGCATATAACAATGACTATCAATCTCTTAGAACCACTGGTAAAGGCACTTGAAGCTGGATTTATTTTCCATATGTTGTCTTTTAAGGCAATTTGAGCTGTGCTTTGAAGATCAACTTTAAGCTACATTTAAGGAGACTCAATAAAAGTCCAGATTCTTGGTTCAAAGAGCAGCTTTCATACTTCGAGTGTTACCACCCTTCTGCCTCTTACTTGATGACAAATGTGTTGACTTGGTCTTGTCTAAGTAGGCCACTGTCTGATGTCAGCACTGAGTTACCTTTGATAAGGCCAGGGGCCCGCTGTGCTATCAGTATCAGTCAGATTAGATGGCTCTGCAGGACCTGCTTACCCCCATAGCCCGTGCGCTGCTCCGAGATGAACTTCTCCAAGGTGAAGAGGAGCTTGGTGGTTCCGTCCGGCTCCTCCGGAGTGGCGTGGTCCACCAGAATCAAATGGGAATGGTTGTGATCCAGGGAATACGGTGGGCCGTGGATGTTGTCGTCTGACTGGTAGTGGACAAGACTTTCACTCTAGAGAGAGGAGGGGAGATGTCAGTGCTCTTTGCAAAGCCCAGCCGTGATTTAACATCCTTCCTCTCCCTTTCTGGGCCGTGTGTGCCCTGACACAGCTCACCACCCGTGAGACTCTTGGATAAACCAGACCCTTTAAAAAAAGGTGAAGATGGAAAATCTATTCCTTCTGGAAGCAGCCAGATTTGGCAGGGCTGATAGCTGGAGTCCCTGAAGTTTCCCTTCTTGGCCTCTGCAAAATATAGCGATATCAATCATCTCCTCTGGAATGCAGGTTTTGGAATTGTTTATTGGACAAATGGAAAGGGGCCATGAGACTTGATGATTGTGTATGGAGATGTGAAGCCTCAGCTGGTGTAATGAGGGGCAAACTATTAATTTCAGTTGTGTTTTGTCCATGTTTAGGCCAGTGAATAAGTTAGCCTGCTCCATGTTTAGGCCCTGAATAAGTTAGTCTGCTCATGTCCATTGAAAGATCCAATTTATACATAGCTCTATTTAATTAACAGGGTTATATGAAATCTGATGGTTATCCTCAGTTTGGAAATTGCATTCTAAAAGAGAGAGTGGCAGACAGATTTTAGAAAGGGGAATCTCTTTTATTTTGGATGAGTGGTGTTATACATTTAAATTATTTATTAATAGTTTTTGGGTTTTTTTTCATAAACTCATCTTCTAGGTAAAACAGAATCCCTGCTACAGTCTTTTGTTCTAAATATTGAACTACACACTTCGATATGTATACTTTTGTATGTGGACTTCGATATGTATACTTTTTCAAACTCCCCTTTCTTTCTTAATACATTTTTCTCTCTGTTGCCCATCCTCTTTGATACATCACACCTGGCTGTAAATGTCTGGTTTTTCTTTTTCATTTTCATACTCATTGTCCTCTGGCAAGCAGGTAGATTAACACAACTGTTTAAAATCTGCATTTCCTTCTATCATGCCTCTTTACCAATTCCTGCAGTGTTGCTGGGCTAAACTCAGACTGTCAGCTTGGCAGTTGTCACTGTGTATTGCATTTTCCTCACACTAAAAAGCAGTAAACTTGCATGTTTCTCATGAACAGCGAGTGCCACAAATTTCTTTCACTTTCTTCTCTCTCTCATTCCTTGGGGAAAGCTTCTTGACATAGTTAATTTCCTTCAGATTTTGCTTTGACAGAGGGTGTGCCTCTATTCTGCTGCCATGTAACATTAAGCCTCCTCACCAGAGATGTGGCCTTTGATTAGGACCTGGAGGCACAACAACCAATTGAAAAAGGCCCTTGGGGATTTTCCTCTTTATTCTCTGAAAATGTGGAAGTGATCTTTCAATGATGTTTAAAGCATACTATTAACACAGAAGAGATGGGAGGGATCTATTGATTTCAGGGCTTGTTTTTCTCCTTGCTAGTGTGGGTTGTTAGCTCTATTTTACACAACAAGCTGCTTGTGTTTAGTGCCAAGTATAAAGAGAGTTGGGTTTAGATCAACATCCCTGTCTGTAGCTCCTTTATCTTAAAGTTACTGACTAAAATCCAAAGTATCTTTGGGGGGAAGCTGCGCCAGAAGTCATAGGGTCAGGAATGCTCTTTGCAAAATATCCCTTGACAAAGAATTTGGGCTTTAGTTGAGCTGGAGAAAATAAAAAGAGAGTGCACTTGTTTTGTAGCTGCTGGTAGGGAAAGATCCAGATGTATTTGGGTCACTTAGCCTAGAAGGGAGGCGAAATAGTTTGCATTTGCAGACTTTCCTGAACAAAATCCACAAACACAATGAACCGAATTTTTTCCTTTGAGGCCCTTTTGGCCCCCTTTTGCAACACAAATAGGTTAAATTCTTCCAGCTAAAGAGTCCCACCTTTAGAGCACATAGGCGGCTGTCATTGGCAAAAAAAGCAAAAGGAAAAGACCAGTGACAATAAATTGCTGGTATGGTCTGGCAGTGTCTCAGCCTCTGTGTGAGAGAACAACTAGGTGTGAATTCAAAAGGCTGTCTTTGTCATTTATTTCTTAGCTGCTTCAGGGAAGTAAAATAGTACAGAGAAACTGTCATTAAACACCTATTTTATTGTTGTAATGTTTTACTTAGAACAGACTGTATATCCAGCGACAGGAAGGGAATGTTTTTGTTTTTTTCTCACCACTTCTATGTCCATTCAGCAGCAACACTGTCAGCAACAGTTTTGTTGGGTGAGGTTTTTTTATTTGCTGGTGTATTGTTTTTGTTTTCTTCCCAAGAACTTTGATTCCCTTCACGCAATTTGAGAACTCCCTAGAGCTCCCCATAATTAGGTGAAATCCTGCACAGCTCATATTTTTGACCTGTTGTATAGAGCAAGTTTTGTTGTGTATTAAATATCAATTCAGTGGCTACCTGAAAGAAAAATTTGTCCTGCAATATTTATGTCCGGTGTCCCATAAAATGAAATATACTTTTTGCAGTATTTATGTAATATCTAGGAGTAAGTGCTTCTGCAGTAAGTGGACAAGGGAGAAATCCATGAGAAGTCCCTTATTCCGCGGTATTTTCCTGAGGTTCCACCCTGTGCTGCTCGCTGGACTGATGCTAATGCTGCCACCCGCTGGGCACAGAGGGCACAGAATCCTCCAAACATCCTTGAACTCTGGTTCCTCCCAAAACATAGCTTAAACCCCACGTCATTTCTTCTTTGTTTGTTTGAAGTTATACCAAAGTTGTTCTGCCAATTGCTTATCAATTTTTTTTTTTAAGGACGCGGCTTAGATCCGAACAATGGAATAAGAGAAAAATACCTTTGCGTTATCCAGAATTTCTCTGCGCTGGATTTTCCTGAGTGAAGTTATTCCTATGGCAATCACACTGAGTCTGGATGAGGTACTAGCCAGGGCAAGATCTCGGACTGCTTGCACTAAGTGTCTGGTTACTCCCACACGCAAAGCACTGGTGAAAATCCAGGCACCTGGAATTATTTTTAAAAAGCAGTTAGGTGATTTCTTTGCATTGCAATGTGTTTGTGTGTCAAGTAACATTACTTACAGTACTGGATTTAAGGTTGGGTTTTTTTTTTTTAGACGGATAAAGTGTAGACAGATCTTGATGGACTATAACTTTTAGAATGAAAACATATGCAAAATACATAAGAATTTAATAAGGAAAACAAGAAGAAATTAGGAGCTCAACCAAATATCCTTCACGTATCTTCACGTGATGCAACATTGCCATCTGTACTCTGATGTTAATGTGCTCATCAAGAATGCTGTGTCCACTCTGGAGTTACTCACTGTCTACATCTGGGCAGAAACATCCCTGCACTTGGCAAGTGTGAATGCTTTACAAGGAAGAGGAAAGGCAAAGAGGCAGGGAAGCTGTTGACTTCAACTGAGGCCTAAACAGCCTCATGCAATCACTTCTTAGCAGAAGAGCTCAGGCATAATCTGCCTAATCTGGAGTTCTTTCTCCTGTTCTTGTGGCTGTGTGGAGGTACCAAAAAGAGCTCTGGCACTGGGCTGTCTCAATACAAAAAGCAAAACTGGTACAATCTTGTCTAGAACAGTGAAGCTAAACCAAGAGCTTGCTGTGAAATGCTCACAAATATTTTCACGGTATTTTGCAGGTAAGAATGGAGAAATTCTTATTTTTTACCTAAACACTCTTGTTGGACTCAAATTGCTCTGCTCTCCTCAGAATTATTTTGTTATGGCACAAAAGAGGGGTGATTTTATTTGTCCTCATTTTGATGCTTTCTACTGTCTCCTTTGAGAGAATTATATCAGGTAATTTTACACTTCAGAAATGGTTACTTAGAGTAATTTTCTTTGAAAGAACTTATTTTTGCTACTATAATGCAATTGCTTGCATTTTCAAAGGTATTTACATGAAGGTTGCATTCAGCAAAGTCTTGAATTTTCAAAAACAATCCTGTGAGCAGGCTCATTGTCATTACCAGATCACTGGGGGCTAGGTGTGAGAATCCATCAGGAAGACAAATTCCCTCTTTAAAGCCTAAAGCACTCACCTGTGCTTTCAGCTGCCTTTATAAATCCTTTCTTTAATGCATCCCTTAGCCAAGGCTTCATCTGAAAATTTTCTTCTCCCCCTACTAAAGAGATAACCAAATTGGGAGCAGGCAGCTTCCATTTGTTGAGCATAACTTCAAATATGATTCCAGGGTGAATGGTACTCCGGACTTTCATAAACTGCAACAAACATGAGAAAAACCCAATGAATAACAACAGGTGAGAAAGAGACAGTAAACATTCTGTTCATGGTAAATGCAGAGGGAAATTATCATCAACTTGGCTATTTAAGAAAAAATTGTTTGAGCAAGATTTGACAGAGATCTAAATACTTAAATGAATTTAGCAGACTTCTGCATAATTGCCATCTCACTAAGTGGGTCAGCTCCATGGGTTAGTTCTGTGTTGCAGAGTGACAAATCACACTCTCCTTTAAGCTTCCTCTTGAGCTGCCTTTAGTTTCACGGCAGCCTAGCAAAGGGAACAAACTGTAGGTGTTGTTTCTGCAAAAGCTGAAATATTTGCCCGATTTCATATCTATTTTTTGAGGACACGTTACAGGAATCTATTGCTTCTATTGCTTCTTCCAGTTCTGTATATATTTTGGATTTCTGCTTAAGATTTTATGATGAAACAAATCCTCCAGGCAGATTTCAGGAATTCCTGGGAATTCCTTCTGCTCTAGTACTAACTTGTGCACAGGACTAGTGAGGAGGTGGGTTAGTGCATATACATCCATCTCTGCATATCAGCAGAACAGAGAGAGAACTTTGAGGAAAACCTTGAAACAGCTCAAAAGTATGTTTAAAATGTAAAAGTTCTTAATGATTAATTTTTGGTGGGTTAAACTAGGGAAAGGATACAAAAAGGAAGGAAGCAGGGCACTGATTTTCCCCTTTTAAAGGGAAAAGTGATCACCTGTACTTGTATCATGCAATTGCAAATCAAGAGATTGATTTCTGAATATGAAAATGTTTCAGACCACGTTCATGTTCAGGAAGGCACGGTCCCTATGTAGGGCATAACGTGGTGCCTCCCTCTGGCACACTGACCCTCACTGTTGCAGACTCTGCCTTTACTGCTAAGAAGTGACAGCTGAACAACCGCAGTACTGTAAAAGGGTTGCAACTCCTCAGTGCCCATACCTTTCCATGTTTCTTCCCAGAAGCTGTGAAGTCTATTTCTCCTGTGCAGTATGGTAATTCTCTTTTGAAAGCTTCCTCTTTGTCACTGCTGCAGAGCTTGGTTTCCATTTCCTCCATTGAATTCGTAAAGTGGTTGAGCACCAGTGGATCAAGATGTTCACTGGGATGACAGAAAGTTGGTAAATAAGAAGCTATTTAAACTGGAGAGACCACAAAATCCATTAAAATATATCTAGATGAGTTTTTAGTCAAACATTTTACTTTTATTACTATCGTGCCTGTAATGTTTAGCTGAAATTGGAGGTCTTTGTACGAAATGTCTGATGTTATATACAAGAAGGCAGATTCCACACTGACACCGTGTAACCTAAGGTAGAAAAAGGCGTGAAGAAATAAGGCTTCCTGAAATCTCATTCAGCAGACAGAAAGCTGAGTTGCAAAGTGCAAGATCCTGCAATCTCAGAGCCCAAAGGTGACCCCGATTCTACAAAAGAGGAAGAGGAGCCTCAGCCACCAACTCTTTCAGGCAAGCAAGAGTGGAGCAGTGTCAGTGAGTGTCTGAGTCATGGTTTCTTGCTGTCACTGTGCCTTATGCTGCTCTGACCTCTCTTACCTGACAGGAATGCTAAACAACCAAGTGGTGACGTTTGTTTGTCTGGAGATGCTCTCTGCTTCCTGCAGGAATAGGCTATTTATCTGTGAGCCCAAGTATCTAAGGCCAGGCTGTCCTAGAGCAAAGGTCATACAGCAAGAGTTGCTCTTCTGCATTACATGAGGCACTGGAAAGGTCTGCCTGCTTTTCCTATGTTACAGTTTGACTGAACTGACAGAATTACGATCTGAAAAACACAGATTTGAACTTCTGTGCCTTATTTTGATTCTCTTCAAAACAAAAGCAGTGAAATAGCTCTCTCCTGTCTGCCTTCAGCTGCATGTTGAACGACATAGTTGTTTTTTTGTGGGTTTTTTTTTTTTTTTTTTTTTTTTTAATCCTTGTGACACTAAGCCAGCAATGGTAATCAGCACTGTAATAGTTTTTATTTCCTAGTCTGAGAGCTCTGCTGTGGGATTGAGTGGGTCAAACTAGCAAATCTCTTGTGGGTCTATTAGGATGCTCCAGTAGAGGGAGCAAACCCTCCAGGCATTCCCTTGGGCTGGGAAGTCTCCTGGGAGTCTGGATCTCAGCTGCTTCACCACAGCTGCCTCTGTATTTTCTTCCCTTCTTTTCTGTTTGCTGTGAAAACGTTGCTTTTCCCTACGAGTTGCCTTTTTCCCTGTGATCTGCCTCTGAAGAGTGGCTGTGGACCCTGTTATGATTTGCTTCCCCTACAGCTCTGTCACAATTCTGTATCCGCCCCCAAACTCCTGTCAGAGATCACTGCTTTAAAGATCCTTGTTCTCATTCTCCCTGCCCGCATGCTGCTCCCTTCTGGAGAGAACAGAGTGGTTACAGTGAACACTGACGTAAGAGACTAGTCTGGCTGAGTCTTACCTAAGAGAACTTCTCTTGGATCTTCAATAGTGGTAGTCACAGCAAAGCCCACCACTTTGTCTGCATCCACTTTTCCACAGGAGGAACAGCTTTATCTCATAAGAGCACTGAAAAGAATATTCTGGGGGAAAAATAGCTAATATGGAGTAATAATAACACATTTTTTATTTATTATTATTATTATTATTCATGTAGAAATCACTTTCTGGAACTTGATGACAGAACAAAGGACTTAATTAGAAAAAACCTATTCAGGACTGAATTTCCAGGGTACTGTAGTCATGGTTCATCATTGTCCTAAAGAGTACATATTTATTTATAGCTACACACATGCAATAAAATTGAAATAGACAGCAGTTTACAAAATAATCCAATGGTTAATTTGTCCTCAAGTGTTTCATTTTAAGTCCAGTTATCCATTTCTTCTCTTTTGGAATAAAGACACTAGGCTGCTGAGATTTATAGAGAGCATTCTTGCATTTGGGTAATTAATGACTTTTACCTTTCTTTTTCGAGAAATAGCACATTATTTCATTTGCAGTTTAGGAATTCTGGTTCTCAATGGTAGTATGAGGCAAAAATAGGTAAGATGCAGAAACAAAAGCTTGGTTCACAAGCTTTTATAAGGCTGGAAAGTGAGGAAAACACCTGTTAACTGGCCAAGACAAATACAATGCCACATGAGGAAGAACTTCTTTACTGTGCAGGTGACTGAGCACTGGACAGATTGTCCAGAGAGGGTGTGGAGTACATCTCCGTGCCTATATTCCAGAACCATCTGGACACAATCCTGTGCTTTGTGCTCTGGGATGACCCTGCCTGAGCAGGGAGGTTGGACCTGCTGTCCCACCCCGGTCCCTTCCAACCTGACTGTTCTGTGCTTCTGTTTTATTATGAACATTGCAAAATCACCAGAAGAATCCTGGTGCATAAGACGTGTGCATGTGTTTCTTAAGCACAAACTGACCACATCTGGTGTTTCCTTACCTCCCTCTATGAGCTGTCTCAGCTGCTGCAGTGTAACCCCTCCCTGTTAGGGGCAGAATCACCAAACACTGCATGGATCTGCTCAGGGGCTGCCCCTCACCTTGCCACCACTTTGCCCTGCAGTGCAGCTTCACTACACACCCATCAGTCAGCACATGGATTGAGTTATGTCCCTGATGTGTGCTCCCAGCAGGATATAATCAGCCCTGTCATTTCCTCCTGGATTGTCAACACTTCTGTTCTTAAAAAGCATGTGGGCATCTCACCCAAAGTCCTCTAACAGGCAAAGTAAACAAACTATGTGATATAATTAAGGTTTTTCAGAATACTTTTCTCCTGGGTTTAATTCAGTCTTGTTTGGCTTAGTTGCAGCTTTCACATGGGTGTCTGGTGGTTTCAGGGGCTATTGCTCTGAGACTTGAGGCTGTACTAGATTGCAAGTGTGTCAGGTCACAGTAATTGGGTCAAATCTCCGTGGTGGAAGTCATGACATGCCACTGCAGTCAGCTCAGCTGTGGCCAGCTTACGTCACTGAAACATCACAGAGTGTGGTTTAATTGCAAGGGTCTGGGGCAAGCCTGTGCCTTGGGAAAGAATAGACAGACTGCCAGAAAGAGGAGGAGAGTCCAAGCACTTTTAGGATGAAAACCAATGGGGAATGATATTTCATAATTTTCTCCCTTTATGTATAGTATTTTGGATTGAACTGTTTAGAAATTTCCAACATTCTTTTATCCTACTATTTAAAGGCTTTCCCTGTGCATTATCTAAGAGAATGCATTAAATTTAATGTCAAGATTACTTGAAGGTAAGAAATCTGAAAAACTTCAGGAGTAAGGAGAAAAAAACCACCCACAAAAATCTTGTCTGCACCAGCATGTCCATTCATATTTTAAATTTTGTGTGTATATCAAGAAATCTTTCTTTAGTTCTGGTTCAGACTTAAGTACATATATTTCTATCTAGGCCACTGCTACATATCTAAGTTTGTAGGTCAAATTCTGTCCTAGATGTTCCATCAACTACAAATACAAATATCTATGGAAAGAATGTACCTCTAATGATTACCAGATTTGAAATATAATCTAGAAAACTATTTCTAACTTGCAAAGCAAGTTAAGACAATTGATGAAAAGACAATTGCCAGTTCCACCTACAACTGGAAATGTGAGTCAATGTAATTTACATTACGGATGGCCTGGTTAAATCGTTCCAGATGTCAGCCAGTCTTGTGAATCATTATTTCTTTAACCTCATAAACGGGAGTTGTAAGAGTTGTACCATTGCATAATCCGGTGATGCTGGAGCTTGCAGGTCCTAATGTTCTTTATTGCTTCCTTTTGGATGGTCCTAACTGCTGATTTCAGCACTCGAGATTTCTGGGATGTAGGAAATTGTCAGGGAGCAATCACTCCAGGGGGCAGTTGTGATGGCTCTAGGGAAGCTCCACAAGGAGAGTCCTTGCAGAGATTTCTTTCTAAAGGATTTATTCAGAAAAAAAATGTTGAGATCAGACCCACATTTGGACTCCTATGTTCCCTCCTTTATGGAATTTCCCCCTCCTGTCTCTGCTTCCTCTCCACTCTCCTCTGCCATGCCCTTTCTCCTACAGCTTCTCTCCCTGTATCCCCCAGCTTTCCACTGTCTCTTTCCACCTACTGTCACTGCCACCTAGTCCGCTGTGAATGTGCATCTCTTCTTCCTTGTGTGGTAACACAGGACAGATTGTTCACTTCTAAAGTGGATGAGAAGAAAGTGGGCCTGCTTCACCCTCCCTTTAGATTTTAACCAGGATTAGGCTGTGTCCATGGAAGGAAGAGAGGTCAAATTTGAGGCTTTCAAACATGTCTCTTGAAAACAACCTGGTTTGGATGGTTTGACCTCAGTTGTTGTCTTCAAGGCCAATGGTTCCATTAAGAGAGTAGGTGTGTGGCAGTCATTAGCTCTCATGACTTAGAGGTACTAAGAATTCTCCTTCATACTTGAATGCTGATCAGCAGGCTGGGACACACCCTGACTCTGAATCACTTCAGATTCCTTCACCCACTCAAGGTGTACATTTGAATATATAGGTGAAATGAGTAAATATAGTAATGCAGTATTGTTGGATAAATTAAACCAGTCACAAAGTCTCCCCTCCTCTTAGCTCCAGTGGCAGATGAGGCAAACCTATTGATTTATAAACTTTCAAGCATGATTTCATGTGGAGCAAAAGAGAACTACACCAGTTCCCATGTCCTTACTGGGGCAGGGTGAGCTAGCAATCCCAGCAAAAAAGAAGCCTCAACTATTGTTCAGAAAAAAAGAGGGCTCACCCTAGTTGAAGTGACTAGTAAGAGGGAAAACTCGATGAAGACCAATACCATGAACTTCACTTGGGCAGGGAGAGTCAGTCAGCTTCCAACCCGTGTAATGAGATCCCTTTTGCTAAACTGCAGCCCTGATGGGAAGGATCTGAGGGTTACAGGCAGAGCAGACATGAGTAATGCTGTGCTGTTCTTGCAAGAGAGAAATGACACCTAGGACAGTCTGGACAGCCTAAACTGCCTGTGTGAAGTCACTCAGCTGTTCATCAGAACAGCTTTAGCTGCAATATCATGTTTGGATTTGGGTGCCAGGCTTCAGGGGAATTACGGACCAGCTGAACAAGGTTTGAGCTGCAGCAACAAGTAGAACAGAGATCTTGTGCTAAAAGAGAAGGAAAGCCTGGAAAAATTAGAATTGTGCTACCAAAAGCAGGGAAAAATGCAGGGAGAAAAAAAAGATAATTTTTATTAATAGTCTACCAGTGCAAAAGGATGATAGGACAGATTTGTTCTTTATGTCTTTGGTTAGGACAGCAAGGAACAGGCTCAAGGGAGGAATGGTGTCAGGGTACTGTACAGAATGGTACAGTAGTGACCACACTCTGAGAAAGACTTCCCTGGAAAGAAAGGAACCTGTTCTCTGCTGGGTAGGGAACAAGGAAAGCAACCAGACAGCAGCTCCTGATTGCAATGGCATCTCTATGTTGTGACCCAAAGGACTTGACCTTAAACCCTAAGAGCTGGATATGCAACTGCAGCTCTGATGCTGGAGATACACATACACTTATGTAACTTTTCAAATGGAAGTGCTCCTGCTGACTTTAGCACAAGTACTCACTCCAGGAAAACTGCATCAGTGAGTTTATTGGGCCAGTGCCAGCAACAATGTAATGGAATTGTTTGTTTCCAACAGTAGCCGCATTTTCATTCCTAATTTGAATTAAAACCTACTAAATATAAGAAAAAAACTGATGCAGAGGATCAGAATAAAGAATACCAGTGAAGTGAAGGACACAGTAAAGACCGCAAATTTCATATTCAGTTTCAGCATGTGCTTGAAAAGTGAACTGGACGGACTTTAACTGGTGTGCATGTTTAAGTATGAAGAAACAAAGCCAGTACTTAAATCAGGGTTAAATGCAGTGGAGAAAGGCAGATATAAGAAGGCATTAACTAGAATCCAGGAAGGGAAAAGCATCTGTAATTGTTGTGGGAGTATTAAAATATAACATGAAACAAAAAATAAGTATTTGCTATGGAAAATAAATGCATATATATCTGTGTGAGAAACTCATGTATGCAATTCTCTGTGTGCAATTACAAAAATTACCTTACTTATATTTATGCTGCAACTTTGGAAAAAGTTTGTCATGAATTAGCACATTCAAATTCTGTTAAGAATGGATGAAACGTTTCTGCATCACAGCCTAATGACAAAGCAGAATCATCTGCCATGCTTGCCAAGGAATTGCTAAATAAAGCACAAAGACCTGGGGGGGGTGAAACACACCAGCAGAAATCATGGCCAGCTGTCCTGCACAGGGCTTTGTCATGCCTGTAGCAAATAAATCTCTGAGAACGGCACAAATAGAAAAAGTGAACAAAAGAAACATGACTGTCAAGACAAGTCCAACTTGAATTATCCTGTGCTACACTTCTCTCACGTTCAGACAGGAGGGTTAACTGAAGAGACCTGGAGGGAAGCAAAATTAACCTATGGGAAGGTTTCTTCATAGTGTGGCTAGGACAGAGACAGAGAGAGACTAGTTCAGGTTGATAACCTTGGGAATGTGTTCAGTAACCAGAGGTTTTATGTGTTTGCAGACACAGGGCCAGACAGGAAATCAGGAACTTGAATTAAAATAGCGGGGAGAAGTGAAGTGTATAAGTGTCCTAGTAAAATAGAAGGGGGTTAAGTTTCCAGGTATATTTATGTGAATTGCCTCCACTAGAAGTTTCTAAAAGCACCAGGGTTGGCAGTTTCCTTTCTAGAACAGCAGTTGCTAAAGAATGTTCTATCAAGTAATTCCTCTTTAGTGTGTCCGTGCATAGTCAAAAATCAGAACAACTGAATGAAGAGGGGAAAAAGTGATTTAAAAATCATCAACAAAAGCAAGCTACAAATAGATGTGTGGGAAGAGAGACTTGTTGCTGAAGCAGTGTAGGCTTTGAACATTTTGAGAGTATGGGTCTGGAGCTGGATCCTTCCTGTAATTGCCAGGACTCGAGGATGTGAGGCAAACCAACGTTTCAAAGGAGCCTTCCCATAGTTTTCTGGGAGAGTGGGTAGTGTTTTGGTTTGGGTAGGGTTAGCACCGAGCCTTTAACAAATGAATGTGCAAAACGCTAATGCAAATATAGGTACTTGGTCTTTTTTGTTTCTGTCTTCATTTGCTTAACAAAGTAAAGAGGACCAGAGGTTATTTGAATAATGTACTTTTAGTGAATCTGCAGAAATTTGCATATGGATGTCAGCCAGAATTTCGTAGAAGTGGATTCATTCTGGGGAGAAAACCTGAGAAGGTGGAGAGGTGATAAAAGAGAAATGTAGACTTAGGGGAAGTAAACAATGTAAGGAGCAGATGGATCTGATGAGAGACAACACACAGTAAGGCTCTTGGATGAAAATAAAGGAATTGGCAGGGCTTGCAGAGCACGTTGTATATGGGATATGGGGGAAGGTTGACACCAGCTCCAAACACTCCTGAACCTTCCCTGCTCTGTTCCCACAGCATGGCACGTTACTTTGAAGCTGTGCCAGCACAACTCCTTGTGTGGCCTCACAGTGAATCAGTCTGAGTTCACATAAAAAGAGCTCGTTTTTGCCAGGTCATTTTTCAGCAAAATCAAAGTTCACTGATGTGGTGTACAGCATGCTACACAACTGTCTGGAAATAATGTGTCGAGAAACCACAGCCATGGTCCATACTGAAAGAAAGAGCAATAAATCTGGGGTAGTTTCAATTCCAAACAAGTGCTTCAGGAAGGGCAATGTACAGACAAGGCTGACAAAACTATAGCTGAAAATTTTAGTTGAACCTGGATTGTGCATGGACATGGGCAAATAGGTACTGTTCAACACAAAGAACACAAAAATACAACCAAAAGCCAGAATATTAGAAAATAAAAAGGACTGCCACTTGGGAAATGGAAAGGCTTGAAATAACTTAAGAGTTATTCCCAGATCAGCTTGTTAGGATCTTAATATATCATACTTGTAGAATCTGCAAAAGTTCACAAATGTTTCTCTTCATGCCAACAGCTGACTTCACAAAATTAACTTCTAGCATTAAGCTCATGCCAATGTTTACAAGCTAAAATAATCTTCACTTTTTTCCCATTTGTCATCTATGAATTTTTTTTTTTTTCAATTTCATGCCTATAGACATGCATTCTTTTATGGAGAAGAGCAGTTTTACAGTGGAAAAAAAGCCCTGGCTGTTTCCTGTTTCCTTGTGTGGCTACTTTCATGGCCTCACGTTTACAAAAGCTTGCTCAGTGCTTCAGGCAAATTTTGTGAGCTCAAAGAGGAAGTATATTCAAAACCAAGAAGCTCTTTTGCATAAGCAGTATACAGAATATACTCTGAGAATTCAAAACCTTAGGAAAATGACTTAGTTTGCTTTTTCTCTTAAACATAACAAAACTGCAGACACAGTTCTGAACAAAGTGCATTGTGCAAAAATGGTATTGGCAAAATGGTTCATCAACTGTTCTAAGTTTTTCCTTTATTAGACACAAACCTCTCTCTGTCTTTTCCATTAACTGCAGAACTGTAGTTGCTTTTGGATGTGGCTGTGACTTGCAGGAAACCTTGGACCGAAACACCTGACCTGGGCTGTGTGGCACCTTTAGAAAACAGACCCACTGAATGCCCTTTGATGTATTTTTTTGGTCTTTTTTTCCCCCAGAAATTTGGGGTTTCTGCATATAGCAATCCTGCCAACTCTAGATTTTAAGTGTATGCATATTGCCCACTACTTTCTTTTTTCTTCTGGATAGTACTGATTTTTAACCCACAGTTGCAGCAAATCACAGGCAATTTTGGCTGTCTGTTAAAAAAAAAAAAAAAAAAAAAAAAAAAAAAAAAAAAAAAAAAAAAAAAAAGCAAAATCCACAAAGATGAACATGTAACTTCTAGCTAAAGACAGAATACAAGCCAAGAAAAAATAAAGAGGTCACTTTCTCATTTGCCACACCTCTCATAAAACAACAGAAAACTTCAACTGTATGGAATTATGCAAAGTTAGTGCCAATTATTAGAAGGTTAAAAAGTGGCTATAGAAATGTGTAATTTCTACTATTGCTATCAATATCCTGTTTCCTATTCCACATTGACTGTGATTCGAATATTGATGAAACTAAAATGTACATAGCTACATAATAGTAAATATAAAACTGAAGTAGGTTACATACTCATCTAGGGTGGTGCTAATTACCAGATATTGTTTACTTTTATGAAAATCTTAAAAAGCCTGTTTTGAAGACCATAAACTTAGTATTTTGAGAATGCATGTACCTAATTCTATTGACATGAGCATTTCCCTTTGAGCTGACCCTTAGGACAAAAAAAAAAAAAAAAAAAAAATGAAGTTGCAGGATGATTTTCACCTTTATAATTTCTTGACTTTATTTTTCACAATTCCCTGGGAGAAGAGGCTTTCTCAGATGAAGGTGAAGAGCTAATGAAGTATAAATTTAGCCAAACTCTGTTTTTTCAGCATTTCTGGCTGTGTTCCCTATGATCCTGTCTGAATATAGAATCTTTACAGATAGTTTGACTGCCTTTTATCAGAAACCATCAAATAAAGGGGGCTTTTTCTACCCTAATTCTCTCATCCAGTATTTGAATAATCTCCTGTTCTGAATGCAATCTTGTAAAATAAAAATTGCTTGAAAATTTTAGAAAAACAAATATTAGAACAGACACAGAACTGCAGGTCAGAGTAACATGCAAGGATCAGCTGAACACCTGAGTCCATAAAGATTATTCCTAGTGCAAGCTAAAAGGTTTCCTAAACAGTGGAGAGTGCACTAGTGGAATGCTGCTGATGTATAATTGAAGAGCAGGGCATATAAGTAAGTCCTTTATCTGAGGAAACCAAATTACTGAACAGAAAAAAACACTGCTGAAAGTGGTTGTGGACAAAGAATAGCAACAACTAACTTGTGAAATTACTGACAGAAATTCTTGAAAATTTATCTGTACTTCATTATTCAGGGGGAAAAGAGTGGCAGTGATTTGTGTATACTGCTGATGATTGCTGAAAAATGATAAAGAGGAAAGAAAATGAGGACTAAGCAATGATCCCTTCTTGAGTGAATCAGAAGCATCTCTTAACATAGAATATTTTGTGATCCTACCTGCTGGCTGTCCTCTGCAACAGGCACGGCCATCCATCCACAGGGCTGGAGATGCACTGAGGTGGTTTTTATTTGCTGCTTTTTCTGCTTGGGAAGATGAAGGTGTTGCCAGTTTACTTGTCACACTGGTCCCTATGACAATGAAAGTAAATGTTGCTGGTGTAGAATGATATCAACCGCTCTTTGGGATGGAAATAAGCTCTGTGAAATGGACGGGGATGCAAATAATTGCCTCTCCTCTACAGCAGTAGAGTAGCACAGAGGTATCAGGAGCAAACAAGTGGGAGTGGACTTAACTGTGAATGCATTTTCTAAATTAGCTTTTCAGATTTTTGCAATAACTTAGATGTTGAATAAATGCACCAGTAACTAATCCTTCATTCCCTTCGAGGACAGTCATGTGCTTTCCCAGGCTACTTCTGTAACTTTAACAAATCTTTAACAAATTTCCCAAAGCACAGGTTTGTTGTCAAGGTGCTCTCTTAATGATTTAGGTTTCCAAAGCAACTGTCTGCTTATCCTCACTGATAACTTCAAATTTTGGTGTACAGCACCTCAGCCTCAAAAGTGAATTAGTTTAAAGACTTGTTCTGTATTTAGAGTAAGAAATTGCATCACAATGCTTCCTTAGGTAACTTGCCTGTGGGCCTTTCTTGATATGTAACAGACAACATTTGGTATAAATTATTGCAACTCAGTTGACTGCTGTGAATAAAAGCTACTTTGAAGAAATCAAAGATATGCCCAACTCTTTCATGATTACAGTAATGTGTTTCTTCAAATATTTTTGTCCTTCACTATTAAAATGAGTGGTATGATTCCTATATATTTGTACTGGGGCTATGGATTTTCTTGCATGAGCTGATATATACCATAAATATTCTCTGTCCTTAAAACAGATTTTGCTACTTTCATAGGCTTTAAATTCACCTTTCTTCTGCAAGTGTGCATTCCTTTGTGCTTCTGTTTCTAAAACATTTAGAAAATGTATCTTTGACACATCCCTTTGATTAGACTATAAAATGACATAAAGCAGTCAGATATCCAAATTCTGTCTGTTCAAGAGAACAGCAGATTTTGGTTTTCTCAGAATGACCCATGTAATAATTCTAAATTGCTTAAAAATTTCCTTTGTACATATATATATATCAGTGTTATTTAACTATCCATGTTCCTGTTAATTCTTATATTTCTAGGAATATAATTGTGTTCAATTCCATAACAACACAGTCATAAAAGGTTTTTTGTCTTTGTTACAGCAGTGACAGTTGCTTGAAGTATAAAACCCTGAAATGAAGCAGGACTTTAACCAAGAAATGTTCTCTGAAAGTGTTGAGGTTAGTGCCTATTTTTGTACAGGCTTGAGTAATGGTTTGTCAGAAAGCAGTAGGTGCTGGCACTGTCAAAGTCACAGCCCAAGCAGAAGTTTCCCTCCAATTCAGGCATGAGTGGTTTGCTTAGTTTAATCTACAATTAATGAGCAATACTGGGTCTGAGGTTAAAACTGTACTAGTTCCTGATTAGGATCATCTCAGTCTCTCCTGGGCTATTACTCTGCAAGTGTCTCTGTTGAAATCTTGCATGTTTTCATCTCTCTAAGTATCTTTTAAACCTCAGGATTCTGTCAGGTTAGCTTTTATTTGCATGTTCTCCCTTCTGTTCTAAACAGGTGTGTTCATTATTAACCCATTCCCTAGACAGTTTAATTTACTTTTCTGGAGAATCCCAGTAAGATTTGCTGGCCACCCTGACCCACTATCACACTTGTGCATCTCTCTCCCTTCCTGGTAGCCTTCCAGCCTTAATGCCATTCTGCTAAGGGGAAAATAATGCTTGAGTATGATGATTCATAACTGATTACTATCTTACAGATGCTTGAGATAAAAAAAATTCTAAGCTGCTAAATGTACCTGCAAATTCATTACACTGTTTATTCAGCTCTTTCCCCTGCCTTGCTCACCCTGCCAGTGTATGTGCAATGAATTATTACTAACATTCCTTTATCTTACAGGGTGGAACTTTCATTGGAATGTTCATTGCATTAAACTGTGTCTTCTAACATAAAATTTGAGGTTTTGCATCCTCAGCAGATTCCCATTTCTCCCCCTGTGATTAATAAAACCAGCCACTTACGTGGTGATGGGCTGTATTGGGTGGGAGGGTTGTGTGCAATGGCTGGCCTCTAACTTAAAAAATGAGGGTTATCAGTGACACTGAGGCCTCTAACTTAAAAAATCAGGGTTGTCGGTGACAATGAAGTCTTTTACTGTAGCTGATAAGCCAGGTAATATCCTTTTCCAAGTCTGTTCATGTGGTGAAGTTTCACCACGAGCAAAAGCAAGAAAGAATCTCTGTATGACATATAGCAACAGCTAAAGCAGCATTCAATTCAATTTCCACTCAAATCACAATGCCTTGATTAAGAATTCCAGTGTTCTTAGTTCTATCTGCACATCAGAATTTTGTGCAGTGTTCCAACCATCCCTACCTTTACAGTGACTGTTCATGCTTCTCTTCTTCCTCAGCAAATCCGAGTGCTTAACCTGCAAGCACATTTATCATCACGGCTACAAAGGAGGACAGTGCTATTATCCCATTTACAAACTGACAACCTGAGGCACAAATAACAACAATGACACACCAGAGGTCACACAGGAAGTCTGTGGGAGAATTGGGTGCTGAACTCTGGCCATTCAGGTCTGAGGTTAGAGACTTGGACTTTTCCTCTTTGATGGGGGACTGAAAATACTTCCTTAAATTCTTTAAAAATGTATTTACAGGAATTTGATCCTGTCTTTGCCAGCTTCCTATCATTCATTATTCAAATAGGGATAATGTATCGAGTTAGTCCAACAATTCTCCCTTTTTTTGTAATGCGAAAAATACTTTAATTTGACATTTATTTATTAGGAGGAATTATAAACGTTAGGAAAATCTTTATGTCTATTACGAGAAGTATCTATCGAAGAAAATGAGGCAAAACATCTGTAGCCTTTTAGGCCAGATCAGAAAAACTTGACACTTTAGCCACTAGAGGGACCTCCAGGAATAGAATATATAAAAACAGACTACACAAAAACATTTGAAGTATTAGCTGCCTTTAAAGAAAAAACAAAAAGCTTCGCAAACCGAAGTGTTTGCTTATAATGAGGTCTGAAATAATAGCAAACATGAATTAACTAATTATCTTTTAAATCTTGTCAAGAAAAAGCAGCTTTTCTGCTGGTAGGACGTGACTTTGGTGGGCTGTTTCCTCTTCACCGACTTAGTGAGGTTAGCACATCTGCTTTGAAGAGGCCTGTGATTTATCCGTAAGGTAAAGATTGTTCTTTTGGGCAGTACAACGCAAATGCAGTCATTCTCTTTCCAGACTTTCTGAGAAGAATGTGATTTGGTTGTGGTGCAGAGAGTCTGAAATCAGTAACCTCATTTTCCCACTGAGTGGTACTTTAGCAGAGCCCTCAAGTGATGTCAAATTTTAACAGCAGTTTAATTGCCCAATTAACAAAGGTTATGCCTTGCCATGCACGCAAATGGTCCCTAAAAATTAGTTATGCTGCTGCCTGGGTCACTGAGTTTGTAATTAGCCGTCAATCAGGGAGATGATGAGGGTGCTCTAATGTTCCCTTTTTCATTTCCACAAAAATACAGAGGGAGCTGTGGTGTTCTTCATGCACAAAAATTTGGAGTTTAGCAAGCTTCAGCTTTAGCATTTGCACTTAAACCACAAAATCCTGCTGGACAACTGTGGTTTTGAGACACTGGAGATGGGGGCACTGAGATAAGAATTGCAATTAACCCAATTAGACAAAGGTCAGGCATGTCTCTAGAATTTGGCATTAACTCACAGTTATGGAACAGGTTAAAAGAATTTTTGCAAGACTTTAAATTACACTGCATTGTTTAGCTTTGCCTATTAGGACGGTCCTAGCAAAATGAAAACTCTCATTTTGCGAGAAGAAAGCAACCTGAAATTCCAGTTTGGCAGAGCTGATTGTTGCAAGGGTCTCCTGTGGTCTGTCCACTGATTTTTATAGTTCCCAATTTGTTTGCCTTGAGAGATTACTCGTGTAAGAAAAGGTGTAGTAGGAGGGGAGGAGACATTGCTTGTACTTTTTCTATTACTCATTGTTGCGTGGTTGGGGTTTTTTTAGGCATCAGAAACCTTTTTGATGGATGATTGTTTGAATAGCCTTTGATTCTCCCACAGAATTAGCATTAAATTCCTTGCATTGCCCGTGTATAACCTCCCACAAAAGTTCTCCTGTGAACTACCTGCAATTAAAAGACGTTCAACATCAGGCTTAACTGGCAGACTGATGATGCTTGACATCAAAAGTGGGTTGCCAAATGGGTCCTGCTGAAGAAGAATGATGATCTGTCCCATGCCATTCCTTAGAGGTGAAGTAGGATATTATATGTTACAGATTAACGTGGTCACAGGCAGGAAGTCTTTCTGGACCAGGAAGAGGTTTGGTGAGAGCTAGTGATTTCTTTCTCAGCTGCAAAGAGTGAAACCCTTCCTGAAATACTAAGACATACTTTCAGTAAGAATAGTCCTCTCCATAAGCAACCATGGGGCAAAGATTTGGGGGGTATTTCAGAATTTCAGTTAATCTATTTGGAGCTTATTCAGCGCTGTTATTTGATTTTAGCCTAACAAAGAGAAGGTTTGTGACTAATGTGAGGAGGAGAATTTGGTTGCAAGATACAAACCAAACTTTTGATGCAAGAAAATGATGTAACAATCTCTTCATGTGGAGAATGCTGTTAGTCACTCTGACCTCAGAGGTGCTGGCCTGTGTCAGAATGTGCACTCTGAATCCTGTGTGGCATTGTGTGAGCAAGAAAATGCCTGAGATTGAAATACACCACATCTGCCATAATGATGAAAATGAATGTTGCAGGATGTTGTCAGCCTCTTTAGTTTTCTCTTTCGGAGTAATACCTAAAAGAATCCTTTTTGGCTACAAAAATTGCTGAAAAGTTAACTACAATAAACAACTCAGGAGGATGGGACACTACAGCCAACTGCTGAAACAGACTGGAGAGGTTACCGGTGCTTGGGTCTACAAGTGTGTCTGGAGCAAGATGTCCTAGAAGTATCCTCTTTTAGTTTTATAAGGCTTCTACAAGTTCTAGATTTTTTATTTTTCCTACTGCCACCTTGCTGAAGATTGCAAGTAGGTTGGCAGCAGGAAGAAAATGTTGAGAGGGACATTTACAAGCTGTGATGCACCAAAGTAGTTCAGTTACAATTCTAGCACCATTCTCTCTCTTTTTTTTTTTTCTTCCCTAATGCCCATGGGCCCCTCAAGGGCTCTGCCCTGAAGTCCTCTTCCTGAACAAGTAAACATTTAGGGTCTGAGTCCTTTAGACTCACACATAGAAGATTTTGGTCAGCCAGAGAGCAAATAGAAGAAATGTTATTTTTCTAACATTGTGGAAAAAAAATTGATCTTTATTGACAGACCCCAGTTGGCTGATACTAGCCTTTTGTATAAATGAATGTTCCTTAACAAGAAAAATGAAGAGTCTACTAAGCTTTTTGCCTCAGCCTTTAATCCAACCTCTCTTCTCACAGCTCTTGAGTGGGTGGACAGCAGGATGGGGACTGGGGGAGCAAAGTCCCTCCCACTGTAATAAAGATCAGGTTCATGACCACCTGAGGCACCTAAATGTACATAAATCCATGGGACCCATTGGGATGCATCCCGGAGTCCTGAGGGAATTGACAGAGTTGCCAAGCCCCTCTCTGTGGTACTCAAATAGTCCTGGCTGTCAGGTGAAGTGTCATGTGGCTGGGAAAAGGGGAATATTGCACACATCTTTAAGAAGAGTAGAAAGGAGGAGCCTTGGAGGACCTGTTTTCCTCACCTTTGTGCTTGGGAAGATCCTGGAACAGATGCTCATACAAGGTGTGCTAAGGCACAGGGAGAACAGGGATGTGATTTGAGACAGCCAGCACAGCTTCACCCAGGGCTAATCCTGCCTGACCAACCTAATGGCCTCCTGTGATGGAATGCCCATGTCAGTGGGCCGGGGATACAGGGGTATCATTTGACATGAAGAAATGTCATTGATCTGGATTTCTGTAAAGCTTTCAGCATGGTCCCCTCCAACATCCTTCTCTCTCAGCTGGAGACTGATTCAATGGGTAGACTGTGAGGTGAATAAGGAATTATCTGGATAGCTGCATCCAGAGGGTAGAGATCAATGCCTCAGAGTTCCCAATGTGTTTCAAAGCAAAACAGAAAAACTGTTTGTGAGGCAAAAGCCTAAATATATTCTTAAAGTCTTTCTTTGCTTTAGGACTTCAAACCTGAGCATTGGTGGACAGTGACATTCATGCCCAGAACAGCACCAATATGCTTTAAAATCCTATGAGACAATGTAAGACAATGTAATATATTTACACAATATAAATGTAGCCATAAGCACGCACTCAGATAGCACTCAAGCAGATAATGCTAATCAGGGATGTCAGCAGGACTGCATGGCCTCCCCACCCCAACTATCTGGTGCATGCCACTCGCTATCTTCTGCAGGGCTATTTCTCTCTGCTGTCCAGATTCCTGAGCAGACTGCATCCACTGTTAAAAATAGCCCAGCAGTAAAGGAGGGAGGGAATTAAAGGACACTTTAAACTTTCTGAATAGGATGCTATCTGCTCTTTTCTGTCTGCTCTATTTGTCTTCAAAGCGACTGACAGAAAAGCAGACTGCATAAACACCTGCTGCAAGTGTGTCTTTTTGACAGTGATTATTCTCCTAAGGAAGTGATTGATTAATTAATGTGACCTCTGACTTATGAAAAGTCGATGGTCAGTGCTTTGGGATGTACTGCAGTTTCGAATACACTTCTCTGTATCTGGACTTTCTGCTGGTGTGCCAAGTTGTTTGACTAGCAGTGCCTGCCAACAGGGAAAACCTGCTGGATTTACACGTGGGGCACATAGGTGTATTCAAGAGCCTGAAGCAAGGATTTTGCTTAAATATCAAGCCTGAAGTTAATTTGCATAAAAGCATACAAGTTGTATATTAATAGATTTGGATTAATTAAAATAATGATAAATGAGATTATTAAAGTGTCCAATGGAAAATGTGTACACATACTCAGAAAATTGTTCTTAATTGAAATTTGATGAATGAATGAAAATCTACATAATATTTCCCCATCTCCCTACTGAATTGGCTAAGCTGTAGTCTTCCAGGATTTAGAAAGTGAAGCAAACCCTTGTGTCTCTTTCCCTTTGCTTTTGTTTTGAATCTTAAGGGTGAGGTTTATTTGTCTAACATGTTATTGTTGTGTTTTCAAACTGTTTTTTTTTTTTTTGTCTGAGGGCTAAGTACTTAGTTGTTTTGTAGCTTTCAATAGGAATATTTTTAAAGTAATAATGAGTCTGTGAGCAGAATTTTTTAATTGATAGAGAATATTTCAAAAGTTTTTGTCATACCTTGCTACATGAAAATATATAAACAGTCTAGGACTTTATTCTTAGTTCAGTACTGAGAGACATTTACCTTTATCATTGACTGTGTTTTTATTTTGATCTCCTCACTCAATTCAAATGTGGATTCTCCAGGAAATGGAACACAACAAAATGTGTTCTCTAAACCAAGAAAAAGAGTTCAAAAATTGAGACAGCACAACTCTCTCTTTCCTCTCCTTGAAAACTGTTATTTAACACCTCCCGTACTGTAGCTGGGCAGAAATGGAAGTGGCATTCAAAAAGAAAACCCCAAACCTAATTCAAACAAAAACCATCCCACAAAGTAATCTAACAGCAAACAAGAGGATTTCCATGCCAGAGGAGAACTGGTGCAACCTGTAATTGCAACGAAAGTGTTAAAGGCTTTCAGAAGACAGAAAATATTCAGATACAAACCTCGTTTGAGCCTTAGCTTCCACAGGGAAGTAATCAGGCAAAAGATCAAGATGTCTCTGACTGGCTGCAGCAATTCCTGCTTGTAAACATGCATCAGTGATTTAGCAGTGTGATCTTGCATGTACTCTGGCAGGCACAAAGTGAAAATACAGCATGTCGTGAGCGTATCTGATGCTGCAGGCATAATATTGATCATAACTTGGTACAGGATAACAGAAACAGAGGCCCAGGATGGTACAAACATTTTTGATCTACTGTAGCTCAAAAAAGTCTTTAACTAATAATTTACTAGTCTTGCTCCAATTGAATTTCTAGAATTGGGAGCTTTGCCATCTGCTTCACTGTATTATCATCATACTACAGTGACTTATGATAGCTCATATTTAGACTCATAGTCCTCTTAAAGACTTAAAGATTTAAAACAGTTCTTACAAACTGTGAATTAAAATATATCGAGTGTTACTCATTTTTGCTGTAGTTCTGTAAATACTGAGATTATTATTATTATTATTATTACTATTATTATTATAAGAAACAATTCCACATAGTAGTTCCACCTTAATATTTAAAACCCACGTTCTCTTTATTCAATGTATCTTCCTACCCTCTTCACTATCAAAGCCTAGATATCCGGCTCCATAAATATATTTGAACACTCATCTCCCTCCTCTTCTCATTTTTAACTCTTTTAACCACACTATAATTTTTTTCTCTTCTTCCACTTACATAATTCTGTTGTTTTGTAAAATAAACACGATTAGGATCAAGATATGGCTACTTAAGAAGGGGAAAAATGGGAATTTCCATTACCATGTTAAAATATGCATCTTGAAAATGTTGCAAATTAATATGCAATTTTGGTAACTTAATATACATTAATGATAATTATACCCTGGATTCTCATCACTAAAATAGCCATTTATTTGACACTTTTATTTAAGTATGCTCTTGTTTTCACCTGTGCAGACATGTTTTACCATTCAGTACCTTGAACTAGCTGGCAATCACCTAACACTATGATTTTTGCTACATTAAATAATTGTTATTATTTATCCGTAACACACTTAAAATGCAGATTTTGTAGATTCCTTGATTCTGGGAAAAGGTCTTTAGATATTACCTAAATACTAATTATAAATAATTTAAAATTCCTTTATTTGTGATGATTCTTTGAAAGATTTGGCCAACATTGGAATTTCAGCCTAAAACCTTATGAAAATATATCTGTCCTGGAAAACAACTTAATATATAAGACTGTGGAATGTATTTGAGACTATTTTGTTTTGCAGTAAAAAATTTATTGAAACAAACTTTGGTTCTTTGGAACAGTTTCCCTCTGAACACTGAAGATCAAATTTAGATCTTAGCAATTTTATTCCCTGTTTAGTCATTTAAGTATATAATACCTCATTAACTTTTCTTTTGCAAGCAAACTGTGTAAGTAATACAGAAATTCCATTTTTCTAAGTTCAGATAGAGTGAAGTTTCTATTCTCTGTTTTGGTAAGCCATGGATAAATAACAACTTTATGCAGCAATATTTTTAAAAGATTTTGAAAAGTTTTATGGAGAACATCATCATTTACGTAAGAACATACAGCCTCTTGTTTGGCTGAACTCTGTATGTTATATTTTGCAGCTGGCTCCAGGATAAGGCTCTGTATAACCCAGACAATGTTATGTTGGTCTATAAAACAAAGTGGAACACTTACATAAAGAAACACATTTGTTAACTTTAATATCAAGACCTTATCAGGCTGGCCCTCAAACAGTGAGTGTTCAAGGGTAGCGATGACATTCTTTCTTCCACTAGCCATTTTTCTTCCAGGCCTGTTTCAAGAAAGAACAGTTTCTCAGAATAAGAGACACCAGGCTTATTTTGACCTGGTACAGGAAAATTTTCCTCTGAAATGCTGTTTTTATTGAGCTGGTTTGTTCTTCATGCTCCAGTGGAGGGGGGAAAAGCCTGGTTAGGAAGTTGTTGGTTTAGAAACAAGTTTTGCAAAGTCTCATTTTAACACTTCTGTTTTTGTTTTCCTAAGATGGAGCCAGATCCCTCACGGGTGTAAATCAGTACAAGAGCCCACCTGTCGTTCTTGTTTATGCTGGTGGAGGATCTTGCCCGGTTCCCCTACAATTCATGCAGCCTGACATTTGAATGGAACTGCAATTAGCAGGATTGTTTTCGTTTAACTTTATTTAGCACCTTATCTCCCTGTAACATTCTTGTCCGGGTACCAGTATCAACCATGAACTCAACTTAGCACTTACTAGTGCTGTTCTATTTTGAGCTGGAAGAAAAAAAAAAAAATAAAAAAAATCAGACCAGATCAAAGAGCACCTTCTCCTTCACCCTGGGAACAGAAATTGATAACAAATTGGTGCAAAAAGCCACGACAAATCGATCCGCACCACAGTCTCGGAAGTTGTAACTAACTCCACCACACGGGAAAGTTATCCAGGCCCTCAAAATGACCTGTTCTCAATGGGCAAACTTTCCACAAGGACCAAAATGCTGCTGGTGAGGGACCCAACTTGTAGAGCATGCAGTTCTGCAGGACTGTGGTTTTGCTGTGTTCTACAGTTTTCCCAGTTCTTCAGCTATTCACTCCCTTTGGTTACACTAACACGAAGGACTGCAAGACCCCTTGTTTGGGCTCATAGTTCTTGTTACTCGTTTTAAAAAGAGCCTCCTGGAGGATCCCAATACTGGCGGAGCTCTGCTGCTCCCAGATGCTGAAATCCTGCAAAAAGGAATGGAGCAGCAGGTCCAGAAGGCTTTGGAGGTCCCAAATCTGAAGCAAGAGATTGTACCCCAGAATCTCAAGACACCCAGTGTCACAGTTCTGGGAAACACCGGAGCGGCCGAGAAGGCAGGAAAGTCTGCTGGGCATCAGGGCTGCTGGAAGGCTGCTCCCTGCTCTCTGCCCTGGCAGCTCCTCACACAGCTGAGAGGCCACCTCCAGGCAGCCACAGCGGTGCCGAGGGCACAGGTGACACAGGCGGAGGTCAGCAGTGAGGACAGTGACACTGGAGAGCGTGGCACGGAGCCGGTGCGGGCACCACCCGGGGCTGCGGCCGGCGCCGGGCAGGGGGAGCGGGCTCCGCGGGCAGCGCCTCCCGCCGGGCCGCCCTGGGCCTGCTCCCGGGCCCGCCCCCGCTCCCCGCACCTTTCCCGGCCGGAGCCGCCCCGCGGGGGCCGGGCCAGCGCTGTCGGCGGCGGGACGGGGCGCCCGGGCTGCCCGCAGCTCCCGGGGCGGCGCCGCGCCGTCCCAGCCATGTCGTCCAGCTCCCCGCCGGGCGAGCCCAAGAGCCGCAGCCTGGGCCGGCTGTCGCTGCCCAGGAGAGGCAGCATGACGCCCGGCAAGAAGGCGGCGGCGCTGGAGCTGGCCGAGAGCGCCCCGAACGCCCACTACGCCCCGCTGGCGGCCGCGCAGGGCGGGCAGGCGCCCGCGGGATGCGGCCCCGAGCGGGAGCGGGCGCCGCGGCTGCGGAGCGAGGTGGTGGTGGTGAGCGCCGACTGCCCGCGGCCCCCCGTCAGCCTGGACCCCCGCGTCTCCATCTACAGCCTCCGCAAGCCCCTGCTGAGCCGCAGCAGCGTCCAGGGCAGGGTCTACAACTTCTTGGAGCGACCCACGGGATGGAAGTGCTTCGTGTACCACTTCACCGTGTGAGTACCGCCCCGCTGCCGCCGGGCACCTGCTCCGCGCTCCCGTTACCGCCCCGGAGCGCCGAGCCCCGGCCCCGCGCCCGTCCGCTCCTTGGAGGTTCCTCAGGCACTGAGCCTCCCAGACCAGCCCGGTGCTCCGGGCTCGGACATCGTGCAGATCCAGTCCTTTGTGGGCTGTGGATGGTTTGGGCTTTTTTTATCTTTTTTTTTCCCTCCCCCGCAGGTATGAAAGAAAAGTCACTCTCCGGGGGAACGTTTGCCTTTTTAGTTAAGAGAAACGCTGTATCTCAGTTCAGGAGCCCTTAGGTGTATCTATCAGCTAGTGCAGGAGCTGATTTCAGGCAATTTTCTTCAGACGGCTACCCAGGGAATTGGAATAAAATGTTCATATGGAACGTGGAAATGAAGTAGGTAGCAGTGTCCCCCATTCTTTATGAATTTTTGCTGCATGGCTCCTGGTTTCAAGCAGTAGCACCTGTGTGATTCCGATGCTCTCTGCATAGCAGCAGTTTCTAATTGAACAGGTGCTGTCAATTATCAGTGCTGCGGTCTTGTCAGAGGAGGATGAGAAACAGGTGATGCTCCTTTTCCTTGCCTCTCCTATTGCCCCAGCTCTAACCTCTTCTGCTATCCATTAGAGCAAGTAGGAGCTGGTCTTTGGAGGGTGTTGTTTAACTTCAGGCGGGTTGAAAATCGCTTTGTCTGTTGTACTGTCTGGAGAGCACAGTGTCAAACCCAAGCCAACAAGTGGTAGGTCTGTGGTGCACAAGCATCCCAACAGGTGCCTCTGTGAGGAATCAGTGCTTGTCCATCGAGGTGTTGCTGAGGGTTTGTGTGACCCTTGGGCAATTGGTGTGCGTTAAATGTAGGTAAGGAGGTCAGGTAGGAATGTGCTATGTGTTTATTGTATTCGTGAACAAACGTGTGTGTATATTCATTACATGTATACATGCTTATCCCAACAGCTAGAGGGAAACATATTTTGTGGTCAAAATCTTAAGACAAAAGAAACCAAAGTCAGTATTTATGACTTTGTTACTGTATTTTGATTTTAAGTTCTAAGTAACTGTTAGGTAAAGTCAGTTCAGGATTTTGTACTTCTACACTTGAGGATTCTGGAGTGTTTAGGTCAACAGGTTAAGTGGTACCAACTTTATTTTAGTGGAGGGGAAACAGCTGTCATCTGAGTGTATGTAATTGGGAGATGACTGGGTACAACTGCCGAGATAATTGTGGGCTCCGTTCTCTTTAGCATCATGATAGTGCCGTGAGATGAGAAAATGAGTAATGGCTGTAATTACAAAGTGCCTAACAGTTGTAGATGAACAGTGTAAAACACTTCTGGGAATTGGAGCTCCCTTTTTGTTTGTTTGGGTTTTTTTTCCTAAAAAAGTTTTAGTTAGCCACCTTTTATGCGCTTTGACCTTTCAGGTGTCTCAGATTATGTTTAGATGGTGCAGTGAGCTGTGTTCAGTATCTTGACTAATCTCTAAATTTTAACAGCAAGTCTAGGAAAACTCTGAAAAACAAAAAGCAAGGTTATATTCCTTGGTCTACTTAGTCCTGAATTGTAGGGGGTTTTTTTGGTGTGTTTGTTTGCTTTTAAGTATTAGCAATGTGGATTAATCCTGTCAGTGCAAGAATTAAGAATTAAGAGTAATATGTGTAAGTCTTTACCTGTCTCCCCCTCTACACACACCCATGGTGTAAGCATTAGCCCTAGCGTTTCCTCTCTTTCCAGAACTCTTCTGATGCAATGACGAATGACACTGGCAGTAAATATTCTCCAGCCTCTTACCGAGAGGCATTGTTGAAATTCCTTAGGGCACGGAAGAGACAGAAGAGGGTACTGACACCCTCGTATGTTTCTGGCAAGGCAATCTGCAAGGACCATTTCGGCAGCCTCACTCTGATTCCCACCAGCAGAGGGAATTGAGGCTTTAGCGTTCTCTGCCCATTTGAGCTCCCAAAGCAACTTTCTGCTGTGCCAAGGAATGCTCTGTTTGGAGTACAATCCCTGCCAGCCAGGTGCTGAGTATTGGCAGATGAATAGTTGCTACAGAGCAGAAGTGTGTTGCTGAAATTGACTGACGAGGCGGATTTGTCTGATTCAGATAAGCTGTCGTGTCCCAGCGTCCCCTCGGGACGAGGCACAGGACCCGCTTTGTGCGGACAGTCGGATACAAGGGACGAGGTGCAGAGCTGGAAAGGACTTGGTGTCATGAAAGACACACAGAGGCACGCATGTACTCCTTTCCCACTGGAGGAAGTACTTGATTGTTCCATTGTCAGCATACAACAGTCATTCATAGAATGCTAAGCTGGGTTTTGCCTTGGGATGTGCACGGACCTTGGCGTTTGTTTCTCCTACTCAAACGAGTTTAAGAAACTGAACTAATTTTGCCTGTCGTCTTTTTGACTCCCTCTGTCTCCTCATTCTGGGGCTTTCATGTGCCTGGGAGGTCTTGGTTGCTGTCCTAAGTGTTTAGTGGGGAAGGAAAGGAAGCAGGAGTGGTGTTAAATCAGGGCATAAAGACTTCAGCTGAGTAGAGAGCCCTGGCCAAGATCTAGCCCAGTGATGGGAGCAACAAGCACTGGAGGCGTAATTTTCTGGTTTCTGCATGGTGTGGAGCGTGTGGCTGTGTTCTTAATTATACGCTGTAATTATTGCAGTTAGTAACAACTCCTGGAATAGTCCTTGTAACTTGCTCTGGACCTGTATCTCTGGCTGATTGTTAAAACACTGTTTATCAAGCGATAAGAGCTACATCTACTGATTGCTTGTCACACCCTTTTCCTGCTCAGGAATCTTAGTCAGTGGTATGCAGAATACTAATAGCTAAGAACTGATACTCAGGATTGATTTTCCTTGGTTTTCTATTATATTGTTTAGAAAAAGGAAGTGGAACACCAAGCTTTAATCCAGAGACTCTAGGTTGGTATGTTTGTTTCTTATTCTGATGACTGCATGTTCTGGTGAGCAGCAAAGGGCCTCATGTACTCTTGACTTAAAGGATGGAATCTGGTGGTCTTGCACAGGTCACGTCAATGACCTGTTTTCTTCTGAATTATTTCTGTCATAAGGTGTTTGAAATACCTCTTTTTCACAATGCAAAATGTATATTCTCTCTTGCTGATGTTTTCAGTCTCCAGGGTGATTTGACACCCCAGTCAATGATTAAATCAATTTAATTCTAGGCAGGTCTTTTCTAAGAATTTTTCTTACTTGCTTAGACCAAAGAGGAGAAACATCTCAAGTGAGCAGAATAGGGAGTGAATTATTGTGCCTCGTTTGAACTCGATTTTTGAAAGCTGAGGAAATAGTCTCTCCGGGGAAAAGGAATAGTTAATGAGTTATTAATTTACCACTCAAAAAACCTGCCTAAAAGTAGTAGTGGAGATGATGGAAACTCTTAGTTCAGCTATTTGACTTGGTTTGATTTTGTAATAAATGTCATTTAAGTAGATGGAACGCATATTGTATGCATACACCTGATTCTACCAGGGCAAGAAAATTGTGCTTCATGGCTGAGGATTTACATGCATGGCTTCTGCAAACACAGTTGGGGGTTGCTTGGAGACTTGGACTTTGCAAGCAAGAGCTTGTCCTGCGGCCACCAAATCTGCCTTGGCTGTGACTGAGCGCCACTGTTCTCAGTGACCTTCCAGGCTAGGGCATCTTATCACACTTATCATGGCAGCCAGTGCACCTTGAGAGAGCAGCTCTGGGAGGTGGAATGTTCTGCGGCCTGAACAAATCCAGTTTTCAGCCTCTGTGAGGAGAGGTGGAGAAAGTAGCTCTGTCCTCATAGTGGCCTGTTGAAACCCTTGGGTACTGTCCCGCTTGGGTTGGAAATGACTGTTCAGCATAAGTGAAGTTGTCAGATGAAAAAAAAATAAATTTTAGATTTAAGTGCTCGAGGGAAGAGGTTCTTTTCACCCTCTTAATTTTCAAATGAGCATCCTAAGGAAACTGAAGTTGTGAATTTTGTCTTTTTCTTGGGGTGGCAGATAATGACTTCTGGCAGCGTTGACTCCCTGTGTTCTTTGAAGTGTTGGCTGCAACCAGAGGGAACAATTTGGAAACTGATGGACCATTGGTTTGTTCTATTGTGGCAGCTCTCCTTTGTTGCCATGCAAAATAATCAGCTTGTATCTTATCTTTGCATACCTGTACCTGGTTCAATTTACTTTGCCTTTGTATAAGTTTGGTTTAATCAGCAGTGGTTGTCATTGAGTTTGTTCGAATCCCAAGTTGTTTACATAAGCTTGAACTGGCCAGTGGCTGGGATTTGGAAACCTGGTCTCTGGAAACAGGCAAATTCTTAGAAGCATGGCTGCATGTGTGTGCACACAGAGGTAGGAAGTGAGGGTAGATAGAATATTCCAGTTGCCTGAATCAGGACTCACAGTAATCAGCCATTAAAGGCAATGCAATGTTTACACTCTGCTCTTCACAAACGTTACAATGTGAGGAAAAAGCATAACTCCAACTTGAAATCCCATTTTTGGCATGTTTCCAGACATACTTCCAAGCCTACTGGTTCATACTTGTGTAAAATGCTGAAGAGGAAAAAAGATACATAAAACAGTTATTGTGTGCACGTGCTCACACATGAGATTTCAGACTGAAAATGCTGCAAACTGATGTGCTTTGGTTTTGACATGAACATTTGTATGTTTAGAGATTTCTGTGGCTTGAAATCAGACTTCCAGATTATCACCTCTGTTTAAAAGAAAAGGAGATGTAAATCCTCCAAAGTAAGCGCAGCTTGTCCAAGTGGAAAGAAAGAAATATTACTTCATCACGGTCACGTTCCTTTTGCTGCTGGCGATAGCAGGAAGACCCAGGTTTAGCTTTTTTTGTCTCATCAAGAGCGAGGTAGAGCGACCTAACTGTATGTATCTATCGATGTGCTTGGTAACAATTTTATCTGAGAGGAAAAGGGATTGGAAAGCCAACTTTAGGTATTCCTAGGGAGGAGGTAAGACCGTTTGTCTGCCCCAGGTAAGACAGTGTGCTCGTGTTTAGGAGTTGCTGCTGCAGGGGCACCGCTGTCTGCTGATCACACAGATATTGGTGCTTGGGCTCTTGGCAGATTTTTGGATGCAGGTGAGGCTGAGAAGTGGCTCAAGGGTTTTGTTGTTCCCTCCTCAACTGTGCGTTTGCTGCAGTGCGGCCCCTCAGCTACAGTATTGCAAGAAGGTGCTCCTGTGGGACTTTGTAATTGAAATAGTGGTTTTTTTGGGTTGGCCGGTACAGAGCTTCATACTCTTGCCCTGTTTCCCAATCTGTAACTTGTCAGAAATTTCATTTTTGCTGTGGACTCTCTGGGTGTCTTGTGGCTGAGACCAGTCCAAGTTTGTGTTATCAAGAGCTCAAGTGTCAGACTAGTTACAGATCAGAAGGGGTCCCCATTTCTCTCTCCCGGTGGGACAGTAGAAGTTCTTAGGTTAAGAAATGCAGATACAAATAACTCTGTAACTGACTAAAAACAAGAAAAAAATTCCACAATTACTTAGTAATTGTCATCAGAAAGCAAAACAATATGAGGAACCAGATCCTCTCAATCCCAACACTAATAGGCAACACCCTGAAGCCACTTTGATGAAACCACCATCTTTGCATTATTTGTTGCATTCAGTGATTGCTGTGTGAAAATTATTGTGGAAATCTACTTTGATTGTTGAAGGGGAAGAGAGGTGAAAAGCTAGGTATCCTCTAGTTAAAATGCCTTTTGAAGACAGCTCTAGCAATAATTGGGAAAATCTAATTTCTTTTCTGAAATACATAGTGGGATATGGTTGGTGACTTGGAAAAAAAAATTCATTGGATCAAGGATGTTCTGTGGGGAGAAAAGAGACTTTGTAACTGTACTGATGTTTAGGTTTTCTAAAAACCAATGGAAGAAGAAGACTGTAAACTGGCAAACACTAATGCTCAGTGAAGACAGGTTGTGCGCAGTGGAGAAATAAAGAACTGTGAAATGCACACATAGAAGTTTTGCAGTTTTTCAATTTGAGCAGGCTTTCCTGGGAAAGGCCTTCTCTCTTTTCCCATCATCCTTCCAGTATGACATTTCAAGTCCTTCTCTCGTCTTGGCTTTACTCCAGGAAAAGAATTATCCTACCTTTAAAAGTTGCACATGAATGATCTTAAAAAAACCAGTAAGTGCAGCATTCACATCGCTGTGTCTCAGTCAAGGGCTGGTTGGGCAATTCTGGCACACTTCCTTGCCCTGGCTCCTCAAGTGCCAGGGAAAAACCATGCAAGGCAGTGCAGATAGGCCTCTTTCAAAACTTCCATTGCAGCTGAATCAAGGCTAGAGTTGAGATTCAATTGCAGGGAACTAATTAGGCTGGGCTCCAAATGCCAGAGCGCTGGATGTGTTACAAGCAACGGTGCCAACATATGCTGCAGGGAGCTATGCACAGGCACAGTGCTTAGCTGACTTTAAACTTGGCAGTACCTCATTAATTTGGTGTGTTAATAGATTGTTTAATGTGCATTAGTGGCGGAGCACAAAAGCTGTGAACACTTGCTCATTCAGTTCCAGATGGAAAATAGTGTCTTGTTGGGGGCAAGGTGTTTTCTGCCTGCCAACAAGAGGTCCCACACGTTTCAAATGTCTTGGAGAGTTGCCAGATGCAAATAAACCTGGTGGGAAGGCTGAGTTACAGCAGAATGCCTAGACTGGTGAGGTTTTAGGTGGGGTACTGAGCTTCCTGGTGCAGTCATGCTTCATCTGGCACAATGGTCTGTGAGAACCATAATAAAACCAGTCATGGTAATGGGAGAGCACAGGCATTTGCAAGGCTCTGCTGCAGGAGTAGTTGATGTATTTTTGCCTCCCACCAGGAATATATGTATGTGAGAGTATCTTTATCTCTCTGTATATAATAACTAGGAGTATTCAATCCTTTAGCAATCAAATTTAATATTAATTTTATTGTATGTATTTAGACAGAGGTTTGTTTTGGGTTTTGTTTGTTTTTTTATTATTTTTTTAATAGAAAATTCTAAAGCTGCTCTAAATGAAGAGTTTTCTCTGGCTTCCAGGCTGTGCACACCTGGAGGACTAGAGAGGTGCTTGGTGTGAGCTTTTCCCTTGTCTGACAGGACCAATTTTTTGAGGATATATGGACTTTATTTTTTTTCCTACTTCATGGTACAGAATGGTAAAATGGCAGCTATTTTCTATGTTCAAGGAGCTGTAAGAAATTGCCCACAGTGCAAAGCACGGCCTTCGTAACTGTGTAAGTGTAGTGTAAGTAGCTTAAAATAACAAAAAACCAGCACCAAAACCCAATCAAACCCCTCAAAACAGGAACAAAACTCCACAAAACCCAAAAATACTGACCCACATTTCCTCAGTGGTAGTTTCCTTCCTTAACAGCCACGTTTTAGAACAGAAAATGTGAGACCTGGAAGCATTACAATAAAGCATAGGCACAGGGGAAGCCAGTGTTTTATTGAAGCCACCATGACAAAAGGCAGATTTTTTTTTTTTCTCTGAACTGCTTTAGTGTCAGAACTTCCAGTTGTATGAGATAATGAACACACATTTGCTCAAAACTGGCTGAATCCTTTTTTGAGTTTAAGAAAAAAAAAAAATTCTGGTCCTTTTCGCAAGGAATACATCAAGCACCAAGTTTGCAGCCTTGGAATTTGATAATTTTCAAAGTGATAAACTGCCAGAAATAGGAAATTATACTGCAGCTTGTTAGGTGGCCCTTACATATTCCTAGCAAAGTGTCCAGTGTAGGTATTTTTCTTTTATCTCATTTGTTCTTCATAATCATTGTGATGATTTAATATGTTATGAAAATTGTTAACCAAAGTCAAAATAAACCTAGGACAGGGCTTCTGGATCCTTTTAAGTTTCTTCTGCTTCTGCAAATATTGATGTGGATCTTTGAATTTCACATTAAATCTCTCACCAGGAACATATATCTCAATATGTTTTGCTAATGCAGTGGACTTATGAGATCTCATTTGACAACACAGTTTTGACCCATTTGCAGTAGGAAACTGAATTTTTTACTCTTATTATTTTTCATCATACTTTAATAATTATTTTTATAGTTTTATAATCGTTTTTTGTAAATCCCTTTTTGCTTTCTGCTGAGGTTCTTTAAAAAGTAAATGCTTTGTTATATAACTACACTAGTATTTACTTCAAATGAGAAACACATTGTTTTGTGCGAACTGAGATAATGGAATAGTAAAAAATATCTTTGTTTATCCTAACAAATTGTGCTCTTGAGCACAATCTATTAATTTTAATCTTACCCCAAAAATAGAGCATACATTTTCTTTTACAACGATAGGAAACATAATACACTTGTTGGAGTAATATTTGGTTTGATTCTTAAGAAGTTATCATGTGTTTAACTTAAGTATGTGAACAGCTCTTTCCTTCCTAGTGGGGACAGTTAGTAAAGGTAAGGTCCAGCTGGTAAAGAGAAAAACTTGTATATACTCGTCTATAAAATTAGGGCAATTAAAACTTATTGCTGGACATTGTGCATGAGATATGTAGAAATAACTTAAACTTATTTTATTTACAATAAGGCTTTTTTTAACACTAAGCAGCTTACAGCACTAATTCTGTATGAACTGTTTTGTCCACATGACTGTTGTCTCTTGCGTTCAGTAAATATGTTAAATCATGTAACATTTGTATGCAGGTTTTTTTACCATCTCACCAGTAATTTTGTTGTAGCTTTCTAACAACTGGTGGTCTTCCTTACGTGTTTTCGACTGGGCAAGAACACAGGCTTATCCCCTCTGTTTAGACCAGTGTGGTCACCCCTGCAATAAGCTGCTCACTGTCAGACAGCTGGAACTGACACAAGGAGGCTGTACAGGCTTGGTTGTGTAGAAATTCAGTGCTCAGAAGTTGCTGGTTTCCTCTGCAAACCTACAATGAATTCCTGAAACTTGAGGGATACTTTTAAATTATTTCGATTTTTACAATATTTTCTCATTGCAGTGGTAAATTTGCATAGTTTTCTGTGAGTTGGACAGTACAAAAAATTGGGTCATGGTTTGAGGACATAATGTAAATCACCCACCAGGTAACTTCCTTGGATTCTCTCCAAAGACACCAGGTTTAATAGCAGATGCCAGGATTACAAACCTGGCTCATTCATGTCCTTGGACAACAAAAGCTGAGGTCCTTGCAGTGAATGTGTTTTCTTTCTGGCAGAGTAAAGAATTGCCTCCAAAGAGTGTTTGTTCCTGCAGCAGCTATCCCCTTCCCTGTGTCATCTAAAAATGATCTGGAATTGGCTGGAGTCTTCTTTCTCACAGTAAGCTGCAGGGCACCACAGTTGAAGTCAAGGTGCCTTGTCTCTTGTACGGATGTTGACTAGTAGAGCAAAGGAGAATGAATGCAGGAAATGATTGCTGCTGCTAATCTCATTCTTACACCCTTCAAATGCCTGTGCCCAATTATTTGTGCAGGGCAGTGGAGATAGGGGAAGAGACAAGAGCAAAGATCTTCCATCGTGTGGCTTCAAGAAGAGGATGTTCTGTGCTAACTCTGTGAAGAATCGGTGGTGTTTGTATTCTGTAAAATGGCTTTATCTGATCTTTACAAACTTCAGCAAATAAGGCCCTATTTTTCCCCCCCAATATTCATCCTAAATAGATCCAGTTGAGGCTATTTGTTTTTCAGCCCTGTCTTAGAAGGCACTAAAATGTGGTCAAACCTGACAATGAGTAAATAACTAAACATGTGTTGCTTTATTGTAGTGTGTGTAAACTTCATGTGATTATACGCTGTTATCTTAGCCGTGACCCAGAAGGTATTGATAATTGGTTATCTCAGCACTTCACACAAAATAAACCTGCTCACTTGATATTTTCTGTGTCAACAGGTCATCCAGCACCCTGGCACTAAGCTGTCTGAGCATCCTGTTTCAACAGCATGTGAAGTATGATAGGCACAGGCGTCTAAGTGTTACCCAGTCATGTCAACTGTATGCCTTCATAGTTCTGTTCATTCGAGGCAGCTCTTTGTAGATTTTATTTAATTTTGTGACATGATCTTATTTGGACAACTATGTGTTTGAACCACAGAAATGAGAAAAAAGCTCCAAGGATGAGGGAGAAAACAGACCTTTGAAATCCTGCAGGTATTTTAGCACGTGCACGGTTGTAGGTGTACTGTGTTAATGCTGACCCTTCTTGGGTGTCTGAATTGCTTATTGCACTCTGGTTTTCAAGCACTGAGGTTATCTCTTGATGGCTTCTGTGGCATTCTTTTGTTGTGTGGTTTTAATAGGAAACATTACACATCCATCAAGTCTCACTGGAAAGTGAAACAGAAATTGAACTGACTGTGAAAATGTGATGTACTATGAGAGGAGCCTAATCTCTAGAAATTTTCAGTGGATTGCATCTGTAAGGAGTAAAGGGCCACCTGCTTATTCCCCTTACATGAAAGAATGGAGATAACATTCAAGCAGGTTTTGATACTAGCTGTTAGCTTCTGCTGAGACTGCTTTTTCTGAGGGAAGTGTTCTGTCAGATGCCTTTCTCTTGAAAGTGCTTGTTTCAGGAAATCTCTATATGGGCTGTGTTTGTTGTTATTGAGATAATATATGCAAAATGCCACGGGGTTATTTTCTTGAGGAATTCTGCTGGAAATGACTTGGTAAGTAATCAAACCGTTTCTAAGTACTTTGAGGAAGTCAGTCTGTATAAACAATGTGTGCTAGCAGTCAGTGTGAACTGGTCAAAACCCACAGCCATGTGTATCTTTAGTTTCCTCCTCCTCCCTGTAACAAATGCAATCTGATGATGCTTCTGTCTGATTGCTAAAGTGAGGTGCTGTGTTTTCATTGGAATTGCAGTCTCTTTCCATCCCCCTCAAACACCACATCTCTTAACTTGAAGCAGGCTTCATTGTCACTGTTTTTCATATGGGGTCTCTTTTTGCCTGCTCCCCACTCTCCCTGTCTCAGGCAATTTGGTGTGTAGAAGAGACTTTGTGTTCTGTTGAGCTTTAATGGTTGTGAAATACCACAGCCGTGGGAAACTTGTGCAAGTTTTGGACAGGAACTGAAGGCAGAAATTAACTGAGTTGGAGTGAAGTGTCCCATAGGCAGTAATTGATTAACCAGAATAAAATTTGGCTTCACCACTGAGATTAGCACCTACCTTGGTAAAATAAAACTGGTATTATAGAGCATGTCTTTTTAAAAGATATTTAGAAATTGAACTTGGCTTTGAATAAGTGGTTTTCCTATATAGTTAGGATGTGTGGTAATGAAAGTAGTTTCTTCACATTTCTATATCTTGTGATAAATGTAGGGAAGAATGAAATGGTTTTTATGGGATAGTTGTAGGAACAACACTGCTATTGCAATGCAAGGGAGATAAATAGTCATGGGAAAGCCAGGCAATGTGCACTTTCTTTCCCAAAATGTAAAGTGACTGCCTTATAATAATGAACTGAAATAAGTTTGAATTCATGGAATGAAATGGAGGAAAATAGCCTAGACAGTAAGGAAGAAGAACCACCTGTAAATTTACTTCTTCCTCGCAACTCCTCCACATCAGTGTTACTGGCTGCCTTTTATAGGGAGGAGTGGGCAGACTAACTCCATCAACATCCCATAGACCTGAATGAAACCATGAGATTTACTGGCTGTAACCTTCTCTGCACTTCATCTCTCTACCAAATTTGATACTTAATCCAGATAGTTTTTAAGGATGTGTCTCTGCTGCTCTCCTAGATCCAGATGTGGAGTACAGCTGAGCTGTGCCTGCTACATCAGCCCGGATAAAGCTGTGTTAAGCATGGAGGTAGAGGGAATGCATGTACAAACCCTGCACTGGGTGCCCAGGCTGGCAAAGGGCTCATTAGGACAAGCAGGTACCAACAATCCTGGCTGGCATTGGGACCAAAGCCTGACAGAGGCTGTGACTCCACCTAATTGGGTAGAGACAGTGCTATATGCTCTAGCATGATCTTCTGGAGCAGTGATCCTGGCGCCTTGTGCATCCTCACATCATCTCCTGCTCTGGGAATATTTATGGCCTCTAGGATGGAGTGACAATACACGTAGGTAGCCAGTCTGTGCTTCTGAGTTTACCCCAGTACTGCTCTGGTGCCTCAGAGTGCTTTGCTTTCACACCCTTGGATATGTGTGAGTGCAGTGACATCAGGGACTGCCTGACAACTCTATCATAAATAAGGTTTTTAGCCTTCTTGCCCCCTGAGTCACAAGTTCAGTGGAGTTGGAGCCTGTTTGTTCTAGATGTGGTAAATAACACAATCTGACTGCTCTCTCCTCTGGCACCCGTCTAGAGCTGTTATCAGCGTTGCTGTGGCATGTTTGATTTAGGGGCAAATTGGCACCTCTCTGACAAGTGCTGGAATGTCCCAGTCTGTCCTTGGGGTGTTGTTGGCATCTTTCACACCAACAAACCCCCATCAACAGCCCTGATCATGGGCAAACACCAGCCAAGTGCACAAAAGCGCTTATCGCCTGCGAGGCTGTGCATTCATAAAAAGCAAAGCCATAAAAACCTCCAGTGGCTGGCAATTCCAGAGCTTTCTGTTGGACTTGAAAAGAAGTCCTGGAGAATGTAGGCTTCTTATCAATTTTAATTGCTGGGCAGTGGAGGGCTGCCGTTTGTTTAACGTCATTTGGTGTTAGCAGCTCTGACACCGTGTTGCAGAGATGTTTCTGGCCAGCAGCATTCTGCCGAATGCAAATTTAAATTCAGCAGAAATCCTTTGTTTTCAGGAAGAACTCAGGTTGAACTATTGGATCTAACAGCTAAAGAAATGCAAAATGGAATGTTGAGAACAGATTGACTGGCGGTACATAGGGCAATGTGAAGAGGTTAACGTTTAGAAAGTTTAGGTTTAAAAGTATAGATGCTGCTATATTATAATTGCTTTTCACTGTTGTTGAAACTAAGTTCTGTATTACCTGATCCTTTTAGATTGCCTTTTTAAATGTTATAGTTGTGCTTATGCATTTATATTGAAAATAGAAGAACTTCAGAGTTAATGTTCACTGTGTTCCTGGCACACACTGTTAGCCAAAATTCATGCCACCTTTATGGAGCTGGCCAAACACAAAATCACTTTGAACAGTTGCATCAACATTTGTGTATGACTTTGCCTGTGAGATTTTGGTTTTGAAGTCAGTTTGCCGATTTGAGCAGTTGTCAGATTCCGTGAGGGCCTACGCCTGGATGAGTAGAAACTGGTAGATGTGCAGATTATGGAAATGCCAAGCAAGCATTTTAAATGTGATTAGAAGTTAACCTGAGCCATTTAAACAAAAGAGCAGTAAGAAAATTCCTTGAAAATTATTTGGAAACCACAACTTTAAAACAAGAAGCTCATATGGGAGAGCAGTTGTGTATTAGATTAGGAAAAGGAGCAATGAGAAGCTGAAGCAGTTGTTTACTTTCTGTGTTAAAGTCTGTCCACACCTGAAGTGGAAGGAAGCTGCTTTTCCTTTTTGCCAGGATTTGTGTTGGTTTTTGTTTTGTTTTCTTTTTGGTTGGTTTGTTTGTTTTTTGGGGGAAGTTTGTATGGTGGTGTTTTTTTTTTCCTTTTTCCTCTTGCATGAGGAATTTCAACTGCTTTGGCTTATGAAATGCTGAGTTATTGATGTGTCTATAGTTTATTTACAGAGAGGAATGCTCCTGCTGGAATAATGCATAGCCAAGCTACTACTGGCTGGCTACTTCTCTGTGATGAAACAGAAGGAAGAACTTGAATCAGTTGGTTTTCAAGGGGTTATCAGTTTAAGTCTTTTAATTCAGAGTATCCTGGCAGTGTTATGCTGCTGCCTTTTGCTTAGATGGATGGGAGGTGTGGGTTTTTTCTCGCTTCTCACCTTGATTTATCTTGATGCTTCCTCATATTTGTTAGCTTTTCTTTTTCTCATGGAATAGGAAATGTTTACCTTTCAAGAAAAAAATCATTCTAAGCACTCACAGTTCCAGCCAGGGAATGGATTTGCACTTTTGTCTGTAGCAAGCAGTTCCTGTTACTCATGAAACGGGAGTGGCTTTTTAATAAAGGCACCAGATCTCTGCTATGCAATTACCGTAAAATAACCAGTGCTGCAATTCTGCATTGTGAGCAACTTGACAACCGAAATGCTTTTTGATTTGCTTGTAAGCTCTGATGAGGAAATAAAATCTGAAGAGCAAACTTTAATGCTAAATGCCCACCCTGTGTCTAGATTGGAAACCTCTCCTTAAACCCAATGTGTGATACAAATGCATCTACATACTCAGCCTTGTTAGCCAGGAGACTTGTTGGGAGCTGTAAGAACTCTGCAGAAGGTATGGTGCACATAGCTATGAATACCTATTTTGAATAATCAGGTGAATGTTGGCACCTGTTGAAAGGCACCAGCTCTTTCAGGGCTGCAGTGATGTTAGATGTTCTGTAATGTGCTTTGAGTAAATTTTAAGCAATTTTCCTGTCAGGTTGCCTTTTTGTGTGTGTATGTGCAGTGCTTAACCAAAAACCTCACGCTGCTACATGGTGGAGGTTGCTAGGTACTAGGGCAATGCAAACAATAAATAATAGGGGTCTGCTGGAGTCTCCTCATGAAGGGTAACATGAGACAGCCTTCACAGTAATTGCTCCTTTTTTGCTAGCCTCCAGCAGAACTATCTTTAAGGCTGGGATGGGTCCTTTTAGAAGAGAGTGCAGCACGTGGAATGAAAGGTGTCATAAGTAGCTAAAAGACATTAGTGGTGGATGTTCTCAAAAGGAACCTTGTTTGGAGCCAGCCTAGTGAGTTGCAGCCTGGGCAACTGGGGAATGTGAAGCCCTGCAGCACAGCCACCAGGATGCAGCTTCTGGACTCTTCCAGGGAATTATGCAGGACAATCTGTTTTGTTTTCAGAGATGGTTTTTTTTTTTCTTTTTGAGTTAAATCATATTTTGGTTTAAATTCTTCTCTGTAGGTGGAAGTCTTGCTGGTTTTAGTGCAATACAATATTTGAAATGCTGAGTATTTAAAAAAAGAGGAATAAAAAACTTGCTGTGTAAGTGTTCACTCAGAGAGTACTCAAGAATACTTTATTCTCTGTTGAGATGCACTCTCATTTGTTTTTCGTCATCTTGACCTGTGAGTCAAGGGCCTGCCAAGTGCATGTTAGCTCTGATTGTTAGAAAAAACCAGGAGGAGATAGAAAGCTGAGGAGAAATAGAGAGTGAAGAAGGGGCAGAGGTTTGTGTACACCAGCTAAAGCAGTGAAGTTCAACAGATAAGTCATCTGTGTGGTGGTGAAATTAACCTCCCAGGTAGGGATAAACAGCACTCCAGGCTCTCAGAACGTTGTTGGCCAGATAACTGCAGTAATGCACTGGGAAGCACTTGTTTACCATTCTTCCTTTACCATCCCTGTACATGTTTCCACAGCACAGAAAGTCTCCAGTGTGTGGTTAGAGGCTGAGGCAGGGATGTAAAAGCTTGGAAAGCCTCCTCAGTGTTTGCTGAATGGGGCTACCAGATCTAAAGACTGCTGTCTGCATTCTTTTATAATCCTCTGGCTCCCGAGCCATTTAAAAGCTGTGATTTCAGGTGTGTGAAGAAGGCTTTTATGAATCTATTACCATGTGGTTTTCAGGCAGCTGGCAGGAACCATTTCTCTGCTAAGTCTAAAGTTGCAGTAAATAAGAGGCCCCAAAAATCAAACTAACTCCTCCTAGAAAAATATTCTGCCAAGGTTGACCTTAAAGAAGGCCAGAACCCATCATTAATTTTTGCCTGTACATTTTCTCACATTTGTTTAAGACATCCCTGCCCCTATATTAGAGTGACTATTTATTTGCTGGTGACTGGGCACTGTCTGTGGCCTGTGTGCTCAGGATGGCACTTGGGTAACTTTTTACAGTCTGGCACAGGGTTTTCTTAACTCAGCTTGAACTCAGTGCTGTAAACTTCTGTGCTACCTGGCAGATAGAATTACATATGCATGAAATTGCAGTGAAAATCTAAAGTAGATGGATTATCACCTCCTATTGCAGAAGCATCCTAAGCTCAAGTTTGCTGTCTGCATCACCGTGCCTTAGCTCCTCCTGTCTGTAAGTGGTGTTTGAGTCCCTGTTTGAACCTGTTCTTTGCTTTGTTTGAAAGAAAGTGCCCAGAAAGAGAGGAAAGCAATGTGTTTCCTTTTGAGTCAATCTAAAAATTAGTTTGAAACTCAATATGTATATGAAGTACTATTAAATCAGGGATATTTTCCAATTTTTTTACTTGAGAATCATCAGCTGAAGCAAAGATCAGATCCTTTGCCTGATGGAAAGAATGGCCAGGTGTTTGCTTTTCGGTGTGCTTTTGGGTCAGCAAAGCTTCAGGTGGTGATAACAAATGAACTTAAAGTGGTAGTTGTACTTTTGTATCTAGAACATAAATAATACATTGTGTGTACTGAACAGATTTTCTGATTGATTCTTATGAACTGTGGGTGATATTTTCATTGCTGCTTAGACAACACAGTTCTGCTGGCAGTTAAAGATACCTGTGCACTTAGGAGTCTGAGAAAAAACCCCATCCTGAAAAACCTAAAGACAAAATACTGAAGAGGAAAAAAAAAAAAAGAAGCATGACCACTAAAATCCTCACCTTAGTATTCACTGCTCAGCATTAAAGCTAATGCAGGAAAATAACTAAATGTTTCAATTATTAATGGCTTCTCTAGTGCATATACTAAATATCTAGTAGGTCCTGATTTTGCCACAGTGATTTTTCTTGCCAAGCTGCACTGAGAATGAAATCATTAATGTTGCTGACTTAAATCTTGACAGTTAAAACATTGAAGGTTACCTGTCATTGCATAATATTCAGATATAATTTATTTTTCCATTTGTTTGGGATGATGGGAAACAATTATGTTTAAATCTAGTTTCAGATTCTACAGTAGCTGAGATGGCAAAGTTGGAGAGAGGAAAAAACCTTATATTAAAACAACCTAGGCTGAGTGGCTATGGTTTGGTTCTTCAGGTGTTTAGAACCAGAACACCCTATTTGTGGCTCTCGTTAAGACAGTCTTGCTGATGGTGAAAACTGTCTCGAAATGTTATATTTATTAAAAAATTATTTTTCTATAATAACATAAAACCATAGCCAGAAAAATGAAATAATTTTTCCTACCTTTTTAATTTATTTTCATCATCCATTTCTCTTTTAGAGGAGGGTACATTGGGAGAGAAATGGAAAAGCAAGTAGGAATTCCAGCAGTGTTTGTAATGAGACCTTCTAGGACAAACTGTTCAGTTTAAGCAACTCGGAATTGAAATCATCCTTAGGTAGCTTGTACATACTTGTGTTCATCTCATTGAAGATCTTTGGGTATGCATTCAAGTTCAGCCCTTGTATCTTTCAGATCATGAGCCAAAAAAAAAATAAAAAAAATAAACCAACAAAGCCCAATCCTCAAGAAAGACAAAAACCTATAGGAAGACTTTTTCTAGTTCTTTTTCAAATATATTTGGAACGGTTTTGAGGGGAGGTCACAGATAGTAAATTCTTCTTGAGATGGGTGGGTTGTTAAATGCTTTCTTCCCAAGGCTGCCTTTGTGTTCAAATCCTTTGCTATGTATTTTGCCCTGGGATGCCTAGAAGACTGCCTGATGACACATAGAAATCCCACCAATACCTAGCAAATAGCATGATCTTGCTTTGCAATCCCCTATCTCCTTTTTTGCAGTTGTTTCTTTTCTCAGGCTCTTAAGTTCCACAAAAGAGAGCATATCTTTATCATAATAATTTATCATAATTTATGAGTGTATCTTCAAATGACAGCAACAATGAGATGGAGTTTTGGGAAAGCAGCTGCATGAGAAATGGGTAAACTGTGTTTCAAAGATGCTCTGCTTGGTTTGGCACACCTGTTGTTCGGTAATGCCTTTTTTTAACAAGTGTTAGGCAGAAATGACAACAAAGAGTAGCCTTCATTATGCATCTCTTGTTGTGTTAAACACAATATTTCAGGAATGAGTGAAGAATACAGATAGCAGTCACACACTGAAAGTAATTTCACTCATCTTTTTTTTCTGCTTTTTGCAGTGGTGGCTTCTAGGAGCGGTGATTGCTTCCACCCCTGGAGCACTTAAAAAAGCCCACCAAAAAGCAAAGCAAAACTACCAAAAAGAAACAAAAAATTAAAGAGGCAAAAGGTGTTTAAGAACACTGAGAGCTAGCTGCCATTTCTGGCAAGGCAGTCTGCATTAATGAGCTTGGCACTCGTCATTTTATGGGTGTATTTTATTGTTTCTACATGTGCATTTGATTACCCAGAAGACCTCTAGTTTCCTGGCCTCTCAAGGTGGAAAACCACAACAGTTATAACCATCAGTGCAATCGGACATGCAAACAGTGACCTTGGATGTCTTGGACTTGCTTCCTTGCTTAATTTGGGAGCGCTGTTAAAAAGCCATTCAGATAAAACACAAGTTTGAAAGCAGTGTGGGCATCTAGGGGAAACTGTTACGAGCTGCACTTCACATATTTACAGCTAATGAGTTAATGTAGCAAATGTTGTGACGAAGGAACAAAGGCTGTTTGCGTCAAGAGTTCCCATGTTGTGTATTTACACCGGTGGGGAAAGACGCCCTGTGTGAGAACAATGGCACGTGGAGATGGGATGGGCTGTCCATCTGGTGTGGGCTCATCAGACTGGATTGTTATGGAGCCTGGCAGCACACCTGGGAGGAAAAGATGTGTGCCATTCTGCAGATGGGCATGCTCCTGTGTTACTCTCTGAGTTTGGAGGGGCTTTTTATATCTTTGTGCCCTTTACATCTGCAAACCTCAGAGCCCACTACCAGTGTGCTGTGGGGTGATCCATGGTTGCTGTTGTTATAAATTATTAGAAGCCAATTCAAAATAACAGAATTTATTTAGCAAATTCCCAAAGCCAAATTAAAAAGCCACAATAAAATTGGACAACATCGATTGAATGCTGGGTGGGCAGAGTGACAGTAACAACGGTACCGTCCAACCTCAACCACACACGCTGTGTCCTGGTGTAAGGTTTTTATACAGTTTGTCCATTGAAAGTCCAAATATTCATGTAGCTCTTTATTTCTAAGTGAAGTCTTGAAAGGGGTTCCTGTAAGTGTGAAAAGACATTGGTAATCTTCCCAGATATTGTCTTTGGGGTGCTGATTTGATCATCGTTCGGATCCCCTGTCAAGATTGATATCAGATGTTGAGCAGCTGTGGAGGCCCATCCCTGATCAAAGGGCCATCTCCAGTCCGGCTATGTCATGTCTGTTACAAATGTTGTGGTTTCACAGCTTACACCACAGGTCTTGGAATTTCGGAGATGCCCTGGAGTAGCTTTTTAATAGACCAAATCTTTGATACATGAATTTATCCATTACATTTACCACGCTGTCTTTGCCAGCTTGTGACCACAGTGGATCTGTGTGTACCTGAGCCCGTTCCTCCCTGAGCCACTGTGTGCACAGTGTCTTTGCAGCTGGTAAACTGTGCGAAAGAGGAACTCACTTTGAGACGATGAGTTCTTTGACCTAGAATCAAAACTGCACTGAAGAGAGCTTGAGAGACTGAATAAACAACAATGCATCAAAGAGACAAAACAAATTGGATTATTAGATGGATTATTTTTGATTGCCTGAAAGTTGCATTAATTCCCCAGATATACTGGACATTGTTTCCAGAGATACCAAACAATGATCATTTGTGGAAACCCCTTGGACTTTGCATTTATTTAACCCTCCTTGAAGACTACCTAAACTCTATGCTGTTAGAGATCTAATCAAGATCAAGACAGACTGAAAATCTCCAATAATCCCCCTGTTGAATGTTCTCTTCTTAAAAATTTCTGCTTCTCTCTTATTTTATTTTTTTTTTTATTTTCACGGGCCATGAAAAATATTTTGAATTGGACATTTTTACATGTTTGCTTGATGCTTTTGCAGCAGTAACAGATCAGGATGAAAAAAGGAAAAATCTGAGTTTAGAAGACTAGAAAACAGGTGAGGGAGAAAAGAGGATTATCACCAACCTTTTCCCCCTAAAGTTATGGAAGAGAGAGAATTTAAATTCCACAGTTTTTTAGGGAAAGCTGCAACTCTCTTGAATAGGAGTTGATCAGAGTTTTTGGTGGAATATCTTAAAACATGCCAGAGGCAGTCCCTGGAAGCCTGGAAACTGAACTACTCTTCGAGACCTTTAGGTAGCATCTGCTGCCAAAGGAGTGTGTGTTGGAAGGTTTGTGACCTGACAGTAGCCAGGCTGATCTTCTCTGGAAGAATAACTTGTAATCAGGAAGTTCTTTATGCAATTCTTTTAACCCCTGTAAGTTACCTGAAAAGTCTGTGTGTTCACTCTCAGGCACTTTGTGAGGCCTGTTGGTTAAAGCACATTATATTGGCTCTCTTTTCTTTAGTCTGAAGCAAGGTCTTGTTTTTAAGTGTGCTTTTTCTTTTTTTTACTTCTTTCCCCCCTCCTAAACTTCAGTGTAGCAGCTGTTGTGATGGGTTGCCATCAACAAATGATATCTTTCTTAAGAGAAACATCAAGCCACTTAAAGCATGTCTTTTCTTTTCTGGTCCCTATGAGAGCTGACAAAATCTGTTTCACACAGGAAGAACAGGGGAGTGACTGCCCCTTCCACACTGTTTGTGTTGGGGTTGTGGACAGAAGTAAAAGAACCAGTGACTTCTTTCTCATATTAAATCTAATGGACTCATTCCTGCAGGGATTTCTCTCCTGGTGGAAATAAATTTCCTTTATCAATTCCCAAAATCTGTGGGGGAAAAAAATCTGTTAGGATTCTGTGGGTCTTGACTGACATCATCAGTCAAGTTGAATTATCCACATCTTCCATGATTAAAAAAAATCCATTAGAAACTGCAAAATGCCAGCGGGGACTGTGTGGTGACTGATAAGTCACTCACAGGATTCCTCCAAATGTGTGGTTTGAAGAGAGTAGCTGTTGTATGTGTTTCCCTGAGTTTTGGATGCACAGAGTTCTGGTCTGTACCATGTCACCCTAGAGATATGAGACAGCAGGATTTCATTCTTTTAGGAATGAAAGGATTAAGTGGGACTAGTTGGAGAAGGATGAGGAAGGGGCTGTCTGTCTTAGCATGGAAAATTTTTACCTTTCACTTAAATCTTCCTCTGAACTATATAGAACCAGATGAGGATGTTCGAGTCTATTCTGGGTCAAAGCCCAGGAAACTTGTGAATCTTTTTTGCTTGCATTTCTTTAGAAAGTATGCTGTGAACTTTATATCCTGAAGAGTCAATTTCCAGATGGTTTCAGACAGATGAATTTTGTGATGCAAGGGATTTCCTTTTTCCTGATTCCTCCATTGTTGGCTTTTTGCCCTCATGTCTGTGCCTTGGATGTAGCTTTTGTGGGTGAACTTCCAGTGAAGTTGAATGAGAGCAGTCTGTGGCAAGACACTGGATATGGGGATGTAGAGTGTGACTTTTTCAGCTTTAGCATAGAGAAATATCTCTGCTCTATTCTTTTGTTTTGGCTGTTTTGAGGAGGAGTGTGACTTTTGCCTTTTTCCTCAGTCAGGGGGACCTGAGTGACAAAGGTAACATAGTCACATGGACCATCTCTCTCAGGACCCTCAGACACATTGTGTCTAGTCCTGTGTCCTGGTATAGGAGGAGTTCTCTCAAGTCATCCCTAACTCAGTCTGGTTTTCTTCCTGATGGTGTGTCTCCTCCTTGAACCTTGCATCCAGAAGTCAGGGAGATGTTGCTGGTAGAGTCTGAGGCAAAGGGGGCATTGGATGCATTGGCTTATCTGTCTCTATGCCATCAAATCCCCCACTCCATGGAGCAATAAGCCCATGTTTCCCTTTTTCAGTCTTTTGCTGCTGATGTAGCAGCAGAAGGTCTTCTGGATGCCCTTGGCATTGGATCCATGTGCCAGCTCTAGCCAGGCTTTGGGAGCCTGTGGCACCCGGTGTTCACAAGCTGTCTCCTGTCCCAGCCATAACCAGGCATGACCTTGTTGAGTTGCCAAGGCTGCTGGTATCTGGGGTGTTGAGGGTGATGTCATGGTGTGGACAATGGACCACAAGAGGTAAAGCTTGAAGAATGTTACATGTTTCAAAGAATAAAATAATCCCACAGCTTCTAAAGGAAGCGTGTGCCTGCATGTAGCTGCGCTGTGGTTTCCCATTCAGGCTCTGTTCCACAAAGCAAGGTGTCTTTCACCTTCTAAGACCAGAGGCATGTAGCTGAGAAAAGATAAATTTTGACTTGGGACACTGATCCATAAGTTTTAACATAAATTTAGGTATATCCAGTAATTTCTTACAGAGCTTAATCTTTGATGGAACAAATGGTACAGAAAAGTTTTTAATCCTGCTTTTTTACTATCCTTAAACATGTAACAAATATAGCTTTAAGCTTCATTCTGAATGATGAGAAGGCAGTGGCTAATTGTTCTGTATTGGTGCTACACTCTAATCATTTCCTCTTTGTATGGTGTGCAGTAATACCTGTGAATCTGTATTTGTACTGCTTTGGATTAAAGATGGCTTTATTGCTGACTTGGGTAAAATACCTGCACTGGAGTCACAGCTTTAGATTTTCTCCTTTGTTCTCCTTCCTCTAGAATAAAATTAGAAACCCAAATCTTCCTGTCCTTTACTAGAAGTAAGACATCTTTGATATTTCACACTCGCACTTGATTTTGTATACTTGATACAGCTTTTTGAAGGTCGTAGCACTCTGGATGTCTTTGGGCTTGATCACTGCTCAAATGCTCATTTCTTCATTGCCAAGTTCCACAACTTGTTCAATGTTAACAAGGCCAGAAAGAAACATTGGAAGATTTGCCCATGATAACATTTGAAAGGTCACACAGGTTTGTAAAAAGCAAATGAAGCCTCAGCAGGGGTTAGATGTCTTATACTAGATAAGAATTACTTTATCTCAGTCCAGAATGCTGCTGTGAGGACTTGTCTTGCTGCAGAGACTGAGTGGTGCAAAGGGATCTGTGTCTTTGCCCACTGCAGTGATGTGTGTCCTCATCTGTGTGTAAGTAGAGATCTCTGCTTACACAAATCCTGAATTAAACAATGGACTTGTGTGTAAAAATTTGTGTATAATTAATACCTCCTTGGTGTTTGGGAAGTTAATGGAATAGAGTCAGCTTCTTCAAAGAATGGTGCATTTCAGCCCTTTGTTATCTAAATCACAATGTATTTATAAAGAAAAAAGTCACCTGGCTACAGTGCTACACACTTGTCTCTGATAGGAAACACTGATCTTCCTTAATGCTCTAAGTTGTTACATGGGGTTTTATCTTCAACACAGATTCTTGTTTTTCTAGTATAAGATGCAAGGAGCAATAGAGGGTTCTGGGTGTCTTTATCCCAAGTAAAACTTGGATAAGTTATAGTCATCTTGGATTTGAGTTACTACTTTGTTTCATCTTTGATAAACGCAGCTTTGCTCTGCTTGAAAGCATACATGCTGCTGCTATAAAGCCCTTTTTTCCTTGAGTTTTGCCTTTTTTTCTTTTTTTGGTGTTTATTTTTTTAATTGGATGATTTTGCTCTTTTTCTATTCTGTTATCATTACCAGTGGTCTCCTCTTTTCAGTTGGCCTCAGTTTATAAGTTGGATGACTTCAGTTTTTAAGGCCTTCAACTTACCCATGCTGCATAATTTTCTCAATGCATAAAGCCAACTTTAAGGGACTCTTATCAACTTCTGCTTTTTGCTTTCACTCCCTTGTGTGAAATTATCAAGGAAATACTTTCTCCACATGCTTAGAAATTATTCAAGAAGAGGCAAATTTCTTGCTATTTGAGCAGCTACACAGCTTGTCCTGACAGGGAAGATGTGTGTTAAAAATGAGGGTGAGAACCTTCGGCATGGCCAGAGCAGCTTCAGTGTTTGTCACACATGCCCCTGTCCCTCAGGCAGGATCCTGCCTGAGGATTTGCCAAGTTGGGGATATGCAGGGGTTGCTCTCCCCATGTGGAGCCCTTCCTCAGAAGAGAAGAGAGCCCCAAGGATGCATATGGATCGGATCAGGGTCTTTCCTGAGGGTGATCTCAGTTTTTTGGGCCTTCCCCCTTGAGCTGGCTGACCAGCAGGGTCAGCATTGGGCACCAGGGAGGGTGGGCAGCAGGCTGGTGGGTGTGCTGCATTTGTTGGGCTGCTGCAGCTTTGTCCCCTCTGCTCTGACAACATCTGCAGTGTCCATGCTGAGGCTTGGTGGTGGCTTTACTGGAACGGGGGAGCGGCTCAGAGGTGCTGACTTCTGTCTTTGTCCAGTGTGACTTACGTGAGGCTGCTCTCCCCTTGCCTGCTGGCTTCTTCAGTGCAAAGAGCTGGCCCAGCTGTGTGCAACTCACTCTTGGAAGCCAAATCCTTTGGGATCTATCTTCAGCTCTGCATCACACGTGCTACATGACCTTGTACAAGTCACTTAATCTCCCTGCTGTTCAATTTTCTTTGCTGGCAAATGGAGATGATAATTGCTCCATGGGTCACTGACTGCAGTGGAAATTTACACTTAGGAGGTAGAAAGTAGCTGCCATCCACTTTCTTTTTTTCTTTTTCAATGTTAACCTGACCAGTGCATGTGCTCTGTGCCTGTAGGCTGGCAGTACATAGCATGGCTTATGCTTTCAGTAAAGGCAAGTCTGGAAGAGCAAGGGAACTGTGTGAGATCAGAAAGAATCTTGGGGTAGAAGTTATGCAGAACTTTATTTTCTTGGTCTGTAATGTATTTTTAAAGTCTCAGTCTTTATGCATGACAAGCTTGTAGCTGGCAAATAAGAAGGTGGTGGAATTTAGGGAAAAAGCAGGTTAAGAGAACTAGGTACTACTGAATTTCTTTAAAACTCGTTCCCAGAGGAGTTATGGATGGCCTATCCCTGGAAGTGTTCAAGACCAGGTTGGATGTGGCTCTGAATAACCTGGTCTGGTGGAAGTTCTCCCTGCCTATGGCAGGGGTTTGGAACTGGTTGATCTTTAAGGAATCAAACCATTCCATGATTCTGTGATCTGATCTGGTACTCTTTATCCCATTGTTTCACTTAAAAAATAAAAATTGGAAAGTTAGGATCTTATTTTTTTTTTTTATCTCTGTATTAAGTTAGCAATTTCATTCATCAGCACACCTCCTTGTGTCCAAGCATACCTTCCTCCCTATTCCTGCATATAGTGGGAGGCCAGTTTGATTCTTCAGTTGTGTTTAGTGAAAAGTTTTGTGAAGGGATAGATTTAAGGCAGACACTTGCATATGAGGCCTGAAAGGACCATTTCAGAATGCAGTGATTTTTAACCAGAATGTGTTGCTGTTTGAGCATGTGCTTTTTAAATGTCCTTGTATGGGAAACCATACCTAAGTTTCTTAAAAGAGCTTTGACACAACTAACTTTGGAAGGGAGTAATGACATGTAATGAAATATGTGTCCTACTCTTGTTCTAACTTTCTATTATGGGAAATTTCTTCCTAAAATACACTGGAAATGTCTGCCTAAAATAGTTTCTACTATGATTTGAAGGGTTTTTTTAATCACAATGGAAGAAGCTTTTGAAAAGCTGTGAAACTCTAACCATAAAAACTAGAAGTACAATCCTTGGAAAAATTTAATTAAAAAAACTGAATGTCTGTTTAAGTGATCACAACTTCTGTCCAGATTTAGTTTTGTGTCTTTGTTTATATTCTTAACTAACATACTTGTTTATGTTCTTAACTAACTAACAAAACTAAGTAAAGCTTCTACTCACTTTAATAAAACAACTGTGCATTCTTAAATGCATCAGTACCAGCAGACCTAAGTGGAGTTGGGACTGTGGGTGCCTTTGCTGGGTGTACAGAAAGCTGCTGGGAATGGCACTGGCTGTGCCTGAGCTGTGCTGAGCCTTGCTGTTGCTTTGGGGCCATCTGCTGGAGTCTTCCCTCAGGAGTCTCGATTCTCCCACACCTGTGTTTCTCCAGACACACATCATTTATTTCTCCAGTGAATCTTTTTCTCTTTTTTTCTCCCCTCTTGTAAATGCCTGACTCGAGGCAGTTTCCATCCCCAGATTGTTCCTGGGCTCCTGTGTCTTAACCGTGGTAGGGAGCAGCAGCAATTTATCTGACAATTTACTTTTAGGTAAAGGAGTCAGTCTCAGAAAAATGAACAAAAACCAACAATAAAACCTTTCAAACAGGGTATTTTAATTGGTTAAAAAGGAGCCTGTTTCTGGAACTGTCTACTGTAGGTGTGATAATACTATAACTTATGCTTAAGTGGCTGAGGTGAATGAGAAACCTCTCTGCCAACTTCAGCAAAGAACAAAAGCTCTATAGATCACTTCTAAAAGTCCAGGGATTATTGTTTCAGATAAAGAAGATTCTCACTGTTCAAATAATTATGGGGTTTTTTTTGTTTGGTTTCTCTTGTTTTTGATTTTTGTGTTGAAATCTATATTATGAGGAGGTTCAGTGCTCAAACACAAATACTGTTTTTGCTGGTGTGCCTCGCTTTTTATGGTCCTGCAATACTAGATTTTTTGGAGCTCAAATGTAGGTCAGGAGCCAGAGTCATACTAAAAGTAATAATTTTTATTACAGATACTGTTCTCTCAGAAGTCTGCGTCAGAGATGGATGATGTGAAATTGCATCCTTCTTCCCAATTAAGAATTGATTAGGATATGTCAGAGTAGTATGACTTTATCTTGGTATTTGTTGAGTAGTGAGAAGCAGTATATAAAAGGAAATCTGGAAAACATTAGGTTTATCAATTAGTTGTCCTTAGATCGATTTTTAAAATTTTATTTGAGATCAGTAGTGTTAATTACCTTATCAAAAAGTGATTGTTTTATGGGAAAGACACCTTGATATTTACTTTTTTCCTTTTTTTTTTATGGTTGTGGCCCTTTGAGCAGCAGATAGTAAAAAATGTGTGTCACCATCTACTGTATTTATCTAAGAAACATTAAAAAATATAAACAGTATCTAAGAGGCATAAAAGCAAGAGGTTTTCACTGGTTCTGGGTTTCTGACATTCGAGGTTGTTTCAGGTGAAAGTCACATGCAGACTGTGTGGAGCAGGAATCTGCCCAGCAATTCCTTGGAGAAGGAAAAAGGGAGTACCCAGATTAAGAAAGCTCCCTTCCACACATTTTTTTTCCCCTTTTAATTAAGCATATCCTGTCAGCTGGTCAAGAAATTAATTTGCTCCATCAGATTATGAAACAAATGTTATGTGCTGTGCACATTACAGATACTTTGTTATTTTCCCCATTCTGCTGCCAAAGACTTTCCAAGTAGAACAATGCTTTTGTTTGTACTGACGAAGGTGAAACTGCAGGGAGAAGTATTCTCCAATGGCACAGGTGCAGTTTCAGTAATGGCTGTAATCAAACTGTGTCCTTCAGGCTTCTGCTGCACCGATGACTTTGGTGTTCCTCAGCCTTCTGCAGCTTTTGAAGTGCTTTGCATTTTTAAAAGCAATATTGATCGTTGCAGATGGGGTTTTAAACATTGATAAACAGACAGTGACTCCTCCTCTGACCATCTCTGTCTCCACCTAGTCCTGAGGACTACAAGGAAATCAAGCACTCCATGGAACTTAGCCTGTTCTGAAAAAATAAAAATGATGTGTTTTATTCTGTGCAAGCCTGTTTCTAGAATAATTTGGAAATAAGAAGATAGAAAAAAGAAATATTTCTTTATAGCTGGAGTTTCAAAAGGGAGGTAAACTATTTTTATCTTTTGTCATTTTCTTTCATTTATCTTGTGACTTGCAAGTGCGTCCTCCCTATCGCAAATTTTGCCTATTTTTAGTTATTGTGAAATTTGTCAGTTAGCATAGAATAAGGATCCTGAATCTTCCACTTGACTAACTTTGTAGTTTATAAATTCACTAAGGATTGATTGGTCAGAAACAATTAGTATCTGTAACTTGCACTGCATGTTCAAAAGGGATCAATGCTTTTAGTTAAAAATTTATTCAAAAGAATAATGGCTGTGTTCCTGGATGAGGAACACACCTGCAAATCTGTTCCTTACATTGAAGGATTTTATGGATGATTTGATGCACGGGAAGTGTAATGGTTTAATTATGATGCGCTTTCAGAAGTGCCTTCAAAATTTTAGGCTGCTTTTAGTAGCTTTTGTTGTAACCATAGAAATCCTTGATTTTTGAAAAGCAAAGCAGAAAGTTCAGTGTTCTTGATGGGTGATTCTATGGTGTTTCTCTCTGCAGCTTTCAGATCTGCCTTTTTTTTTTTCTCTCTCTGCAGAGTGATACCACAATCCACAGGATTTTAAACAATAAATTCCCATGACTGAATTGGTGGAATTAGTAGACCCCAAGAAACAAATGACTACCAGAGAGTTTCTTACTGCAGATCGTGGTTGGCAGCCAGTTGTGTGCGTGGAATGACTGACACACATTAGTGCGGTGTCACAGGGCTGGCTGAACCTGACCCCGTGGTTCCCTTAGGGTTTTGGATGCTGCTGGAATGCTGTCAATACTCCTATAAAATGACTGGTGTTTCAGGGCCAAGAGTAGTATCTTGGAGAATAATTTTGCCGTGAGGTCATGTGTTACTCCAGTGGATGTTGCTAACGTGTTGGTGGATCTTATCAATGCATTTTAGGCACGTTCTAAACGTACACTTGAAATGGCAGCTTAATCTCAAGGGCACTGAACTTTGACAGAAAGTCACAGTTTGATATTTCCTGGTAGTTTAGCCATGAAATGATGACTTCCAGAAGAGACCCCTTCCAGGTCTGCTTCTCATCAATCCTTGCCCCCTTGTACTTAAATGTGTTACAGATTTATGTTTATTGTTCTTCATTCTACAGCACCACATATAAAACTAAATGCACACATAGAAATACTGGCACTTTAGAAAGGGATATGCAGAAAATATATATATTATGGTTTAATGCTTGAAAATTTTCTGCTGTTTATAAAGCCTAAAGGAAGTAGGATTCTGAAACTCTTTTGAGTCCTAAATATATGTAATTTAAGATTTTTGATATCCTAATGTTGTAGATGTACTGCATGCTGTCCCCCATGCAATTGAAACTATTAAATATTCAAGCATTTACATATAATATTGGGCCTTGCAATGTTAACAGTTAACTGGAATGTCATTTATTATTCCTGTCAATGTGCGAAACAATTGTTTTGCCTCTTTCTGACTTCTATCACTGTTTCCAGAAATGTATGCATGCTGATAGCAAGCACTTGCTGTGTCTACTTTGAATGCCTCAGTAAGAGCTGTAAGATGAATAATTTTATGACTGTATTAACACTGGAATAGCACACTGGAATTTGGCTTCCTCATGCTGTTGTGCTGTTACATATCAGAATTATGGTACTATGGTATCTTTCCCCTCCCAAGGCTCTGGCTTTCAGATGTGCCACAAAAGGTCCTCAAGTCTTCTTCACCAATGAATTTTGATGAATCCTTGTTCTGGAAGTTACCTGACAGAATCTGAGATTTTGCTACAAGATAAATAGAGTTTCTTTTTCCCACAGCATCAAAAAGCTATTCCCAGAAATGTTTGGATGCCTTGGGGCTTTTAGAATTGGAAGCAAGTTGGCACAAAAAGTAAAGCACATGTCTGGCAGCTGGGGGTTGTTACCCACAGCAGGGTTGCTTGTCCATTTAATAGTTGATTACATATATTTTTTTTTTAATGTTACATATAGCCACTGTATTCTTGATTAGGAGCTTCTCCTGTAACGTTTAGTGTATAAAGCATCTAACATATTTTATCACTTCAACTTCTCTTACAAGGAACTTCTTTGCTCATTGAGTCTTCATGTTTGAAGTCTCATTTTGAAACATTTGTGTTTTGGACACTAAACCACCTTGAAATGCCTCTCAGATGCAGGCCTCAGAACTGATTATAACTTTCTTGAACCATTTTCTCTTAATGTTACCTTATTTAATTCAGGGCAGGTGAGTTCAAATGATACAGCAGAACTTTTAGCCTTGCTATAGATGATTAGAATTTCCACTAACAGCCAAATTGACTGCTGGAATAATAGAAATAATTATCCTTATAACTTTCAGTCTGAAAAACTGTTGTGTGGTGAGGGGACAATGCTAAAGCTTTTTAAGCATAGAGTGGATTTCACTTTGGAAATTTAATCTGTTTAGACATTTTTGAGGAAACGGAGTATTGAGCATTCCTGTATTTCATGGCATGCGTTTATAGAGATTTTTGTATTTACAGAAAAGTTCTCTCATCATAAAATTAAAAGCTGTCTGTGGCTTTCTAGAGTCTCTTCATTCTTTTCTTCCAGGGGCACTTGAACTTTCCATCATGCTTAAAGCAAACTAACAAGTCCAGCTGCTGTAGCTTTCAAGCGTCACGCCTTTCCCTCAGCAAATACTTTCTGTCCCCTGGAAATGGAAATGTGTCTGTTTGCTGAATCCCTCTGCTCTCACCTTAGGAATGTCAACCTGTCCTCTCGTTTCTCTTCCTTGTTTCTAAGCTCTGACACATGAAGGGTGCCATGTTTCTCCCCTCAGCGCCCCTAGAAAAGAGCAGCTGAGAGCTGAATGTGGAAAAGCTCAAAAGACATGCCAAGACTGATTTCTGTGAAAGCATCTGTCAACTATACCTTTAAATAATTAAAGGAGAGGGTCATAATGGGAACCCTGGTGGGAGCACTTATCCCAGCTTCAGATCTTTCTCACGGTCTTCACCTTACTTGCCAGCAGTGATGAAAGTGCCTTTCAGACACTGGTTTTAGCAGAAAGGAGCTCGAAAAGTCATTTGGGGGGCATCAGGTGAGGAGGTAGGCCAGTTGCTCAGGTCTGGTATCACTCTTGTGGCATTTGCAATAAATCATATGAAGTATCTGTCCAGGTCAGTAGCTCAAGGCGTGTTTGATTCTTCCCCATTTGTATATTTATCTCTCTGTTTATTTTTAGTCCCTTCCACTGTTTCACTCTATTCACAATTGAAGAACAAAGGATGCTGTCGAAAATATCAGTATTAGTTCCCTGTCATGGAGGGGTCTTTAGAGAGCTAGAAATGTGGGTATTTCTTATGGAACATTTAGAACCATAGCCCTGATTGGTACTGCCATACAATCCTTTTTGTGCACTAGTGTATCAGCTGTCCAAGATTGTGGCATAGTGCCTTTCTCCTTTGGTGTGGAGGCAATGTTTCCTTTCTTCTGCCTTGTTTTGTTTCTTGTTGAAAGAAATATTACGTATTTAAGGAAAGTAATTATTAAAAGTATTTCTTTTTCTAAAAGAGTATTTTATTTAGAGAGATTTATTTAATTTAGGTTTGATAACCTAAAATAAATAAGTATTTCTAAAGCAGAGGAATAGTCTAGTCTAGGCAATATTTCAGAAGCTGTGTTTTATAGTCTGAGAACTTTTAATAATTTTCTTCTAACATTTGGATACTAAATAATTTAAACTCTGCTGCCTTAAATCTGCTGTTACAAGAAAAGTGGGATAGTTCTGTACTGAGTGCTCAGATCAATTGTATAAAACTCCAACTACAAACCAAGTTTTACTTGTATTGGACCACTCAGTTTCTAGAACATTTTTCTTTTCCCCCATTAAAAGAACATGTCTCCAGAACTGGCTGATAAAAAATGACACCTTTTCCCTTAGTTAAGCCTGATGTAAAGAAAACTGCAGAAATTCTCTTGATTTCTAGTTCTGGGTGATGCCATTACGGCGCATGTGAACTCACCCCTTCCATGGCTGTTGTGTTGCTGTGTTGGGGTTTCATGTTCATGATGAGGTACATTGGAAGCCTGTTGTGAATTAGCTGGAGAGGGCTGATAAATTTTCTGCAGCCCAGTGGTTCACATCTCTTGGTCATACACTTGTTTTAAATATAGAGTATTCATTTTCCACTTTCTTACTCAGTATCTGTCATCTTTTTCCTGTTAATCCATGTCTGTTCTCAAAGGAACCAATACCTCGTTGGAGGATGCAATAACATTGCTTTTTGTGAGTAGTTAACCTTTCCTCTTGAAGCACCTTGACGTCTGGTTTGCATTTCTACTGCAATCATAACCTTTGCCAAGACCTTACAGGCCTTTCCTGCAATAATTCTGGTGCTGTATCCTAAATTACTTTTGATTCATTGTGTGCTTTGTGCTTTGGTACACTGCCCATAATTTAAATCATTTTTACAGATTTTAACCTCCCAGAAGAACCAGGTAAGTGTGATAGAAGCCTTGCCTATTTAGCTGTACAGTTAACCTATTTTTCATAGTATCAGACTAGCCTGCAGTGTATGTGATCTTCTTTATGGAATAAATCTGCTTTCCTACATGGGAGCCAGAAGACAACATTTCTTTGACAAGGAGTCATGGAGCTGGTTAAAAATTATGCCATTGTTTCCTTCAGGAAACACCAACTCTACTTTGCCTTAGGAGTTGGAACAAATACATATTAACAGGAAGCTCCATCAGATAGAACTAAGCTAAGACAAACAGACTATTTGCACTTTGTCTGTTGAAGGGTTTTTGATGGTGACAGCTGAGAACAGTGACCTGTCTGCAAGCTTGACCTGTGTTGGCCATAACAGAGAGGAAGCGTGTGTTGGACAGGAAACTGCTGTAGCCAGTTCCTGGAGGGAGTCATGCTTCTCTGCATGAATGTGGGGGTGCTTCTCCTGCTGGGCATCCTCCTGCTGCAGAGAGGCTGGAAGATGGGGAGGGGCTGTGCCCCTCCTTCCTTCCCCTGCCTCAAAAACAAAACAGAAGATATCACAAAGCCTTAGAGCAAAACATGCAAAGAACCTGCATGGCCAGAGACTTAAACCACTATTTTTATTTTTATTTTTTTAATTGGCGCTAAAGTACTTCTCTATGTATTTATTCTTTTTTGAACTTGTTTCATCTTCAGGTATGGTTTGTGTAGGTTGCTGGTCTCATAACTCCTTGCTGCCGTGATATAACCTTTTTATGCTAATACATGACCAGCTACTGTAATTAATAAAATTAATTTTTAATAAATAATTTTAATTTTTAATTAATAAGTAATTAGAGTGCTAAAGTTGGCTTAAGGTATGGGCAAGGAGGAATTGAGTACAGGTTCATTCTTTCTAACCATGTACCTTCACCTCTTACAAACTTTTTTATTTTTAATGGAGTAAACGATGGAGGACATCTGGTGTCCACCAGGTGGATAATGAAATGCTTATTTAGCTTTCTGTCAGTAGCCTGGCACTGTGCTCTGGTATTCCACAGTCATGACAGAGTTAGTGTTCTTTAAGTATTCAGTTCAGACTTGCTAAAGGGCTCAGCATAAACCTACACACACAAGGTGTTTACTTGTGTGAATTTCATTAAGGATGAAAGTTTTCTGTGCCTTGTGAACTCTTGCTTCTTTTGTAAAAACAGCCCTGAGTTTCTCACCTTTAAAAGCACTGGTTAGTATTTGTACTTGACATTATACCTTGATGATCCCATAAAATCAATTGCCATCCTGTATTCAATTCCAAGTAATGCCCTTTATGTTCATAGACTTTTCTTCTCGTGCTATCAGCTGTCCTTGATTTTCCAAGTTCTACCTGTTCCCCTTCTTTTACCTTTTCTTTGATTTTTTTTTGAAGCAATCCCAAAATATGTGGAGTAAAAGAACAAAAACCAGGTGCCTCACTGTAAAGAAGTATGAAATTAATTGATATGGGTTAGTTCTGAATGTTTTCTCGTTTGTACTGTGGAAATGACTATATGAGATGGTCAGGGATTTATGTCGACTTGTAGTAGAAAAAACCTTTTGAAGGTTTTCATGATGATTTTCTTGATGTAAATTAAGTAAGAAGTTACTTTGCTGGCATGAAACACACCAGAATATATGACAAAATGAAAGAGGTTTCAGTGTGTCTCTTACCTGAGATTGTCTATTTAAATCCTCATTGCAATAATGCTGTTTGTAACCTGGAAAGCTGCATGAAAATGTCCTTTTCTGATACCATTGACCTTTGAGTTCACAGTCTGAAATGTGTCAGCAAGTTTAAGCCATGGGGATGAAAGATGAAATAATGATGCTGTCATATGTTTTAATGAACTAATGTGAACTGGATATGCAGCAGCATTAGAGTTTGCAAATTATGATGATGGAGATAAGAATCTTCCCAAGTTTAATTTGCACACTCGTGTTGTTCATTCTTAATGTCATCCTTCCAGTCCTTGTAAAGCTCTGTACTTAGAGGAGGTTAAACTTTAAATTACTTAGTTTACTTAAGAAACCTGTCATAGTTAGAAGCTAAATGACAAAAATAAGTTATTTACTCTGTAGAAAATCCCACAAACTAACAAATTCCCACAAAACAAAAGCTCCCCTGAGTTACAAGATAGATGTATGTGACTGAACAGAGCTGTGCATTCAAAGACAAACAATCTAGTTGTGTAAAAATAAAGGCAGACAGAGATTCAAGAAGGGGGCTAAGAATGTTAAGCACATAGAAACACACTAAAGACATTTTCTTCATTTTCCTTTTTCTCAGAATATTTCTTTTTTGGTTGCAGTAATTTCCTCAAGTAGACAGAGAGGATGAACTGCAATTAGCCACTGAACTCATGCTGAACAAAAAAAAAAAAAAAAAAAAAAAGGCACAGATGCTTTTTAGCTGGCAGTTACCAGCTAAAACAATATTTCCTGTATGCAAGGGCACTAGTAGTTTGGTATCTTCAAGACTGATAGATGTAATGAATAAAAATGGTTAGAAAAACCAGACTTAAGGCAGCTCGTGACATTGAACAAGGAAAAACTGTCTTCCTGGATGGTTAGAGCTCAAGTTGATATAAATTGAGCTGAACTTTGCATCTGCCTTCTCATCTATTAAATGTATTTAAGGTCGCAGCTCAGTTTATATCCTAATAGCAGCCTTTTCCTGGTTATAGACTCCCACTGGGAGTTATGTAAGAAACACTGCAAGAAGGAATGAAATCTACCCACATTTTAGTAATGGTTTTGATGATAAGAGTTGCATGTGCATGAGACTGTATTAATCTGGTGAGTAAGTTCTTCCAGCATGTCTCATGCACCATTTTTTTTTAATGTTCCTAGTCATATCACTGGACATATTTTATAAACCTTTATCAGTTCTCCTACCTGTGACATTCACTGAATGAGCATTGTTATCTCTCAGTAAGTGGTTTATTGTTCCTTTGATCATTCCACACATTGTTTCAAGCCACAAAAAAGACATGCTAATGTTCAAAAATCATAGTTAAATATAGAAAAAACTCAGCAGCTCAGGGCTGAAGGCTGCACAGTACCAATAGCTACCTACAATGTGTCAAGTTCCTGCAGCTCACACTGAGGTCAGGGAAAAAGCCATAGGTCTGTCTGTAAGTCAAAATATAGCCTAAAATAGTCAGAAAACATTAAATCTACCTTTAGGTCCTAATGTGTTTCCTATCTGTTGCTAAGTACAGCACATATGCTGCCTGGCCATGTTCCCTTGTCTGCTGAATGATTCTTTTGTGGAAATGCTCTAGCTTCTCAAACCTAGTTCAAGACAAAAAAATTACCTAACTTGCCTGACTGACACAGTGAAGCAAGACAAAATTTATTATGTTTTAAATATTTGCCCACATATGCACACCTGTGCAGACACTGCCTTGTGTGACTCTCTGTACACCAGTGTCTGTGTTCATGATTTTCTTCTTGGTGGTGGTGTCCCTAGTCCAGTTACAGGCTGGGAATGTCCATGAGCTCAAAATGTGATTGGAATGCTGCTCCCTGGTGCTGTTTCATGCACACTGGGAGCTCCACTGCTGCGTCTGGCTCCACCAGGATGCAGCTGCCTGGGAAAACTGAGCTGAAAAGACAGCCAGAGCAACTGGCTTCAAGTAAAATAGTGCTGTCTGAGAGGACACAGCTCTCCTTGTCCTAGTACTACTAAAACTGACTCCATGGAAGAAAACTTTAGCTTTGTAATGTCCACGCTGCTTTAACAGTGGTGGTGTGGTTTCACATCAAGTACAGAGATCAGCCAGTTGCAAAATTTTTGGTTTAAGAAAAGCCATAGCACTGTAAGATATGACTTAACTACACAGCTAAGTAATGTTGAATGCATCTACTGATGCAGTAGATGTGACATCTACATGGAAAAACAGATGCTACTTTGTAACCTGGGAGAAACAACATGAAAAACTAAACAGCCTATCTCCTCATCTCTAATGCTTGCTTGGCCCCACAATCACGGAATGAGATCAGAGCTGATGAGAGCCTGAACTCATCACTCTGCTTCCTTTCTTGAAGATGGTCACATTTGTGCATAGAGGGTAAACAACCAATGGGTTTCAGGAGATAAAACAGCCGTGGTTTGCAGGAGATGAAGGCCTGACTGCTAGAGTTTAGGAAATCCCAGTGTTTGCTGACTGTCTCTCCTTTAGAGGAAAAAACATATATTAAAGAAATTATACCAGCGTGGAGTCAGTCAGAGTTAGTTTGTCTGATATTTGCTGTTTGGATGAAGAATTTACATCCTTAGCATCTATATTGAGATAAATGGTTTTTGTTTTTTTAAATCTAGTCATAGTCATCACGGTAATGTGATAGTAAACGTGATAAGGTCATTGTGTGACAATTGTAATGTTTGCTTTTCTGAGGCTGGCCAGTTAAATTGCCCCGGGATGATTTTTGCTTAAGCAAATTCAAGTTTGAGGCAGAGTCTGTCCCTGCAACTGTTGTTTGTGACTCACTCCTGTGGATTTGTCTGCCTAGACAGTGACTGAGGATCTGTGTTCACTTCCGGCTGAAGAAAGAGGAGATAACTGTCAAAAAAAAGAAAGGGGAAAAGAAAAAAAAACACAAACCAACAAGCTAAACTTCCTGTTTTCTATTTTACTGGTGCCTCACTGCCTTCTTATACTTCAGAGGTGGAGAAGGGAGCAACTACACTAATACCAAAACAAAAACAGAGCTGAGTTTTGGAAGGCAACAAACAGTAGGCTCGTGTCAGAGGATGAGGACACCATGTGTATTTATTTAATGTCTTAATTTTGCACCTTCTGTTCCTTATGTGCAATTGATCTAAGTCAAATAGCAATGCCAGTGTAACAGGGTGAGTAGCTCGGCTGTGATGCTGCACTGGCACCTTGTGGGTGTCATATCTCTCATACCAAAGGAACAGCCGTGAAGCAGCAGTGCCTGACCAAACATCTTTGCTTTGCTTGGCATAATGTGTATTGGTGGTTATGAAAGGTATCTCCTGCATCAGCCTGGAAGGAGCAGAGCAATGAATTATAAGAGCTTTTCTAGGGGTGAAAAAAAATAAATTAGTTAATGCGCATGAATAATAATATAATAATAATAATAAATAAACGGGTTAATGGGCATGAACATGCAGAACAGGAGGTAGGTAGTGGGGTGCCTGGCACTTGAGGCAGTTCTTACCTCGGAAATTACCTTGATTTCTCTAATAGGAACAAGCAAAGAGATTTGGCAAACGCCTGACCCTAATTTTATCTTTTTGGCACTTCGGCACATGAACTTTCAACTTTAATGCTTATTAGAGTTTTGTATTTGTTTAGGAAAAGGACAGGAACGGGATAGTCTTTGCTTTGTTGCCCCCTTGTGGTCCCATGCCTTGGCTAAATTAAGCACTCTAATCTGTCTACTGCCATTGAGGGACACAGTAAATGTGAATTGGTGCTGCTCAGCTCCTTGCAGTTGTTGGCTTTGAGCTGTTAACCCTGTCTATGTTTGGCTTTGAATCCAGAGAGCCTCGGCTGTCTCCATTTATGTTCACATTGTCGTGTGTGTCATTCTTGTGCTATAGTGAGAATACTGCAGACAGAAGGGCTGGATACTTAGGGAACATTTATGTTTCCACTGACCGACTCACCTTTCCATTCTCCTGCCTTGTCTGCACAGCTTACTTGTGCTCAAGAATGCCCAAATGTAGACATACAGGGTAAAAGAAGAAGAGTTTAGAGAGTGATCCAACACCCACATACTTATATTTTGCTTAGATGAGGTATTTTTTTAAATGGGTACTTGTACTGATACGTGGTAATCCCTGTCCTATTAATTTCATTATCTATTTGATTTTTGTGCCTAATTACCTTCAAACTTTCTCTCCACTATTTGGTAGCATAATCTCAAAGGTCAGACTTGGTCTGAGACATCTTTTCCAGCCCTAGTGATTCTGGCATCATTTTTCTCTGTGTGCTTAGTGCTTGCCTACGCTTGAAGCAATCAGCCTTTGCTGTTATCTTGAAGCAGTCATTGAGGGGCATAGCTTATGTCAACCTGAAGACAGTTTTGTTTTCTTGAGTGCTTGATCTTTCAAAAGATTCACCCAAAGTGCTCCCTTCTATGAATAAAGGTAGAGGCTCTGGATGACTTCAGCTGAGCCCTGCCAGTCTGATGTCCTGGTTTAATACTTCTCTTGAATTCAGTTTTATTCGCTAATAATAAATTCTTTTTTGTTGGGTGTTTTGAATATTTTTTTCATTAAAAAATGTTTAACTCTTTTAGAGATGTGTAACAGGATGGGTGATTTAATTAGTGGATTTTGCAGCAAGTTTCAGTTGAGTACAAAGGATTGGTGTTGCTTGTCTCAACAGAATTGTGAGAAATAGTCCTAACAAAGAACTTTGTGTTTAACAAGTGGATGTTTTCGGTCTTGCTGATTTATTGTGTTTTTAAAAGAAACATGCAGTTCTTTGGGAGCTGGAAGCTGCCTATGGCTAGTGTGTAGTGGATAGCATCCAGTTTGGGTGTTAAATGGTTCTCTTCCCAAATGTGTTGCATTCCTTTAGGGGAAGCAGCAGTCCTGTGGGGTGGTGAGCACAGCTGAGACTGCCCAGGGGAGGGATTTGGAGGGAGAGGCTGCAGGGCTGAGCATCCTTGCTCCCCAGGTGGGGGAAAAGGATTTCTGGGAGGTTACAGACAGCTGGGCTGTTTCCCTGGCTGTCCCAATGTTGGAAACCAGGACTGCTTCCCTAAGGACAAATGCATCAGCCCCATCCATGGAAGTGTTCCAGGCCAGGCTGGGTGGGTCTCTGATCAACCTGTTCTAGGGATAGGTGACTCTGCCCATGGCAGGGGTTTGGAATTAGGTGGAATAAGACCTAGGTTGTGTTTCAGATGACAAATATCAGATTTTTTTTTATTTGGCGCCTTTTAGGGATAAATTATAAAAGACAGTATAGCATAGCATATTAAACTTTGGCTTAGCTGTGATTTCTTTTTCAGTTTATTGGGCTTTGGATCAGCAAAAAGGCAAATATTTGAAACATGTTTGAGGGTTGTGTGATGATTCAGCCAAAGTAGTCCTTAAAATGGGAAAGAGCAAGAAACGCTCCTTGCATGAGAGGCCAGGAAACAGCAAATCTTAGAGCTAGGCTGAAGCTAGTGTTACTATATGGTTTCATTTGATGATGTCCAACCCAAAACCACAGCGTCTGAAGAGAAATAAACTATCCAACAGAAAGCAGAGTCAAACAAAATTCCCCAGCTGTGTTTTGGGATAGTACAATGCCAGTGACATTTCATTGTAAACAGATGATTTGGGATGGCATAATTATCTGTTCTCCCTAAAAGTTATTACATTGCATTACATTTTTTTTTTCTTTTTTGTTTGCAGCTTTCTTATTGTGCTGATATGCCTTATCTTCAGTGTGCTTTCTACAATTGAGCAGTATGCAGCTCTTGCTACAGGGACGTTATTCTGGATGGTATGTATGTGGGCATTAATGTGATTGATGCGTGTTTGTTCCTGATGTGCAAATTCTAATCTCCTGAGCTATCACCACATCAAACAAAATGTTCCTTATGGTTTAATTGACATGAGACTTTTCTGCTGTTCCCTAATGAGTCTGTAAAGCTACAGAAATTACAAAAGTCATGGTAATCCAAAAAGGAAGTGGCACTCTCTGTGGCCTATGCTGAGGACATCTGTGGTGTGTCCAACACATAGTCATTCTAATTAAGCTTGAATCCCTCCTGTTGCTTGGGTCAGTACTTTTTTTAGCCATACTCCAGACCAGACACTTGGCCATAGGAAGGGAAAAAAAGTAAGTGGAAGTCTTTCATTTAGTTATGTCATATCCAGCTTTGTTTCAGAAGTGGAAAACACGTGTCCTTTGACATTAAGACAACTTGCTCTACCTGTCTTATGCTCTTTCCCTTCAGTAGAGAAAACAGTCATTGTGTTTATAGTACACCCGTGCTGCAACACAAATGTATCAACAAATGCTTCAGGAGTATTTGTGTCCTGCCAGCCTAGATTTCATTGAAGAGCCTTACTTTTGAGGTTGGAGAGGCATGATTTTAAACATCCAATCTTTTATGAATTTCTTGTACCTCACTAGTGGGCAGCCCCTTGCTAAATTATTGAATTCTTTGTATTTATAAATAAACGACCATTATTTAACTTGTGGAAACACTGTCACTGTATTGAGAAAATGCTAACTAGCAATTTAAATATTTGTTCAAAACAGGTATTGTAGCAATTGTCTAGTAATATTGTTAGGTGTATTACCACTATTCACATGAAAAAGTTCAGTCAATACCTCCATCAATTCTAATAAATTTTGTCTCTTTACCTATGAAATATGCAAAGGTTCTGTACTTAATATGAATGCTGTAAGACTATAGCATATTAAATTTAGTGTCAATCACACTATTTCTTTATGAAGTGCCTTCATTGCTGTGTAGTATTTTTAACTAACTTGTAAGATGTTTGAACTCCTAAGTGTAATTACAATAATTAGTGCCGGCAAAGAGCATCCATACGTTTATTCGTTTATTTCTGCCTTTTTTTTTTTTTTGGTGATTTGGCGTTTCCTTTTTGCACAGATTTGTTTTGAGCATTTTACTTCATAGCTAGTAGGATTTTTTTTATCCATAACTTCTGCCAATATCTGTGATGAATTTAACTCCTGGTAGTGCCTCACTCATCTTTGCAATATATAATCATATTTTACATGTGTGTTGTCTCGATGAAACAACTTATAGTGACAATGTAACTCATAAGGCTTCATTGCCTGCCCTACCCTGTGAAATCATGGAGCTGGTGTTTGGTTTGTTCATCCCTGTGTTGTCTGTATCTGGGCAATACAGGCAGTGTAAGGTGCATGCAAAGCATTCAGGATTTCATATCCAGTGTAATATCCAGTATGGATTGTGTATTTCTATTATTCTGTGTTGTCTTCCTCTCTAAGTAGTGAGGGAACTGATGAATGATGTGTCAGTGTTCCTGTTCTACAGAGTGAGAAAAACTGGTTAATTCCTAAAACTGAAATCCTGCTGCCATGGGTTTTATGGGAAATAGGCAGTTGTCTGTGTGTTCAATATTATTGGCACGGTCTGATATTGTTTTCTTAAAGGATTAACTGTGGTAACTTTGATGAAACCTGTGGGGATTATGGGGAGCCATCCATCCAAAGCAGTAGATGGGCCAACGTGCACTCTGCTCTATCCAGTTTTGGTGGGACTTTCCAAGGAGCTGTGGCATCTTGGAACGCAAATATAAATGTCAGGATCTCACTCCTGTTGGCACCTACCCAGTGAAACGTCCTATTCTCTTATTTCTTAAGAGATTTTTCTTTGACTTTAAGGTAGCATTACAAAAAATAGATGTAACTGAATTCTTAGGGGGAGATTTAATCACAGAGGGCTGGTTCAAGAGGGACTGCAAAAATGGAAAGAAAGAAGTAAAATAAAGTGTAACAAGCACATAGGGATTACAGCACAAAACAGGAAAGGACAGGGTGCAAACTTCCAAACCAAACAGTGCTGTAAGGAGAAATGAAAGATTAGGAGAGCACTCTTTCTACTGCTCTGCAGTAGGAGTTAATTTCTTTTTTGTGTCTGTAGAAGGATTTTTAATTATATGACAGTAATGATTTTTATTTGGAGCCAGGAAATTCGAGTAAGGTAACTCTCTCACTGTAGGTGAGCAAAGGAGGGCAAGTGATTTGACTGACAAACTAATGCTAAATTGAGAGAGAGCTCAAAGGAGCAGCAGTGTACCAGCAACCTACCAGGATTGTGGGAATCCTGAAGATGGCTTTTGCTTGGGCTTAACTGGGCAGGGCAGTGAGAATGGAGGAACTTTGGCCATGAAGATTTCGTCGTTTCAGATCTCATGTAATCCCATGAAGCTGGACTTGAAAGGCACTGGAGATAGCATTGGGAAAAGAACAGAATATGTTCCTCCTGATTGGAAAACTAATTAAACAAGGCCATTAAAAGTACTCACAATTAATAGCTATACTGCTTTTTTTTCTCCAAATAGCCAAAGTATTTGGCTCTGACTCTGTAAAAGATCTGAGCACCTGCATAAATTCAGCAGGCAGTCTTTTTGAAAGCAGGGAGCCTGGTTACATTGAAGTTATAGATAGAAGCTGACTGTGCCCTTTTTCATAAAAAATAATTCCATGGTTTACTAATACTGTCATACAAGATATTACAATAACATAAAAATAAAAGCTAAAAAAGTTTTTGAGATTATATGTATGTATCATTTTGGTTTTATTCTGGAGCTGCTTGTCTTAAAATATCACCTCCCACTAGTCCAGGACAAAACGGAAGATGTTGTGCTACCAGTAATTTTAAAGCACTAAAAAATGCTTCTATTTCTCATAAAAGGAAGAAAAACGCAAGCTTAGCGTTGGAGGAATAAACAGGGGCAAGTTTATATGTGTTCCAAGTGGTGTTCCAGATTTAGACAAAAAGCTTACAATTAGCTGCTGAATCTTTCTCTACTTGTCACCACACTTCACGAGGCAAAGAGCCTTGATGAAAGCTATACCTAAATGCAGTTGTAATGGGAGATTAGGAGAGAATTGGCCTTTTGTTCGTTTCTAGAAGGCAGTGAAAACTGTTTAAATTTGCATGTGTTTATTTTCCCTTTTTTTCACTAGATGGTGCTGTCGGAGGGGGTTTGACTCCAGTTACTGGTTGGCACTTGCCCAGCTTGAGCTGGAGTCTGAGCCAAGACTGTGAAAGCATCATCGTTTTGAAGAGTCCTGTGTACACTTGGCCCGCGTAAAATAGTGGTGCGGGAGAGCTTTTGCCATGACTCATAAAGGGAATGTGGTATATCAGTGTAAAAATTGATTTTGAGACTACAATGTCTAAACTATGGAAAAAAAAAAAAAAAAAGTGGTGCAGAGATGTATGTTCCCAGAGAGGCCGTATTTTTCTTTTATTTTCATAAGCAAGGGTTTTATGGTGCCAGAACACAGCAGAATGCTGTTATCTCAGCATGATCTAAGAAAATCCAAGTGTCTGATCCAAGGGGATTAAATATTCTGCTGAACCAAGGGATATTTGGTGTGCCTGAAAAAGCTATTTTCTGGTAGGAATCTCATTTCAATATTGATTCCCACCAAATAAAAAATAAAGAAGAAAAAGGCTATGCTTTTATGGTGAAAGTATAAACTCTTTCCAGCTTCGTGTTTTAAGTTCCTTTTCTAGTTTAGCATGTTTCTTACTGAAGAGATTGAACAATATTTAAACTTTAAAAAATGCAAATTAAGATAAAAGGGCCATAGTTTTGGTTTATTAACATTTACTTTATTGGCACTGAAATTATTCCTACAATTATAAGAAACTGGCACAGAGTCTAGGCCCATAGGGAATCTAGTTTATATTGCTTTTTTAATATAATGTTTTGAGTATAAACCTTGGCTTTTGTTTGCCGGTGTGTTTTGTGGGTCTTTTGAGAAAGAAGGAGGAAAACACCTACAGCTTTTGTTTCTGAAGGTGGTCTTCACAGAGAATACACAGTTCAAAGGGGTGCCAGCAGTTTTCTTTCCTGATAATATTCCATGCTTTAAAAGGCCAAAATTCAGACTCACCATCTGCATTGGTGCATTTTCATCCTTTTGAAAAAGTAAATGAATTTAATATCTGTAAAAGATGCCTGGTGACAGCTCTATAGATTAATCTAGCCTACAGACTCTGAAGAACAACTGTAGCTGAGAAAGTGAAAAATTTGTCTTTGCAGCCTCAGCAATGTCCCCTGAGGTGACCCAAAGTGAGGTCAGCTGGTGTAGAAGATGTGTCTAGAGGGTTTATGATCTTCAATCTTTTTCCTTTGGTGGACCTGCAGAAAGACCTGTCCAGGGAGTCACTCACTGCAGCCTTTTCTTTCTGTCACTGACAGCTGAAGTGGAGAATCCCAGATTTCATTCAAAGTTGGCTTCTTTACATTTTAGTTTGTAAGAACAATGCCAGCTGGGAGTGATTTGAAGGCTCAAAAAACACAATTAGAAATTAAAATTACCCTCCCCTCTTTTAATGAGGTAGCAGCATAAGGAGTATCTGGAACTGGGATCTTCCCCTGAATCTGCACCCAGGTGCTTCTGGCTGCATTTCAGCCCCTGCTTGTGATGTTTATGGCTGAGCTGTGCTGGCAGATAACGTGAGTGCTTCTAATCTGCCTCACTGCAGAATCAGCTGCCTTGGTTTGAAATGTGGCTGGTAGTAAGATCTTAACTTGTTCCAGCTGTTCTCAGAGCAAATCCTTGTCAACTCCCCTGGCCTTCAGAAGAGAGTTATGTGTTTAATGTAAATGTGATGTTAAAAGGATTTAATTCATTTGGTTCAGAAGGTTGCGTGAACATGCTTAAATTCTGCTTTATGTCCACTCTGAACAGGTCAGAGGGAAACAAATCAGATGCTTCTAAAGTGGAAATAAGGCTGTGTGTTAGGGACAGCTGAACCAATTTCATGAAATGGATGCTCTTTTATTACCAATTAAAAAAAAAAAAGACAAAAAGACAAGGCTTTTGCTCTGGTTTGGTGTCAATTAAATCTGAGTTAAGGAGGAATGAAGAGGTGATGTGGAATGAAAGCATGCTAAGACCAGTAAGGGGGAGATTGCTGGTTTTGTTTTGACATGTGCTAAAAATCAAAAACTTGTAGAAGGGTGCTGGGGTTTCCCATTAAAATCTGCAGAGGGCAGCATTGGACTGCGCTGTGTTCTCCAGGGGCGGCTGCTTCTGACCTTGGATGGTGTCTTGAACTAGATAAAAATATATTTTGGAAGAAGTGAACTCTTAAAAAATGTTTTTCCACATGGGCTTGGGGAATTTTATATGAGTAATTAGCAATCGTAATTTGTGGAGAGAGATGGGAGAAAAGGGCAGTGTAAATATTGGTGCCAGAGAAAACTCTGGCAACTTTGTGGTGGAGCCACAAAATTCATGCCATTTGGTCTACTTTATTGCTCATCGTGTGGATGGCTTTTAAGGAAAAAAAAAAAAAAAAAGAACAATTAATGCTTTCATTGAAGTGAATTGGGCAAGTGTTTGCATGGAGGAGAAAGAAAAAATTCTTAAACTTGTTAAAACACAGAAAGACTTCCAATATGTTATGCCCTGCCAGGTACACTCTTGGTATTATTAGATGTTTCCTATTCCATTGGGATAAAAGAAGAAGTTTATTTTTCTAAATATCTCTAAAATTACCACCAGGAATGGCCTTTAGATGTAGATTATAAGAATAAGCAGCAGTTTCTATAGCAAAAGCCCACACCTCTTTTTACATGTATCCATGCCTTTCATCTAGAAGGTCCAAACATTGTGGGTTTGAATTCTTATTTTAGTCTGCTGCAGTGGAGTGGCTTGGATGTAGAAAATTGATTACTTCTGTTTCTGCCTTTTCTATGAAGTTTGGAAAGAAAAATCCCTTCTCTGGGGTTTCTATGCCTGGAGTTGAGTGGTGGCATAACTGAGCACTGTCATTTAAAATAAGGTCTGCAAGTACATCACTATGCCTGAAGGAATCAGGATTTAGAATTTATCCCCTTTGGGATGAGGTGGCTGTGACGTACCAGGCATTTTGGGGGGCTCAGGCTCTGAAGACTCAGACAGGCTCTGGAGACCTTCTTGGAGCTCAGGGTGGGGCTGGTGACAGATTGTGGGCCAGCACAAGCCACTGGTGATGGATTGGTGCCGTCTGCTGGCTGCTTGGTGGCCCACATGATCTGACATGGAGATCTCCCTCCGTGGCAGCGTGGGGGTCTTTGCCAGAGGCAGAAATGAGCAGGGTGCCACGTTGTCCTTGTGTGCAAAGTGAGCTTGTCATATAGGAGCTGCAGTAATGGGGAAGTTTTTAGGAAACACTGCTTTTAAATTGTCTGCAGGGTTTTGATAAATAGGGATATATTCTCTGGAGCTATTAGTTTTTCACCTGCTCCCAAGAGCTCGTATTTGCTTTCCTAAGTCACACAGTAGAGCAGTGGTTTGTTTGTTTATTTTTAAGAATAGGTACATTCCAATAAACTGTGTCCAAAGGTGTGGCTAAGAAAATGCCATCACTGAAAATGGCATGTTTCATTCACAGTTATGTTTATTATTCACTTTTGTCAAGCTTCCTGCTTACAGGTTAAAGTTTGACTAAACTTTTCTGGGGTGTAAATCCATGTCAAACTTGGAACATTCATTTGGTAAACTCCAGAAAAAAAACATAATAAACGTGTTTTCTTTGAAATTATGCATATTTATCACTATTTATTATTTTAGTAAACAAGCAAACTAATACTAATTCCATCTTGGAAAAAAAAATAAATTAAAACTGGTGCATGCTATAGCCAAGCAGTGAAAAGAAAGATTTTTAAATTTAGGGTTTATCTGGATTAGTGTGTAATGTTTGCAGTGACAGGTGTTTCCTTTATGCTTTGCCCAAATGTCTGGAAAGTAGTTTGTCATTAAGTGCTACATTCAGTGTGTATCTCAATTTCGGTATGACTGGAGGGTCTCTGGCTTTGTTAGGTCCTTGTTTTCACATCTGACCTCAGCCAGCTGGAGTCTATTGTTTTAAGCGTAATGTAACAGCTGACATAACATAACGGATATCAAGCCCAAAAACTGAAACAGTGCCGTGAACTGAGGCAGAGGGAGGGGAAAGGGAGAAGCTGGGAGGAGAGGCAGGGGCAGAACTAGCTTCATGATTCAAAGTGGAAGCTTGCTGGCTTGTTTTCCCAGGGGGAATTAGCTAGGAAATAATGGGATGAGTCTGTTGAAGTTCTATTTGCAATTGATTACATATGATAGACTACTGAGACAGGTTTGAATTTGCCAGCTGTCACTAGCTGGTGGCTCTTGAATGGCTTTAAGTGGCCCTTGGTAGGCAAAACTGGAATAAACTCTGCAGGTGTGGTGTAACTGTAGTGCAAAAAAGCAATGAGTGCCAGTGCCTAAAAAGAAGGGAGGTTCCAGGAGTTAGTAGAGAGAAAATAACTTAAATTGAATGTATTAGGAACTTTATTTTGTAATATTGGGTTAAGTGGGTTCAATTAACTGGCTAAAAAACCCCAAATCAACTGGACTTCTTGGTGGCTTTCTTTTTCTTGGCAGTTTCTAAAGTAAACTTCTATGAGTTTGCTTTCCAAAAAGCTTCGTTATTTTGTTTCTTGACTTCTGTGTTTGACAGGAGCAGAGTGCATCTCAGCACTGAGAGCTAACTGCTCTTGGAAGGGGAACGAGTAAATAAACATCCTGTCAGCAATTGGCCAGGCCATGAAAAAAGTGACAAATATCTGACTTGGTGCACAGATAGAGAACAACAACACGGGAGAATACTCCTATTTCTTCATATGTTTTTATGTATATGAAACATATATGTGTGTATATATACACACACACACATATATGTACGTATATATGCATATATTTATATATATGCTTCTTTACATATGTATTTATATATGGAATGTTTACTTTTTCATCAATGATTTGAAGAAAAAAGTACTTTTAGCTGAATTTCATTTGTATTGAGTAGAGCCTCTGGCAATTCTGCCCTACTGAGATTTTATTCCATGGCTTTGGATGAGGGGGGGAAAAAAAGGCAAGACTGTATACTGGGTTTTTTTTTTCTTAAATGTATATATGCAGAGGGAACTAAGTTACTTTCTATGTTTATAAGTGAAGTTTTTATGGCATGAGACTTGCAATTGTACAGTGTGTTTAACTTTGTGTGTACGAGTCGTCATCATGAGTTCAGTGGAGCTTCCTGTGTGCATAAATATTAACAGGATCAGGATGTAGTAGGAAAGATTTCTTCAACAGAGTCTGCTTGTACTTAGGGGCAACCTAGGAAGCATGAGTTTGATTTATGTAACTGCAAACTGTATTTATCTCACATTTAATGTTTTAAATGTATTTTTATCTAATTTACTTTTATTTTGGTAGTATAAAAAATGTCATCATGACTGAAGCATGCGTTGTGTTAAACTTGTCTTGCACAAAGAGCTTCTAGGATTGCTCCTGTTGTACTATGAGGCCCAATTCTACTTTATCTCAGCAATCAGAAAGGCCTTGTGAAAGTTTATGAGAGCTGTTGATTCAGTGGCTAGTAGTATTTAGCATGGGCATTTACACTTTATCTCAGCTTATAAAATAAATGAATTTAATTGTGGCGCTCAGAACATGGTGTTTGTACTGAGCTGCTGGAGAAGTGTTGATAGCCCAGAGAGCTGCCACGTACTGCATTTTCTTTTCCGTGTTCGTGGCGTGTCCTGTGCCTTGGGAGCAAACAAGGATTGGTGTCCCTGTGCCCTGACAGCCACAGCAGTCAGAGCCGCTGCAGCAGAGTAAGTTCTGTAGGCTTTTGAGTTCCCTCGAGGGAACATTGATCCCAAATATTGGGATAAATGTCCTAAAACCTTTGCACTGCTCAGCTGTCCCCACTGATCACTGTTTTCAGGGGCCTTAGTGCATTGCTTACATCAGGTATTTCCTCCTAACCCATTGACCAGGAGCTTATTTTTAAGATGATGGGGAACCAAGAGCTGTTATTGGCGCTTGGAAACAGCCAGACTTTGAAGTACTAACAAAATAACCAAAATGCCTGTTTTCACACATAGTCTATTGAAAGCAAGCTATGTGCTGCCTCACTTTGATGGTTTCCCTTATGCTAATGACACTGAGGCTGGCCTCTGTTTTTACTCCAGCACGTTGGTAACATCCTTATTAAGGTACCTTTCAGAAACCTTCCTTTTCGTTGTTGTTTCTGTCGGTTTGACACGTGGAATACATGCAAAAGGAGTTGGTTTACTTGTCCTTTATTCCTCTGCAGCTGTTGCCCAGATCAAGGTGAGAAAAGGTGTCTGCTCTAGAGGTGATTTGTCTGTTCCCTGCAGCACGGCTGGGTACAATGCATTTAGATGCTGTTTTGGCTGCGGCATTGCAGGCCAATTTTAAATGGGATTGTGTATGACTGTGTGACCTCCATCAGGCCCACGGGCAGGGAGCTTGACAGCTACCTTCTAGGAGCTGCTCCAAGTCATTGATTTAGTACATGGAGCTCAGAATGAGTTATACTTAGTGGCCGAGGCTGGGGGAAAGGGAGGAGAGAAAATCAAATATTTACTAATCTTACTTCTGTAATGCCTTACAAACATGAGTGTGCTTAACCTTGCAGCATTCTTGGGAGGTGAATATTAGCAGTTTTATGTGTAAAATTGGGTGATCCATAGCTTTTCCACTCTAAGTTGGCTTTGTGAGATAAATCCTTCAGAGAACCCAGGCTGCACTTTCAAGAGAGGATTTCAGCCTACATAAACTGGCACTGCCACCTGAAGAAATGATCCTGCTGCTCCATTCCTTCTGCCAACACAAGCATTTATGCAGCTCTGTTGTCAATTGCCTTGGAGAACCCAGATGGGTTCAAATTAACCTTTTTCTTGGCCAGATGAGATTGCTTCTTTTGGCAACAGTTCTGGCTTAAACTGTTTGTGGAACTGTAGAGTAAGATTTGTTAGCTTTTGATAGTTAAAAGTGTGATGGAAACTTTATCTGCAAAACAATTTACAAGCAGACTCATGTGTTATTCTTCTGAGAAAGGACATTATTGTTGTTTCCATTACAGCCCTGCCTGTAAGATGGAGTACAACACCTAGTAGAGTGTGGACCCACATGCTCTAAAAGATAGCTCCTACCCTCATAGGCCCTGCAGACTAAACAAAGTGGTTGAAAAGTTAGTTCTGAGTGGGCTCTTCCACAGCAAGACACTGAGGCAGAGAAAACATGACTTCCAGAAGTCCCATCTTTGGCCTGCTCCAAGCATTCTGGTTCAGTGATGAGCCTCAGCAGTCACAACACTGAAAAGGAAAATGTATTTAACTTCTTGTCTCACTTCTTAACTTAGAACTCTGAAGGTTTTGGTGATTTGTTTGGGTTTTTTTTTGTTTTTGCCTGAGATTTTGGCCCTTATTTTACACACTGAAGCTTGTCCCTCTCATGTATTGATTTAACTGAATAATGAATTAAATTTTCATTTGTTTTGCTGCAGGACAGCAGGATTGCAGCCTGACAGAGCTGATTGAGGCCAACTTGGCTGAGATTAAATTTATCCTACAGGTCTAGGCCAGCCTACCATAATCCAGAGCTGGTTATTGAACCCGAGTTGGCAGCTAGGCCATCTCTACAAACAAAAGCTGTTTTGTTGAAACACAGCTAGAACAGGCATGGTGTAGGTAGGTTTGCAGAAGCACGACTCTCTGGAAATCTTAAGAAGCAGTCATCTGCCAGCTCTTCGCTGTGGCCCCTCCATGGGATTTACCACTGCCTGGAATTGGGTTGTGCTGTGTTCACTTTCATAGCTGCAGTGCCCAGCTGCCCCAGAAAGCCTCTTTTATTTTTACCATCAAAGATGGTTAAACTTACTCTGATTGTAACAAAGAGGGCAAAGAGCATTTCCACCACAGGTTACTGTTGTTCAGCTTGGTGGGTGGTAATCTCCAAGATGAGAAGTGCAGGAATGAGGAGCAGGGTGGGGCAGTATCTTCAATCTCTTTCTGTCTTTGAAGTGATGGTGGGCACGTGGTTGCACATGTCAGTGTAGCCCAGTCCCACAGGGTATAATTGTACTATTATGTCATCGTTATTATTAATACAGTAAGAGACACATTTGGGGTTGAATTACTGCAATTGTTTTGATAAAAAGGGAGAACCGCCCCCCACACACACAACCAAATCCCAACTCCTGTGTAGAATAGTCTCAAAACTTACCTTATAGATTCCTAACATGTGTTTCTATATGTATTTATATATATATATAATTTTTTTAAAAAGCTCCTTGGATATGAGTGGGATTTTTCAGATGCAATGACACGTGTTTTCATACTCACGTGTTAGGATTCAGCTCATTAGTAAAACAGTTAAATATTTAACCACTATGAGTCATACACCTTTTTAAAACAAACAGAGTTTAAAAGGATGTAAAGAAATAATTCTTCCCTTACTCCTAATTCTGAACTAGCTTAGGGAGTTGCTATCTCATCCACAAGGAAAAATACTCAGGAAAATTAGGGGCAGTGTTCTGACTATACAAGTCAGCTTTACGTTGGTATGTGCTTACAAATACATTTGTGATACAGTGGGTAGGGTGGAGGGAATTGATCTGGGATCTTGTAGATCTTTCAAGCAGCAGAAGTTTGTAAGCAGAGACCTGTATTTATATTTTCGCAACAGAACTGGGAAACTCCATGCTACAATGTAGAAAAAAATGCTTTCAAATAGTATAGCAATAATGTGAGATTTCCTTTCCTCTTTTTAATTATATATGTCAGGTTAATGGCCAATGAGAGTCAGAGGTGAGAAGCTCAGCCATGCATCAAGTCACACAAAAATGCACACTGTGTCCATTCTGTTGAACGATTCCCAAAACAAACAGGCAGTCTGTCAATCTTTACTTTGTCAAGGTCAACAAACCATGGTACTGAAATGCTAGTGAAGACATAAAGAGAAATTCTGATTAAGAGAATCTCCTGTTTCATGAGTTGATTTGACTTTTGGAAAGCAGCTGAACTCTGGTTTTGAAGTGTTCAGACACAAGGGACTGTCAGCTTTCAAGTCCCAGGCAGCTTCATTAATTTTTAGCTGATGTGCAGGGGTATTTCTGTCTTTAAAACCAAGTCATATCTTTGTAGATATGTAATGAGCACTCTCAGCCCAGAAAGCCAGCTGTGCTCTGGGCTACATCCAAAGCAGCCTGGGCAGCAGGTCAAGGGATGGATTCTGCCCCTCTGCTGTGCTCTGGTGAGAGCTCGCCTGCAGGGCTGCACCCTGCTCTGGGGTCCCAGCACAAGAAGGACATGGACCTGTTGGAATGAGTCCAAGAAGATGATCAGAGGGATGGAGCACCTTTCCTATAAGGAAAAACTGAGAATTAGCCCGGAAAAGAGAAGGCTTTGGGGTGGTTTAATTGTGGCCTTCCAATACTTAAGGAGGCCCTACAGGAAAGATGGAGAGGGACTTCTCACAAGAGCATGTAGTGACAGGTGTAGGAACATCCGTGGATGGCAGGGACAAGGAACTCTGCAGACCTGAGATGTTCTAGAAACACGTGGTTTTATTGCAAGGGTCATGGGTAAAGAGGGATGCTTTCAGCCACCAGCCTCAGCTGAAGGGAAGCCCCAAAGACAGAGGGAGAGAGAGAGAGAGAGAGAGAGGGGGTATGAGGTAAAAAAGCTAAGAGGGGTGAGAGAGGTAAGAAGAGTGCTGAGGTCAGGGCGGGAGGAGAGAGGGAGGTAAAAGAAGAGCAAGAACCTTGTTCCAACACATATCTCCTTTTGTGTTGAATATTCTAATTTACAGTGACCAACCGACGCAAGCTACAAAACCTACAAACTTTACATGCAGCCTATGAGAACTACTAAATTACCGTATCATCCTATATTCTAAACTCTAAAGACCACTCTTCTTATCTACTTTTTTCCTTGATGCCTTGGCAGGGTGCAGAGGGGCTGCATTCTTGGGTCCTTTTGTTCTCTGTCCTTCAACCTATCTCCAGTTAATCACCATCATCCTGCCTGCCATGCCTGCATCTCAAAGCTGGCCTTCATTGCTATTTCACTCACAGATTTTGTATCTCCAGTATTTCTTAGCAGACAATCATATCCCTTCCTGTCCCATCTTTCCCGACAACAGGACAAGGAGAAATGGCCTCAAAATGAAAGACAGTAGGTTTAGATTGGATATTAGGAAGAAATTCTTTACTGTGAGGTGGTGAGGCACTGGAACAGGTTGCCCAGATAAGCTGTGGATGCCCCATCCTTGTGAGTGTTCAAGGCCAGGCTGGATGGGGCTCTGAGCAACCTGGTCTAGTGAAAGGTGTCCCTGCCCATGGCAGGCAGGTTGGAAAGAGATGATCTTTAATGTCCCATCCTACCCGAATCATTCTATGATCTATGCCCTAGCTGCTGATTTTGTCTGATTTTGTATTTGTAATTAGCTTTCAGTTGGAAAGAAGATACTCTTGTTTGGAAATACAGAGGGTAAGGAGTTTTCTTTTGGTCATTTTCTCCCTGCGGTGTTGCTAGTGCTTTTTGTTAGGAAGAGGGAATCAATGATTATTCAGAAAAATATCCTCTGGCACTTTAAATCTCTATTAAGTAGAGTCAGGTAGCAGGGTCTTTTTAATGTAACAACTCCTCAGCTCTGTAGTTCCTGTAGATTTCCCATAAATGTGTGGATTATTGCTGCTTACATCAGGTAGGGTGAACATCTGGAAAATAGCAGGTGAGAAGTGGGATATTCTGCTGCCATGCCTCCTGGAACGTAGAATGGACTAGAAGTGCAGGAGGGCATCACAAATGGTCTTGGTGTTAGATGACTGTTCATCATGGGGAAAACAAGGAGTTAAGCAGGAGAAACATCTTTCTGATGACAGTTACCTGCAGAACCTGAGTTTTCTGTTCCTTGAAAGAGCTGTTACTTTCTCCTTGTTCCCTAATTTGGTCAGGTATTGATGAAGTTGCTAACAGGTGTTTAGTTCTTCCTACTGTTTAGGGGAGATGTTGAGTTAGAGCTTTTTCGCTTAGCAAAACTATTACCTTTAAAGAGTTGGCAGAAGGTGGTGGATGCTGTCAGTGAAACCTTTCATATGAAGGTGTAAGAAGTGGAAGAAGAAATGTCAGGTGGCTTGTTTGAAGGATGAAGTGTCACTTCTGATTATCTGTTATCTCTTGGAATAGGGACTTCTTGAGTGTTATAATTTCTCAATGAATTGCAAATTTCATTGTTGAACTGTATATCCTGTCATTCTTTTCCTAGCTTGAACTTAAAAAATTACTGACTGAAGCAGTCTACAAGGCATGGAGAATTCAAATACAAGAAAGCCAATGTCAATTAAAACTTAGGGGAGCTTCCTGGATGTGCATCTAGGTTCTCATGCACTGTGCAACTTTGCTTGCCTGTCAGCTTTTTAAAATAAAAATGTCTTTTAATCACTTCTATATAAATATTAATCCCAACCCTTATCTTAAAAGGCTCCAGGACCCAAGATATTGTGAACATTTTAAAACAAAAATGAAACTTGAACCAGTATGGGGAATTCTTTAGAACTGCTGCTGTTTTCCTTACTTATTCTTAGTCCTAGATATAAGGCTGAATCAGTAAAAATCATGGGAAATATTTTTGTTTTGTATCTCTTCATTTGTTTTATTTCCAAGTAAGATACTTTCCACGTGCTGTGGGAGCAGGAGGACAAACAATGGCATCTGACTGACCAGCATAGCGGAAGTGATATACAGAACAAAGAAGGCCTTTTATTTGTAATCTCTTAGGTTTTTATTCATCTCAGTTCATAACAGAGGAAATCAATAATATTCAGTGGCTTTGGTAAAGTAGTATTAGGTCAAAATCAAGCAGTTCTTTTAACAAATGAGCTTACTGTAATGTTCCTGGCTGCAAGGCTAAAGTTTCAAAGCAGTGTGCTTTTTGCTTTGAGTTATTTATTGTCAGTAGCTTTATCAGGCCTTTGTTTGAATTAGGAGCCATTGTGGGCAGCCAGAAATTGAACTTTATGTAATATAATCTATCTGTCACTTAGTATCAGTTCCCTAACAGTGATGCTAACACATTCAGACTTTAGCAGCTGGACCTCGCACTTGAGTTTTCAGCCATGAGGTAGGGTCTAATGTTTCAGTGCTTCCATGTAGTCCCTTCCGAGCTATTTCCCATCTGTGTGTGACTGTCCCACTTCCCTAGGGGTCAGTCACTACTGCTGCCAGTGTCACCAGGCAAGCCTTTTCCCAAGAGAAATTTTGTTTAAACTGCGTCACATGTTGAACTGTGCCAGACTACTGGATTCATTGTCTTCACCTCAAAAGTCAGGAAAATTATAATAAAGCAGAAAGTTGTGGGATTATGCTTGAGCATATCTCTAAGATGAATATATAGCTTTTTATTTCATGGGCCAATTCCAAAAAAAGCAGTTCTCCAGTTTCCCTTAATGATTTAAAGAAGAAAGGCCAAAGTATGTAAAGATAAGATGTGATTGCAGGAAAGACAAAGAACAAGCATTAAAGTCTACATCTGGGTTCTCACCCTCCCTGAAAAAGTCAGTTCTTTAAAGAAAAATCTGTAATGGCGAATGTACTAAGCGTTATTAAAATTTGCAATCTGCCTTCCACCTCCTGTAGAGCCTTTATGACTCTCAGGCTTTTGTGAGAATATGCCTGTACTTATTTAATGCTTTCCTAGCTGGAGAAGACCTTGGAAGAAAGCAAGGGAAAAATTCACACATCTCCACCCTGGTCTTCCTGTGAGCTTCCAAGAACGTGCTTGTGTGATTGCTGCACCTATTTCATGTGCTCCTGGTGGTGTCTGGGAGCTGGCTGTAAATGAGGGCCCCTTTGTGCTTTGGGCCCAAATATAATATGGAGACTTATGTACTGAAGGATAAAAGCAGTAGGTGGCTGGACTGACTGAAGGACACTTCCCCAAGCCTGTGCTCATTTTGTACATCACAAATTGCCTGTTGGCACTAATGATAGAAGTCCAAACCCTCAAATAAACAGGATATCTCTTTTGATACACCCTCCCTCTGTTTTCTTCTGTGAATTGGCTTCTTAGTTTAGGTATTAATTCTAAGGTGGAGAGCTCAGCTAGAGCCAGTGAGCGGGAAGCTTAGCCCGGAGCAATACCTCCTCTGTCTCCTGAGCAAGTAGCAGCGAGGGAATGAAACTTCCCTCAAAACATCTGGCAGAGCTGAGCTGTGCCAGTACACCCTTCCTCCCCCAGGGAAGATGACTGACTCCTAGGGAGGGGCCAGATCAAAAGGAAGGTGTGGGGAAACGGAAACAGGGGTGAAAAGGGGTTCCAGAATGTTTAAAACATAGCTGCTGCATCTGTCTAGTGGTATAACTCCTGTTAGTGGAATAAATTTCATGAAAGATGCACTTATTTATGTTAGCCTGTGATATCTAGGTCTAGACCAACTGGCATGTTTAAAGAGTTTGGGAAAGAAAAGGAGACTAAGATATTTTTCTTGCACTTTTTGCTTTAAGGTAATTCAGTCTAAAAATCTTTGAAGTAAAATAAACATTGTGTTGTAAGTAGCCAAAGGCATTTGCTATGTTTGCAAAGACCTTTGCTCTTAGCAGTCTGGTTTGGGGAGATTTTTTTTTTTTTTTTTTTTTTTTTTTTTTTTTTTTTTTTTTTTGGAAGAAGCAAAAATATTTGTGAGCTTGCTTTTGACTCCTTGACTGCCACTTCTGCATGTGAGGTGGAATTGTACAAAACTTCATTTTAATATTACTCCAAAGGAGAAATAACACTGCTAGTGGATGGGATCTGGAAAAACTACATGAAGCTTTCTTTCAGGATTTGCTTTGAAGAATGGTGGGTTGTATTCATTTTGATTTCCCTCCCTGTAGTGCTGCTGCTTGGATTGGTACTAAGAGTGAGATTGATGCAGGTTTAAGAGAGGTGGCCCTCATGAGCCTTAACAGGTGACTGCCTCTGTGGGTCAGGAAATGTCCCTGAAGGTCTCATGTGCGATGGTCATCACCTGATATTTGGAGCACCATTCAGACTTTGAAACCTTCAGTGGTCCTGTGCAGTAAAGTCTGTGTTCATCTGGTGTAATTAACACTGCTGGCAGGGACAGGTTTATTATTAGCAATGGAAGCCCTGTGAAACATGACAAACCTTGAAGTCAGATGGAAAGTAGCATTTTTAGCTTTTTTGTTGTATTTTTTAGCTCATTTTGTTATAAACCTCCCTGCCTGCTGCACCATGAGTATATGTGGTCTGGATCAGTCCTGAAAATGCATTTGTAAGCCCAAAATGTCAATACTGCGCTGTTGTTAAGTTTAGTAGATACAAAGGTTTCACTTGCAATATAAATGGTGAGCTCCAGGTGCTTATTCCCTACTCTCATGGGATGGGTTTTTAAATCCAGGTTTGGTACCTACTGGTTGTATTTTTCAGTGCAATTGAAGTAAAGTTGTGGCCTTTTGTGGACCTTTGTAATTCACAGAACTGTTGATTTTGTCTGATTCAGTGCAGCATTACTGCTAATTCAGAGTAAAGAACTCTGTTTTTGTCTTTCTATAAAATAAATAAAAGGACAGAAACAATGTGATGAACTGGTCATTACCCCCATTCCCGGGGTTCCCCTGCCCCTTTGGCAGGCAGGAGGCAGAGAATTTGAAAGTGAAGTTCAGCCTTGGAAGAAGGGAGGGGTAACTGGAAAGTGTTTCAAGATTTGGTTTTATTTCTCATTATCTTGGTCTAATTTGATTGGTAAGAAATTAAACAAATTCCTCCAAGTGGAATCTGTTTTGCCCAAGACAGTAGCTGGTGATCAATGTCTCTCTGTCCTTACCTTGACCTCTGAGCCTTATATTTTCTCTCTCCTGCCCAGCTGAGGAGGAAAATGATAGAGTGGCTTTGGTGGACACCTGGTGTCCAGCCAGGGTCAAACCACCCCTATAGGTTATGTCATAAAGTTAGAAAACACCTTGAAGTGTGAGAATGTGATTCTGGTAAACAGATAAACACACCAGATTAAACACCAAACCAACCCCTGTTAAAAGACTTGGCCTCGAGTAAACAAGCCGCACAGAAGGCAGCAAAACCTACTCTGATGTGAAATGCTTCATTTTTCTGGTGATAAAATACTAAAGCAAAAATTTTAAGTGTATTCAAATAGCTTTTGCCAAACAGCAACAACCATGCATGAGTTTTTCTACTGTCTTCTGAATTATTTATAAGGAAAATACTTAGATCTTGGTTTTGCCACTAAATCTTTCAAAAAAGAAAAAAAAATCACAGGAAAGGTTTGTTTACATGAGAGTATTTTGCTTGCTTATGTTGTTAGAGCTTGATTTTGCTCTTTGAATGTAAGGTTATGTTTAAAAGCCACATTCTTCTGGCATCTACTGAGGTTATGTTCTTCAGAAGTCTTTATATGGGCTAAAATAAGCAGTAGTAGTTAAACAAATATGGCACAGTCAAAGCAAATGCTTTGATCAAGTATTGTTGACAAATGTACTGTTACAGAAAGCTTTAAATAACATGTTTCATTTCTGTCTTGCTGTAGTGTGTGGCATTAGATGAATCAAAACAGGTGGATTTTCGGTTATATGCATGTTTTAGAAACTGGTGATTAATCAAGAATTATAGTAGTGCAACATGTATGTCTTTTAGTAAGTGCATTTAAAAACACATTTGGCAATAAATACATCATTTAGGTACATAACCAAACACTCACTTTAATGAAAAGTTGACGAGAAATGATGACGTTGCCTAACCTTTTGTACGTATCTTGAACCTAGCTACTTATTCCTGTTTGGACAGGGATTTCAGCTTTGGGAAGTGTTTCTAGTGTCTGGAGCTCCTGTACACCGCAACCTTCTGCAGGGGAATATTAAAGACTTCAAAGAGTCTTTTATAATAAATATTAAAAATATTAAAGATTTAAAATAGTGAAGACTGAAAGAGCTTCAAACTGCAGGCTGTCCTGCTAATATTTGTGAGATTCTGTCGTGTTGCTTGTCACTTCTACTACAGTTGTAAGGTCTGCAGTGATTGTTATTGAAAACAGGGTGCCTTTTGGACAGAGAAAGACATAACTGTTGATTTTAAACACGTAGAGACCTTTGCCATCATATAAATATGTTAAGGAGCTTTCCTGTGCCAAAAACTTAAAGCTATGATCTGCTAGATACAAACTACCTGATGAATTGGCACAAAAAGTGAAAAGTTAGAAGTAGTAGCTTTTAAATATGCATTGCACCACAAAACATAATGCCTAAAAATGGAGAATGTCTCAGAATTTTTTGGGTGTTTGACATCTGAGCTGTATAAATGTATGAAGGGATTGTAAGGTGCTGATTTGCACTGTGGTGATTTTTTTCTGGAAGATAAACTGTTGAACCAGAATCTATGAGATGCTTTCTGTTGACTATCAGTGGAGCCAAAAATTCACATGCTCATCTCCTGGGCATGATTTGTTCCCATAAGAGGTGGGAGACAGTCGCCTGCAGTGCCTCCTTGGCTTCTGCAGCTGTTGACAGTCTGAGTCATTGGTTTGAACATTTGTTGGTCTCAGATTAACTTCATGCAATAGAATGAGAATTCTGTGGCCTATGAAGTGTTGGCATACACTCTTTTCTTTTACCCCTGCTGTTGGACCTGGCAGAAAATCAGTGCATTTACCTCACTATAGTACAGCAAAACTCTTTCTTGGTGTGACTTCGTGGTTTTTTTTTTTTTTTTTTTTTTTTTTTTTTTTTTTTTTTTTTTTTTTTTTTTTTTTCACATTTGTACTTCATAGCTTTCAGGAACCTGAGTGCTGCTTTTGCTTGAAGCTCAAGTATGAGCACACGCCATCTAACCTGAGGTTGAGATGTCAAAGGTAGGGCCTCAGTGTGTTTTTTGCAGATGCCCCTCTCCTGCACAGATTTATGGATGGAGCCATGGGGGTTCCAGCTGAGAGCAGAAAGTGAGGTGGAAAAAATGCAGGCCCTAATTGTATTTCTGAAATGAAACACAAGCTTCTAAAATCTCTAAAAAGCATGGGTGAATCTTTCTGATGTACGTAAGTGTCAGTTGACATATGTCTTGTCACCACCATCTCTCTGACAGTTTAGGCTTAAAGGAATCCAGTTTTTTTCACAGACGTGCAAATTTTGCTCATAGTGCTTATCAGTTTGGAAGATAGGATAGGACTTCCTAAACCCCTGAAATATTTCAAAGTGAAGACTTTTTCTCAGGATATAATGTTTATTTATAGCTGTTGTGTAACTATATCAGTAAAATACTACTAAAAATGTAGAGCCGTGTTATGCACCCCCTGATTTCAGGGTCCTAAATGTCTTAAGGAGAGCTGATGAACTTGCTTGTTTTTCTCATTTAAAATAAGTATTGTGCTTTCAACGCATGATAAAGCATGATAGCTCATTCTCCTTTGTTGGATGTAGATGTATTTTATTAAATATACACAGTTCTGTACTGCCACTGCAGTACAATGTCTGTGTTGCGCACCTTGAAAGAAGGATAGTTGTGATGTAGTGTCCAAATGTCATTTCATCGTGTGATTTTTCTAGCAAAATTGAAATAGAAACAGAAATAGAACAAAAACAATTGTCCCTTTGCTTTCGTGGAATAGAAATGACTTGATCATCTCTGGGAAGACTAGCCTTTGGAGTTTCATTGAAAACCCCTCCCAAAATGGGAAGCCAGCTTCAAGGTGTAGTGCCAGCAGTGATGCACTTGGGGATTTGTTGGAAGCCTTTTCTAGTGTCACGCAGACTGACTGCTTTCCTTTCTTTATTGCTTTATGTTTTGTCAGAGCTTAAGTGATCTTTAGTCTCAAGCATCCATAATCCTTTGCTATGGCAGGGCTGTGGGGGCAGCTACCTGAATGTAATGAACAAACTCACCATGAAGTGGAAATTGCCGTGTAGATAAGGTCTAGGGAAATTGGGTTTAAATGAAGAAAGCAATAAAATGTAATCTCCCAGGAGATCTGAAAGGAAATCTGATTGCACCACCTGATTTAGGGGAGGAAACACTGACTTTTCCTGATGTAGTTTTTCTGCTTTTACTCATCCCGCGTGTCACCATTGTGTCTGTAACTGCAGCACTAAGAAAGAAAGATGTGTGAATGTTTTTGATTAATAAAGCCCCACATATAAGTCTGTACATGCCTTCAAGTTCTTCATTACAGCCCTGTCCCTCAGCAGAAGCCACAGGGTGGCTGTTACATTGATTGGTTAAACTTCTGAAATGCTCTTCTTGGAGTGCCCAGCACTACAAACTGTCCACAGCAAAAATGAGAGACATTTTCCTCACTTGTACTTTAAGATAGGGAACGTGTCCAGCCCTGTTCTTCAGCAGAATGCAACAGAAAATGTTGGTAGGGATCTTGTGGGTAGCCTGAGATTTTTGAGTTGTTTTCCTCCCTCAGCTTATCTTGGAGCACCAGGAATGGCTGCCCCTTCATCTGTAATTTCTTCATTATCCTAACTCTTCACTTAACCCTTACGGCAGGTTAATGTCTTTTAGCTTCACCCTTGTCTGATACCTGAAGTGGGGACACAAAAAGCCCTCTGCAGAATGTAGCTGGTGATGCTGTGGCAGGAAGGCGAGGATGAGACTGGCTGCTCTCTCTGGCCCGCTGTAGGCTGAGCGTGCCCTCGTTGTTATTTCTGGATGTGCTGATTCAGCACGGCAGCGGTGCGTAACATATACAAAATATGAGTGCCTACATATGTCAGATTAAAAAGTAAACAGGTCGGAGTGCGTCCTCTGATGTGTATTTATAGCACACTGACATCAGCAGGAGTCATGTACATCTGAAGGCAGATTCAGCCTGTGCAATAAGTGGAGAAAAGCATGCCTCCAGCCAAGGCAGCAGAGGCTGCATATCAAGTGTTTCAGCGCATATCACTTCTGACTGTCCTTATATATACCCTACTTACATTGTATATCCAACTCCAGCGATTAGCGCCTGTTAGGTATAAATGTGGTGACAAGCTGTACCTTTCTGGAGTTGCTTAAGAGTTACAAATAGGCATGACTGAGTAGTTGAAGGACGTTGAATTAAACATGCTTGAATTAATAGGGTAATGATTGGTGCTGCTCAGAGCTATAAAATAAACACGAGCTGGAGCTCTGTGCTATGTGGCAACCGGATCGAGCCGTGGGGTTGCTGAAGTATTCTGAAATGACTCAACTTTGTTAAGTGAGAGAGATAATCCTAAGAAAGCTCTCTAGGTAGGCTCCCTGCGCAGTTAACGTTTTAAACCCCCCTTTGGCTTGTTGTTATGACTTCAAAGATACTCTAAAGCCTTTGTTAAATTGATCATTAACTCTGCAATGTTATAATTAGACATTTGAACTTGGCTGCATTCAAAAAGAAAATGTAAGAATGAAAATCCTGACCAGCGTTGTTTCTCTGCAGCCCATCAGCGTGGTCAGAGAAGGATTAAAGTTCCACAGGAGTTAAAAAGCAATGGGGATTGAAGGCATTAACCAGCCTTGCAGGATGGATAGGGAGCCATTAATCCACAGAGTTTTTCTTTGAAAGTATGGAGCGAGAATAATGTCAGGAACCTGAAATGGGTTTCTGCTGGAGATTTATATTTAAGCTCATAAACCATTCTGATGGGAATGTCGGGCTGGAAGCGTGTGTTGGGGAATCCTTAAGTTCGCAGCCCAGCAATTGAGCACGCTGCAGCCATCAGCTGTGGGCTGCCCCTGACCCATTCCAAGGCTGCAAAAACCAGGAGAGGAAGCCCCAGAGGCGGCTTTAAACAATAGCAACGAGCCCAAGCAGCGGCTGGGAAGATTGAGGGTGGCTGGAGGCTGCAGTTAAAGTTTATGAGGTCTGGGGCTGGGAGAAGCTCAGCCCTACGTCTCCCACTTTCTTTCCTCAGTCTCTCCCGATGGAGTACAAGTCCAGACAACAGCTGGTAGCTACTATAAGCCCTGCTGCGGAGTGGATGGGAAAACCTGTCTCCATAGTAACAGAGCAGGCATTGCATGTGCTGCTCCTGCTGGATCTGGGGAGTAGCTGGCTGAAGACATCTGGTCAGTGTAGCCAATTCTCTGGGGAAATTAGCTCATTTCATCTGATAGTAACCACAGAAACTTTTGACTTGGTTTAATAGTATGATGCTGAACATGAAATAGAAGCAACTGGTTCAGCAGTTTTGAAAGTCAAAGATTATCTAACTCCTTGAAGATAAGTATTTCGGTAAGGAAGGCTATTGCTTGTGCTCATTACCCCGCCTCCTGCTCTTCCCTGTGGCGGTGTTTTTGTCCAATATGAGGTGATTCTTCAGTGTGGGGTGGGTTTTATGAATTCAAAGATGGCTTTCTCTTTCTAAATATTTATTTCTTCTGCTTACAAGAGCTCTTCTTATTATACAGTGAGCCCTCTAAGCTTTTCATCTTAAGGAAGCTCTATATAGTGTGAGATAATGTCTGTGTTAACATACTAAGGCCTGTGCTCTAAAGATTAAGTTCACTTCCCACTCGCAGAATCTTGGGTCAATTAACTCTTACATATTTTCAAAAAGAATATTCTGAACAGTTATGCAGCTACAAATAAACCTCAAAGTAACTGTTAAATATGTGTCAAAGTCTTGAACTATTTAACATCAATGAAACCAATTACAGATCATAATCTTGCGTACAAGACAGGAAAATTCCCAACTGATTTTTGTGGAACAAATTCTGCATCCAATAGGAAGAGACTAAACTGAGGATATGGTGGTTGGGTATGTTGGTTGTTGTTGTTTTCCTGCTTACCATAAAATTTATCAGCTCACACTATCTCTGTAACACTCAGAAATTTGGAAGAAATTGAAGAGTTAAGCTTTTTTTTTCCATTTGCACATTAGAGCATGATTGCATATTTTTCATATGGCAATAAATGATTCATAGTGGGTGATAGCTTTCCTGGAAGAATAATGGATGCAGAAAAGTGGCCCAAGAGGAGCTTCCTAACTGTGTGGGGCACAAAGAAATCCACAAAGAAATCTTCCACCACACACACCCTCTACTGACACCTACTCTTGGTTACAAATATTTGAGCTCAGTGGGTTGTTGTGACCATCATGATCTAGAAAATGAAAATGTGTGGACAGGCATGAGCCTGAACCGTATGTCTCTGTTTATGGAAGACCAGCAGAGCTGTCAGTGTTTGATAAGCCCTGCTCATGATTTCTGTTTGAGCATGTGGGGTTGAATGAGAGAAGTGTGTTCTGTTCTGTTGGGGAACAGCAATAAATGATTTTATGGAGAATAAGAGCTGCTAGCTGCCATAGTTCTTAAGAAAGAGCTAAAGGCCTTAACAGAAATCTGAGAAATTGTTGTAATAAAAGAATGGGCCTGAGCTTCCCCAATCAGACAAATGCAGCAGATGCTCAAGGGCCCCAGGTGGGTTATATAGATGTTAATAAACCAGATGAGCTGAAATCAGTTAATGAAAGAAGTTTAATCAATCTGAGTTGATTCAAGAAGTGACTGACTACCTGATGAATGCACGTAACTCATTGAATGAACATTCTTTGGTTGTCTTTGTCTGCTGAGCTCGTGCTCTGATGAACCAAGAGTTACATCTCCCTGTGGAGTTAAACCATTGAAAGTGGATGTCAGATTTTTTTTTCCCCAAATGCTTTTATTTCCTACCCGGAAACAGTCACGTAACAATGTGAAGTTGCATGCGGCTGAGTGGTGGTAAAGACAGCACGAAGGAAGCCTTTCCTTTTCCACTCTGGACTTCATACTGAGATTCATGGCAAATGAACTGTCTGTGAAACTGAAAACCAAATCTCTTGGTTTCATAGCTTTAAATTTCTGGCTACAGGAATCAACAAGAAAAAATTTTCTCTTAATCAGAGAAAAGTGATGATATTATTATAGAAGGACTTAAGGTGCAAGGGTGCTTTGAGGGTCTTGAGGTAGATGGTTGTTTGCCTTTCTGCATTTTGTTTGCTTGTTCTTATGAAGCCAAATGGCTTTGGCTGAAACTTTCAATAAGTCTTCCTGAAGCTGGATGTTGATAAAAATTAGGGAATTCCGGTCAGTATGGTAATTAACGTGAAATCTTTCCTCTCAGGGTAAAGAGAGGGTATTTCTTTTCACTGGGCTCCTTATTTTCACAACATTTTGGGAAGTTTAAATCTCATCAGACATGCCTGGTCTTCTGATCTGTCCAGATCAGGTAATGGATTTGGGAGTTTTGAGAGGGAAACCGGAGACGAGGTAATGACGTGGACCTCTCTAGGGAGACCAGCCCAGAAAGAGAGACCCCACACAAACATCTCTCTCAAGCGCAAACTGATAGTAAATTTCCTCAGTAAACTTCCTCTGCTTTTTATACTGTTGCTTCAAGCTGAGTTCAAAGCAGTTCTTCTAGGATGACTAGGGTTTTTAGCAGCTTTTGGCTATTAGTTAGGTAGTAAAGACAGTCATATGTGCTGTCCCTTCCTGGAAAAGGGCGAGTACTCCTGAAATCATAGTTGCTTACTTCTCAGTGTGCCTGGGACATTTGACATGGATTTTCCTTTGTATATCCCTGTTTCTCTCCCTTAACTGGAGAAAAAGCATGCATTTTTACCTTGTTCAGGAACTTGGAGTTTGCAGTCCCCATGAGGTCCTTTTCTAGCCTGGCAGTTAATGCTAATTTAGTTAATTAGTATAAATATTACCGTTGCTTGTATAATTGTTTTGTAGTGATGAACATGCTTGAAAACACATCACAAAAGATTGCAGAGGTTTTTAGTGTTTGGAATACGGTTCAATTGCATTTCTGATGCCTGGCTACATGCTGGTATTTCTTTCTGTGTTTTCCTTTCAGGAAGCACAAATTGTGGATTATGTGGCTCAGCACTCGGATATAAGTGGTGTAAGGGTGTGATCTTCCCTTTTCAACAGATGGGTTCAACTGTGCTTGTCTGTTACAGATTGCAGCTTGCTTCGGTGGTCATCCCATTGGCTTGGATGGGGATATTCAAGAATAAATTGTTATAGAGTGAAGAGGTGTCAGAAATCAGATCTGTGTATGCACCATGGGCAGCTTAGTGTTAAACTCTCAAGACTGAAGTCTAATCCCAAAACAAAATGTCAGAAGTATCCTTCCTGCCAAAACTCTGAATAGCTTCCTTTATCATTGGGTCCTATGATTGTGTTGGCTGACAGGGAGAGTTGCACAATGTACTGAGCAGCAGTAAAGAGGTACAACCTGAGCAAAAGAAGAGCTTCTCAGCTCCCGAAGAGGAATAAATACTTCAGTGGGGTTCCTTTGAGCCTGGGTTCTGACTGAATTATCTTTGTATTTATTTTAACAGTAAAACAAGTTGACGGTTGAAAAAAGCGCCCTGCTTTCCCTGCTTTAAAGAGTAGAAAGAACCACAGAGCATGAAGTGAAGTTAAAAGGAACTCCTTGAATGTTTTTAAGGATTCCAGAAGTACTCTTTAATTGCTGCCAAAGCTAATGTGGCTGGAATTTCTGTGGAAAACATCAGCGCGGTAGCCAGTTAGTACACAAATACCTCCAGTTTGCAATAGATTTCTCCTCCCTAAGCTTATTCACCCTGTTCTCTGTGTCAAAAAAAAAAAAAAAAAGAATCCATGTTTAATGTTACTCTTAACATTGAAACAGTCGAAGATGATTTCTCATAGCAGTGCAAGGAGTTTGCACAGTGGTAACTGCTTGGTGTTGCTCTGAGAACTGATTGCTTATTCTACCACCACCATTGTTTGCTGTCGTTTTAAAGCTAAAAAGTAATTGAATTCAATTCCTTGAGCCTGCAATTAATTCACAAAGTGTCTAAAAAGAGGGCTTTCTTAGCGTTTTTAGAGTAATTTAGCACCCAAGATGAACAGAGTCTATGTCTTCATAGCATGAAATACCCATAACTGTTACTCAAAGGGTGTGAAACCACATAAAGGATTGCCAGAGAGTTTCTACCACATTTAGAGCACCATAAAGCTTGATGTTTAAATAGGCACAACATTTCTGGCTTTATCAGTGTGCGATTTGGGACAAATAATGTGGTACATGATAGAATTCTCTTACATACCATGCTAACAGCAGATTTCTAATGAGGAAGCATTATTGTTGGGCTTACTAAAAACATGCATTCATGTCATCAGCTTTGCTACCCCAAGTGCAATAGCTTATAAACATTCAAATACCCAGTTATGGAACATAGCTGTAAAGTACTTTGTGTATCTGGTAGGTTTCCTTTGGCCATCCAGATGATGAGGAAAGGCACATTTTACACAAGGCCTTTCTAGTGTAATGTAATTGCTATGAATTTAAACGCTGAACAAGTACTAGCAATTGACAAAGTTAAGTGTGAGTGTGTTATATATTGGGGAAAGGGGAAACATGAGGTTGTCATTAAAGTCATTTTTAGCAGAGCTGTTTTAGCTTTACATGCACTGTTCATGTGTCAGTGTTTGGTGGCTGTGCATCAGGACGCCCACTCTTTTTCCTCTCACTTCGTCTTAGAAAATAACTTTGCCTGTAATTATTTATTTTGCATACTGAGAAAATATTGCTGTAAAAGAATTTTTTACGGTGGAAAAAACATTATCACCTCTCAGTAATGGTGTGATGTGAAGAATGTCATGTGTTTCAGTTACCACTCACACAGAGTGGTGGTTTGCATTGTGAGTTAGTAACTGGGTATGTTTAAAGCAAGGACTCATCTTTCTTTAGTATAACCTCTTGCTTCTGTAAGACAACTGCTACAAGTGTGAGTTTTCAGTAGTTCCATTGTTGCTGGACACATATATTTTTGTGTGGGATGGGCATTTTTGGTTCCAGTGGGTAATCTTGGCTCTCTGATTTGTCAGTAAGGCCTTTTGTGTCCAGATTAGACTTAAAGTTTTTTTTGTTGATATCACATCTTGCATCTAATGGAATCTTGAGAGGCTTAAGCAGGACAGATATACGAAAATCAATTTTTTAAAAGAGTAAGCATTAAAAAATGCAGAGAAAGCATAGGCTAAACCACTGGATGATCTTTTGACATTAAGAAAAAAATCCTAACCCCAAAAGAACAAAAGTTTTATAATTATTAACAGAATTCATCTAACTGTGGAGTAAGACTGATGTTTGTTTCATCACTTACTAGGGAAAAATTATTTGGAAAATGTGGGTTTACAAAGATATGTTTGTTTTAAATATGAATTTAAGCAACAGTAAATCTCAGATCAGGGAGAAGGGCCTAGAAAATTCCACTATTCCTCAAAAAATCCTTCAGTGAATCACCTGGAAGTATAGTTCACATAAAGAGCAGCTATGCCTCAAGCTTTAGAAAAATGAGTGCAATAATACAAAGTTCTGCTCTACTGCTACCAGTTGGATGTTCTGATATGTTAATGCCTTTATAGTGCATAACCAATGCTTTGGTTCTTCTAATAATGTGTATTTTAAAGTGTGCTAAGTCTGACCTTCACTGCCCAGTGTTCCAGCACAGAAGATGCTCGTCTGTCTCTAAACCATGCTCTTTGTGCCCCTTACTTTAAGTTGCAATGGTTTTTAACTCTTCAACTACTGCTTTGCAGAGAGGATTCTTTTGCTCAAATGGCTTTTGGACTTTTGCTTGGTATTGTGCAGTCTTGACTTTATTCTTGATGTGTCCAAGGCATTGGTTTTACAAGGTCTCCCCTTTTCCGAAGAGCTTTGGAGTACGGTGTTGCTGAATTCTGCCAAATATCAGCTTGGTGGTTTGTTTGTTTTGTTTTGTTTTGTTTTAATAATTCATTCCATATAATGGCCATTAGTTTCCTGAGGTATTTGATGTCTTGAAACTCAGACCAGCTGCTACTGAGAAGGCCATGGCTTTTTAAAGATTTTTTTTTTTTCTTCCAGCAATGAATGGTGCACTTGTCCTTTATTTGTAAAGGGAGCAGAGGAAAGGTGATAGTGAGTGAAGGGAGTTACATAGAGCTGCAGTTCTCCTTTGGTGACTTTGAATTCTGCAAAGACCTGCCTCTGCACCATTTATTTATGTTGGACCCAAAACTGATAGAAACATGAATTCATGTAAAAATATAAGTCTTTACACATAACGGTAGCTTGGTTAATGGGGTATGCGACTTCAGAGAGGTCTGGCTTATATCTTCATTTTGCAAATGTAAGTTTAGTTTGGTCTCTTTGGAACACCATCAAAGCTTTGGAAAGAGTTTGCACAGCGTTGGTCATGTGCTTTGGTTGGTATAAATTGAGTTCCCATTTCGGAATGCTCTAATCCTGATGCACTGAATGATAGCCACAACTGTTCTGTGCTCGCCGGTTGGAACGGGCACAGGAAATTGGCACCGGGAGGAAGCTACTTGCCTTCAGTATGTGAAATGTATTTGCCACTTAGCTGAAAATGCTGACTTTGTTGCCTTCAGTTAGGTTTATTTTGCATGTCAAATAACTCCCCTCTCCTCCTTCACAAATTTTAGAGGCAACTTTAAAATGCTGACTGAATGGGCTGTGTACATATGGCATCTGAGAGGGTTTTTATTAGCTTAAACTAGCACATATGTTTTCATGTGAGGAGTATTAAGTGCCTGGACTGCAGGTTTAGTGTGTGACTGTTTTTGCAGCTGTGTGGAAGAGCATGATGTGTATTCCCTGGAGCAGGCCTGGGAGAGAGCTCAAGTATGTTGAGGCAAAAGCAGGTTGTGTTTATGGGAATGTCAAACAGAAATATGGCACTTGAACCCTTATCAGTGCTGAGCCTGATACTGGTAACTGACTGACAGTCACCCAGGTGTGTGAAAGGATTTTGTTTCAGGACTTGATGTCTTTTTACTGAAACTTTGTCCTGCCAGACCAGACAAAAATTAGTTTTTTTTTTTTTTTTTCCTGGATTATTTTTATCTGGAGGAAGTTGAAACCAGTGTTAGTCACTTAAAATTTATTTCTTTTCCAACTCCTATTGGAGAACATGTTCACTGCTCAGGCCAGAAATTCAAGTTTCGGAGGATGAATTTTGAAAACATGCTGCTTCTAGAAGAAGAGGATATCGTGAGTAAATAGAGAATTAATGTCCTGGTTTTGGTGACCTCTCACTCTTCTTACTTGGGAAATTACATCACATCCCAAAAAGAGTCCCATAAACCCAAAAACCACATAGAAGAGAGCAACAAGGCCAGAGCTGAGAATCCTGAAGCAAGGCTAACACACAGAACTATTCCATAACTCACTTCTTGGAGAGAGAGCTGGCCTTGGGGAGATGTTTTGACTGCTCAAGAGAGGTAGGAAGTTAAAACTTCATCAGAAAGAACTCCTCTTCAGCATACTCTGTATCTGCTTTTGCAGGCACAAGTTGTTGCAATAGGCCATAAATAAGTGTAGATCATGGGATCTAGGTGTGGGATCCTCATGATGTCTCTGTGCATATCCAGCCATACTTCTGTCCACGGTGCTTCTTGTCTTGAAGTATTTGTGTGGGTGGCGAGTAGTGGGTTTTCAAAACCACTGGAACAAAAATATTTTTTTTATCAATGCTCCTTCTAATTTCTGTTTGAAAACATGTTGATGCTTCCTGGATGCTATTACAATATGGCCTCAAACAAGAAAAAAACAGTGCATTTTGTGTGAAACCACTAGCTTTCAGGTGTTGCTGTTGTCAATTTTTATAGCAGGTGACCAGAACTTGACCATTATGTCTTAAAAATGGCATCTACCCTTAGATTTCCTTTTGACTGTACACAGTGGAGCCCACTGCAAGTTAAGCTAGGCAGATCATGGCCAAAATCTTCCTTTTGTATGGCTCTGCTTACAAAGATAAAAGATACTGTGCAATATTTATTTTCTCTTAGAATGGAGTAGTCTTGCAAAGTGATTGTCTAAGGGTATAAAGGAAATATGCTTTGCTGAGAGACAGTGGCTTTTGTAGCTGGAAAACAACAGGCGTGCAGTCTTTTCCTAAGGTCCCTCAATAAATTCCATGTTGGCTTTGGAGCAAAGGCAAGACTTATGAGCTGCTTGGTGTAGGGCATGGCGGGTATGAAGTAGTGTTTTTAAAAAGGAGTGAGAAAGGTTGTTTAATAAAAAGCATGCAACAAGATACTTGACAGGATGAAAATGCTCAGATCAAGGAAAATAGCCACTGTGTAAATAGTGTTATTATGACAGTTCTTTGTAAGACAGAAATACAGACTTGCTTGGCTTACTCTGGTTTTTTTTTTTAATAGTCTGTAGGAGTTCCTTCTACTCTAAAATTAGCATATTGTGTGTACTAATGAATGAGTTTGCATATTTGTGAACTGTGTTTATGTGTGCTTCATCTGAAGTGTAGGTGAATAGTTTCTTTGAATTCAGTAAGATATAAAATTAAGCATATGCTGCACTGGGTAGAAGCCAGAGCATTTTTCACTTTGAAAGAAAGGGCCCTGAATGAATTTCTTCTAGAAACTTTTATGAAGCCCTGAATAAGAGGTTCATGAAATAAACAGAAAGGAGTAGGGATTTTTAATCATTTTTGTGTCAGGGTTAACATGCTGACACTTTCTCTCTCCTGCCAAATACTTTGGGTTTGAAGTCTACCTCTTGAGCATACTTTGTGATGGGGGGAGAGCTCCACGTTAAAACACGTGCCATAAAATAAATGTGCAAGCCCAGCTTAATTCACATCTGCAGATTCCTGGTGGGTATCATCAGCAACCACGTTCAAAAGCTAAAGACAACTGCATTATGAAGAGACTGGTGCAGGGGTGACGGTGTGGAAAGTTGCTGTAAGGCAGCTGTGCTCCGAGACAGAGCCTTCACATGCAGAGTTCCACCACTGGCATCTGAGGCCTTTTGGGGCTGGTGGAAAAATTCCAGCTGCCAGCGTTTGGGTTTGGCTGAAACCTCTGGTGAGGAGAGGGCGAAGGGAATCGGCGGAAGGCAATTTAAATACACCTAAAGGAGTGGTTGGTGCCCGACTGCTATTGAAATTCAATAGGATTTAGTTGCTTGGGGCCTTTGGAAAAATTTCAACCCAAAATTGCAGGCCTGAAGTATTCTTTAATGGTCCCAGTGCTATTGTTCTGTACTCTCAGCACCAATTAAGGGAAAATAAAAAAATCTTCATCACAATCAGCTGTTCTAGCTCTGTCTCCTAGTAAGCATCCCTTTTTTTTAAGAACATGAACACTAATGGAAACATTTCATCTTAATTCAAAACATTAATAAGGGGGCTCTAATGATGTCCATTAACTTGGGATTAATTATGGGCCTCTGAAGGTAGAAATCTAAAACTGACACCGTGTTTTTGGTTTTCTGTAGCCACTTCAATCACTTGGTGCCTAGTTTGCTAGATAAAGGATTTTAGCAAATGAAACCAATCTTTCAAAAGAAAGGAACAAACAAGCATGTTGGCTTTAAACATTTTTTTAAAATGAAGCATTATGTGTTTTCCTCTGAAAAGGTGTAATTTACAAGTTCTTTGGAAGTGAGGAGGTTAAGTAGGGGGCAAAAAATCTCCAGTCCTAAATAGCATTTTTGAGACTTGCTGTTACTCAATAAGTGTTTATATATATGAGAAATCGTTTGTCTTTCTATTTTTGCCCTTTGTACTTCATCAAGTTGGGATTTTTACTTTATTGAGTCTTTGTGTGCTTGCCTAGGCAGTCTGATTTTGCTGTTCTATGTATCTTAGAAAGCACAGTACAGCTTTCAGAAAAAAAATCCTGCCTTTCTCAATAGAACAAAGAGGGGCCTCTCTATACAAAGTGGGTGAGATTAGAAGAAACAGTTGCCTTTGCTGCTGTTAATTTGCATACCCTGCTCGGGCTATACAGAAGTGCTGTCTGAAGTATTTTGTGAGCCCTGATGTGTCAGGTGAACAGTGTGCTGAGAAGGGGACTCCAGCTTTCTCTGAATTACCACGTAGGCTCTAGTGTTTGGGTTTTGTGCTCTGCCCTTCTGGTAGTGTAAATGCAGCCTATTGTCACAAAGATGGTCAGAGGGCTGGAGCACCTATCCTGTGAAGACAAGACTGGGAGGTGGGATTGTTCAGCCTGGAGAAGAGAAAGCTCTGGGAAGACCCTACAGCGCCTTCCAGTAGCTGAAGGAGGCTACAAGAAAGCTGGAGAGGGCTTTTTACAGGAGGGCAGGACAACTGGGAATGGTTTCAAACTGAAAGGCACAGGTTTAGATCAGATACTAGGAATAAATTCTTTACTGTGAGGATGGTGAGACAGTGGAAGAGTTTTCCCAGAGAAGTTGTGGATTCCCCATCCCTGGCAGTGTTCAAGGCCAGATTGAATGGGGCTTTGAGCCATCTGATCGAGTGGAATGTTCCCTGCCCATGGCACAGGGTTTGGAGCTGGGTGATCTTTAAGGCTTATTTATTCTAAGTCAGACTGTTGTAAGAGTGTGTGATTGCTCTGCATGAGAGTCATGCTCCTGCTTTTTTCTACCTCTGAGGAGCAGAGAGATGCTGTATCCCTGCTCGTTAAGATGCTTAGCCCGTTTGTTGTCCAATCCAGCTACACAGCTCTTGACTGACGGCAAGTGTCCCCTTTGTGAATTTACTTTAGCCTCAGCAAAGTGTATCTGTTGTCCTCTCTCTTGGCTCCTGCTTGTCATGGTTCTGAAAAAAGCTTGTGGCAATGTCCTCGCTCCACTACTGCTGCGTGAGACTGTGAAGAGGTTCCACCTTGCTGCTCTGTAGCAGCAATATTCCATAGCCTTGGCTAAAAAAAAAGGTTTCAGTGCAAGTAGTGCCACAGCAATCTTACAGCTGAACTAATGGTTTGTTGGCATGCAAGCTGTATATAAACTACATGAGGGATTATTTCATTGTTTTAAGAAATTCATGGGAATTTTGTCATCCTTGAAGCCAGATTTGATAGAATTGTGAGAATAATGTGATTTATCTCTCCTATGAGGGTAATGGGATAGAACTTGTGATACAGCAGATGTGGGTAAAAATGGTATTCCCAGTGAAATTTTGAGATGGAAGGAAATTCTTCAGTACAAGAAGTGTGTGCCTATGAGTCCTAAAGCTGTCCTCCTCACCCATGCCTCTTGTCTTCCTGTGCCTGTCATCTGTCCTTCCTCTTGGGACACACACCTCTATGGGAGATACAATAAACTGTATTCAGTCTTCAGTTTTGGGTATTCTATAGCCAGTCAGAATAACACAATGGCATGCTTTGCCTCCTCCCTCCTAGAACATGTGTTTTACCTCTTTTACATTTATGGAGTGCACTGGAGTAAAGTAATTTTTGTTTGTAATAGATTTCGGATGACCTCATCTAGCCCTTCCAGATGAAATGGTTGACTGAATGTCTGTGATGCTCCATGACCAGTTACAGTTTTGAGGTCTACAAGCATAGCCTCAGGCAATATATTCTCTGCACAGATGCATTCTTAACCTCCAGGGACAATTTCTGTATCTGTTAAACAGCTGTTGTTTTGGTGTCATGATCCATTTTTTGTCAGTTTTTTTGTGGTTTCCCCTGCCCCCCCCCCCCCCCCAAGTTATTAATCTGATAGCTTAAAAACATCTTTTTCAGTTAAGTTTTAGAACCCTGTAGTTCCTTTTGGAGTTGCTACTGTACTTTATTTCACAATGCAGGTATTGGAGGCCCCTCATCAAAGGACTGTGGCTCTTTCAATCCAATAGAGATCAAGAAGTAAAGGAAGGGCTTTTCAAGATGCATTTATTAGCAAAATACCCTGAGAACTCTGGAGGTATAGACTGTACTAGTGGATAGCACAGGTGTATTTGTTTTTACACAGATATACATGGACAACTGTGTTTTTATTGATCCTGCCTAAGTTCCTTCATTGGATTGTGAGAGCTATACTGTAGCCAGATGATGCCATACAAGTTGTGCCTTGTTTTACTTGGCTGTGCTGGGATTATGTGGCCAAGAAGGCACGAAAATCGCACAATGCATGTACCTGGGCTAAACAAGAAGGATGGCAGAAGTGAGGGTACTATGTAGAAATCAATCACTAAAGTGAAAAAAAGTATTTTTTTCTGAAGTGAGACAGCCCCAGTGTGCCTGTAGTGTGAATGTTCATGACTGCCACATCTTAGAGGGCTCTTTATGCCATGTAACCTTTTAATCTCAACCTTGTATTTCTGTTTTCACCTTGCAGAAAGGAGATTGCTGTTAAGTTACATTGGGTTGAATGGGTCCTTGCACAGTGTAGTTCTTGTGTGTATGTAATTTTAACTAAGAAAACTCCTCGGCTGAGTTTTAATTCCCATGCTCACTCGTGTTTTTCAAGCAGCTATTTTCTTCTAGTGCATGTAAATTTCATGTTAGGCTGTTAATCAGAAAAATACAGGGAATGTTTTAGTAGCTCAGGAGAACATAATTTTCTAATGTACTTGGGGGTTTTTTTTGTTTTTTGGTTTTTTTTTTTTTTTTTCCCCTGCAAGTTTCTGGCCACTAATATAAGAGCGCACAGACAGAAATTCATCAGCCTCCCCCACCCCAGGAGACTACTTATTAGATTTATGCAACACAAGATATTAAAAACACTTTTGTCTGTCACACAGCCACGGGCAGGGGAGGGGGAATTTGCCAGTTGCTAATGGATACCTGGCGTTTTTGTGTATGACCATGAAGAACAGCTTGTGCACTTTCACCCCCGATGTTCCCTGAATAACTTGGGTCTCATTTAGGTCAATAAGCCTTTATCAAAACGTCAGGAGTGAAAAATGTGTCTTGGTGTAAGCCGACTGGTCGTTCCCTCCAGTCAGCGGAGTCTATAGGACAATCAGTGTTCCCTGAGCTTGTCTGCATGTCACGCAAAGAGCTGGGTGACAGTAACCATTGAGTGCGTGTCTGTCCCATTGTCTTTGGGACAGCCCCCATTTGCATACTTGCCGGTGTGCCTGTTAGCCAATGAACCATGGAGGGGCTTTAGGGAACATACGCTCCCATGCAAATCCCCTTTCGTGGGGAGCGCTCGCTCCTCTAGAGCACAATCCCGGCTTTCTCTTCCTACCTTCCTCCTGTGAAACTGGGGCTGTGATCCTGCCAGGGCCCTGGTCACGGTGCTCTTTGTGGTCCCATCGTGCTAAAACGTGGGTTTTTCTTTGCTTACCAAGGTACCTTGTTTCCTCCTTTTGCTTTTAGCAATTGCATTTTGGGCGTGTCTGAACAGTATTATCTGTGGTATCACACATGATGTGAAACCATCTATCCCTTCCTCAGATGAGCTGTTTTCAGTGAAGGACAGTTTTTGCTCCCTGTGTGGTTGGAATTGTCCTTTGTAAAGGGTATTTCCTCCATGGTACTGATGAAAGGAAATGGATAGTCCTCTGTGCAACGAAGAGCACTTGGATATTAGAGTTTATTGATTGAGTCTGTGAAAGGAATATAATCATCTGATCAGAGAAGATTTCCCCTGGTGCTCTATTTTCTGTGACAATTCCACAGCACCTCATGTCAAGCAGAGCTCATAATTTTCCCATTTGGTTTTGGTTCATAAGTGACATTAGACATTTCCTAAATGGAAAATGTCATTGCATTTGAAGCTTCTGTCATAAGACACAGGCTTTCCTTAAAGCATCTGGTGCAGATGCTCTTTCTTTCAATTTATGATGTTCATTATGTCTTTAATTTGTTGGAAGATATTTAGTAATAGTTCCGTTTTAAAGAATAGAAAAATGGTGGTGGGTTCTGGTGGATCCTTTCAGAAGAAGCTCTGGAAGAGATTCTTGGCTGGGTTGAAGGGTCTGAGCTTTATGTTCATTACAACCAATGCTCTGGATAGTTCCATTATATCTTAAAAACCTTCCTTGAATACAAGTGACTATAAACATTTGTGATAACTGTTCTACTACATCTGACATCTTGCATATACATTATGAGACATCGAAATTAAGGAAAAGAGTCCTGGCTCATGTTCTACCAGCTTTGCTAGAAATGTCACAAGGCTGAACTTTAACACTTTTTTGCCCTGAGATGAACAGTTTTTATGCCATCAAGATGTTTTAGAGCCACACAAATATTATAGCAAAGTCAGCTGATGCCTAACCCTTTCCCCATTATTTTTACTGTATACAGCCATATTATTTTGCTCAGTATTCAGGCAATGTCCCATGCATTTTTGAAAGTGTTAATGATTCCCATTCATCTTGATTAAACTAGGGTTGTGTCCTGGCTATTTCATATGTTTTCTTATATTTCATATATTTCATAATTAAGAAAATTATCCTAGGTACCATCTTGAGTCCCATTTGCCAGATTGTTATGCAGAACAGCAGTGAACCCTGCAGACACGTGGGAGGGCTGGATAGAATGTTCAGCAGCCTGTTGTGTTCTCTGCAGTTGCTCTTTATGTGAAATTGCACTTTGAAATAAGGGCTCATTCTCTTAATCTGCACTAACCTGTGTAACCCTGACATCTTGAGACTGGTTTCTCAGCTGCACTCTTACTTTATGCCATGTGTTTTGTTTTCAACCACAAGCCACTCTTACCATTTCAATTATTAGATTTTGTTATTGGCTCTGATGGAGGATGTGGCCATTTCTTAATTGAGTTGGCCAATAAGGAAAGATTGCAGCACCCTGATACTCAAGGAAACTATGCTGGGTATGCCGTGCTTATCCAGTCTGTAGAAAACCAAGGTTTATCTGCACACTGGTGATATTTCAAATAGGACTAAATTATATCTCTGTCCAATCAGCAAGAATATCAAGTGGTTTTGACATCTGTCACCTTGGAGGCATTTCTAAAGTCATACCTTAATATAGATGAGTAGTTAATAAGTAGCTTGGTACCAGCAGTGCTTCAGGACTAGATTTCTGTTTTTGCTGAAGTCCCTAAATGCTGACAGGAGGATGGGAAAGGTGTGTTAGAGAGCTCACTTTGTCTTCAGTGTACCTGGAGACTGACATATTGATGATGGATACTGGAAATGTTTTTTCAATCCATGTGAGCTTAAAGGAAGACTGAGAAAGTAAAAATAAGGGGGAAGTTAAGCTGATCTGGTAAATGAAGCACACCTCTTCCTGAAATGAAATAAACTAGCAAAATGCTCATGTTCTAAATACAGCCTCTGCTTGTTTTCTTTGGCTCAGCCAGGAAACCTTTTGTTTGAATTAGACCAAGTGAATTGCACAGAATGGTTTTCAGTTTTAGTAACTGCAAGCAATCAAAGTATTTCAATTTACTCCTAATATTTTCTTTCTCTACTCTTACAGGTTTTTCTATTTTACTTCAGATCATTTTTGGTATAGTTGATATTATACATTTTATTTATTGCTATTGATATTTTACATTTTATTTATTGCTTTCTAATTCATTCTGAAAAGAGATGAAAGTTATCTCTAGAGCAGAGAATTAACCTAGTTGCCCATGTGTTTCTTTTAGGAAATTGTATTAGTGGTGTTCTTTGGAACAGAATACGTGGTTCGGCTATGGTCAGCAGGATGCCGCAGTAAATACGTTGGAGTTTGGGGAAGGCTTCGTTTTGCTAGGAAGCCTATTTCAATCATTGGTGAGTATGCAAAGCTTGCAAAGCTGATGAAAGCAATGAGCAAAATTTGCCCTAAAGGTTTTTAGAAGTCAAATTTCTGCAGCAGTTGAAGCCAAGTTAGAGCGAGAGCTCTTGTCATTAGTGTGAACGTAGATCTGAATTTCCTTTCAGGAATTCATGGCACTGTCATTTGAAAACAAATGTAGTTTGGTTTGTTTTTCCAGAAGAGCAGAATGTTTTCTTTTCAAAGTGATCTTAAGCTTTGCCAGGAATAAGTCTTGGCTGTAGTCCTGTCTCCTGTGACCTGAGGATCCCAGACACTGTACAAGAGCTACAATTATATTTTTTCAAAGATACAGAACAGTTTTTTTTTTCTCCCCTCAGCAGCCACTTGAGGGGAGGTTATTATGAGTTTATTTTGCACTCTAATTGAGCTGTGTGTTGCATAGTAGAGCACAATAGATGCACTGTAGTTGCTTTGTGTATCAATTGAATTAAAATATGATTCTCAGTGATGCATTTGGAGCTGTACACCTCAATTCCCTTGGGATCCAATTGGCTTCCTAAAATGACTTAAGGGTTCTTGAAAATTACATCCAAATATTCCATATATATCACTAATAATTATTTTTGTAGAATGCTTGTTTCACAAAAGAAACTTAATCCAAAATCAATCTGCATTTTGTTAGCCAGCATTGAAAGAACTGTGTAATGACCCTTGTCCTGTACTTAAATACTTGAAATATAAATGGACCAAATAAATCAGATGTTGGAAGAGAAGCATTGTTATGGAAGAATAGTAGTTCTTGTTCTGTGGCATAGATTTTTCCACTACTCAGAAACATTGTATGTTATTGAGTACAGGATATCAGTTTTCATAAACTACAGTTTTGCTGCATGTAAATGATGAAATTTTGTACTTGGGTATTTTTACAATTATAAAATAGTTTGATTTAGCTCCTCTGTGCATATATATATATATTATATATATATATATATAATCTCAGGTGTGACTGCAGCTATAAAAGACATTGACTGCATCTTTGCACTCTGGCCATGATCCATTTCTCTCAAGTGCTAGAACACTAAGCATTCTGAAACATCATCCAAATTAATTCAGTTTGGAAAGCAAAATGCAGTTCTGCTTTCCCAGATATGGATCAAGAACTACTTAAATACTCCAAAATACAGAGTTCCTTTCCAAAATTTACTAGGCCTGAGGCAAGTTGATTTTGAGTACAGTACTGACTGACTTAAACTAAATTAGACTCATACCCTAATTCCAATTTTCTTTCCCTTTTGGACCTGGACAGATGAAATGATAGCAAGACAATTTTCTCATATATGAAATAAACCTCAAAATCTCTGTCAATTAAAATCCTGTCTAAGCAGGACAGAAAATAAGAATTGGAGAAGAGAGAATAGATGGAAACTGCTGAAATTCCTCCTGGTTTAAAGCTAATAAGTATTCCAGGCTGCTTGACAGTAACTCCACATTCATCTAGACTGTGGCCAGCTTGGACCCATCTCAGTACAACTTTCTGTCATATCACATGATGAATTTTTTTTACATGCCATAATTGAGATCTCTTGGTATATAAACAAAAATATTTATTAGGAGTGACTGTTCAACTTGTTAAAGTAATACGGGTTTTGGTTCTAGTAGTCTTGCCAAAGCATTGTAAGATGCTGCTAATTAATTTTCTTCAATTGACTTTTATTTTCCAGATTTAATTGTGGTTGTTGCCTCCATGATAGTCCTTTGTGTGGGCTCTAAAGGTCAAGTCTTTGCAACCTCTGCTATCAGGTAATTATATGCAATAAAAGAAAGTAGTGCTAGCTGAGCATGGTAATGTTTCTTCTTTTTTAAAAATTTACCTCCTGTTTCTATTCTTGCAGGAGAAAATGATTCACTGCCCAGTGTCATGTAATAGAGCAGATCACTGATCATGTATTGGTGATCCCATAAAGTGTAGGGGAAATACAATTTTGTTGTAATGCTTTTATGGCTAATGAGGATAGAGAAACTCATTCTCTTCTCAAATCCTGGTTTAGTTTCTTAGCTTAGTTTGGTAGCAACTCTTTGATGCTTTGTATCTCTGACATCTTCAAGCTGCCTCTTCATAAATTGTCTGTGGTTGTTAACTCCTGATAGACTGGGTCCACCTTGTGCTCAGGAAAGTCACACCACTTGGTTTTCCTGGAATGAATGGGTGGGCAGTGTGCTTTACTATTCACACTAGCTGCAGCCATGCTCCAGAATTGCAGTGACTCCCATAAAAAGAATGTTTTGAAATATTTTTGGACTGTCTGGTTTAAATTACCTACAAAATTCCTCAAAGATAAGGAAATCAGATCTTCAGTTAGCTGGCTCTGTATTTTGTTTCCCATCCTGGGGAGCAGGTCACATATGAGTGGATGAATATTTCTAGAGCATTTACAGCTTGTGTCCAAAATTCCTGAATCTTTGAGTTATTCTTACTAGCCATGTGTACAAAGGTCAGTACTTCCCTTGGACAATCTCCCCAGACTGTCTTCATAACAAACAAGAAGAAAGATGGGTGAGAGTGGAGTGAAAAGATACATGAAAGTCTAACATAAAACACTCTGTGTCTCCTAAAACAGTCCTTTGGAAGCCAGAGTTCTCTTTTCCACCTCTGTTTCTTCTCTTGTGTGTTTGGTCTGTTCATTAAAGATTTGAAAATCCTGTTCCAGGGGCATCCGTTTCCTGCAGATTTTGCGGATGCTGCACGTTGACCGGCAGGGCGGTACCTGGAGGCTGCTGGGATCAGTGGTGTTCATACACAGACAGGTAAGTTTGGGCAGTCTGAGCAATGGCACAGCTGATGCCAAAGCCTTTATATTCAGAACAGCATACATTCAGACCTGCTGCTATCACTCATTTTTAGTGTGGAGGCGGGTAGTCATTTATTTTAACCGAGTGTGGTTGTTCTGCCTTGTATTCACTTCCACTTTGGCAAATTTTGACTTGTAGTTGGACTCAACAACAAAAAATGAAACTTCTGAAATGTAGTCCAAATATTTGCTAAAATATGTATCTGAATTCCAGAGCTGGTTTGAATCTGGCACTGTTTGAAAAAGTTACCCGACTACTTTTTAGTGCCCAGAAGGTTAATGAGGCCTTGTGATGAGGTTGTTTTGACTCAGTGTTCTCTGTGGAGCTCAGTGGATTTTTTTTATTAATTTGCACAGCCAACACACTCAGTGTCAATATTTTTTAATTGCTGAAATTGCATTTTTCTCTTCAAATTATGCTTTATAACCTGTCAGTGTTAGAAATTAAGAGTCTCAATGAGATCATAATACCATTGATTCTCTTTGCAGGAACTGATAACTACACTCTACATTGGATTTCTGGGGCTGATTTTTTCCTCTTATTTTGTGTACCTGGCTGAGAAAGATGCTGTAAATGATTCTGGAGAAACAGAGTTTGGCAGCTATGCAGATGCCCTGTGGTGGGGAGTAGTAAGTATAGCAATTTTCACACGTTAACACTGTCTGATTTACTGGAGTAAAATTCAAGCAAGCATGGAGTAAGAACAGCACTTTGAAACAGCTTCAATACACTTTCTGGTTTTGTAATTCTGTGACACTACAAAAATACTGTAGAAGATCAGTAATGTTATTTGGTGTTTACAGTCCTATGTGATCTAAAGTAATCACATTACATTAAAAATATGTAGGAACACATGTTCTATTTCTTTATCCTGTCTTCCCTACTGGTACAGTGGTTGTTTCTTGCTACCTTTGTCATGGGTAGTGTTCAACTGTCTAAGATGGTAAGAGTCTTGCTAAATCAGGGCTAGTTTTTTTTGAGAATGGGGTGGTGTTTACGTTTTCTTTGTCCAGCTTTTCATCAGGTTGGGTTTTTTTCCACAGTTATCTGTGATTTTTCAATTTGACCTGTGACTGTAATTCCTAGTTTATTCAGAATGGACTAATTCTGGAGCAAGAAGATAGATAGGAAATCCAGACAGAGGACTCTTCTAGGGTGGCTATATTGCTTTGTGAGCCACTTAGTGTCTTTACACAGCATTTGACTGTGCTGTATTGTAACCATCTTGTATAGATATTTTTCACCTTTCTCAACTTTGCTGTAGATGTATCTTTAGTTCTGGTAGTAAAGTTCTCCTGTACTGGTATTGCTCGTGGCAGTTGTCTCTTTGTTCATTATATCCACGTACTAGTGTGGCAGCTCTATTCTGGAATTATATTTTCATAAACATTTTAATTTTGTTGCTTCTGCTAGTAGCTATTCCCTCTTTCTTTCTCATATGGCACAAATACTAGGTTGGCAGTTCTTTTCTGGGATTTCCCATTAGTAATTGTTCTCACTTCTGTTTCCTATTGCCGTTCAAAGAAAGGTATTTTTGGAAGCTATTTTTCCTTGTCATTAGCACTCAAGCAATGGCTTTTTTTTATCTGCTTTAATTCTATTAGCTTAATCAAACAAACTGTCATCAGTAAGTGCTACAGATCTTTGAAATGCACAGACGTCACTGATAACATACTTGCACTTTCAAAATGTGCTGATCTGCTCGAGCTTTCTCTTTGCTGTTTTAAATCAAAAGGCATTGTTTCTCTCATTTTTGGTTAAAAATAATACTAACTAATAGGATTTTTTTGTACAGTAGTGATAGGACTAATATCAATTTCACTAATAAAATACATGTATGTATTTAAGAATATATATAAGGAAATATTTTGAATAAACCTGTGTGTGTGCCTATGTAGTCTTCTCTTTACAAACTACCACTTGCTGTTTCAGGAAGGAAAGATCTGTTGATGGGCAAATCCACTGCAGGTCTGCTGGTGTCGAAATGCATATGTAGCCCTTTTTGAATACAACAGGTTTTATTTTGTTGCATTGTTTTGCTGCTATGATCTGCTGTAGAATTCTTTCTTCTTGCTGTCTGCCATGGTTAAATACAGGCTTTCTTAGGACCAGAAGACTTACTGTGTAGCACAAGAAAGTGGTTTTCTGTCAAGTAGCTTTTTTCAATGCTTTCATGTCATTATGGCATTTTTATTTTCCACTACAGTGGTCAGATGACTCAGTAATTAACAGTGGCAGATGTAGCTGCATTTAAAAACACATGCTGTCATTGGCGTTGCCATTAAAAACGGTATGTGACAGACCAGATTGGCTTACTGAAAATACAGTAAAACCTCCCATAGAAGCAACACGATCTGTCAGGATATTGAAATATTCTCCTTTCAGGGAATTATTGTTCAGTTAATAGGCGTGCCAGTTATTTTGTCTTCCTAATTACAATAAACTTATTTAATCAATACATTTAATTATGATAGTATTTTTTCTGCTATGCCTTCTATTGTGTTGCAGCATGCCACATGAAGTGTGAGACTGCGTTCAATGAACACATAATAATGTAATTTCTTTAATATTAAAAGTAGAATTAGGTGTCCTTGTTCAGCTCTAATGCACTTCCACTAACTGCTAAAAAGTTTTAACAGAACCAAACTGAGGTGGATTCAGGTCCATCTATTTCTGATTTCTTGATAGTATAATATTCTTCATTCTTTCTTGCTGGTAAAAAGCCCTGTAGAGTTAGGACAGAGAGCTAGTTAGCCCAGAGAAGCTGCGGATTCCCCATCCCTGGCAGTGTTCAAGGGCAGGTTGGATGGGGCTCTGAGCAACCTGGGATAGTGGAAGGTGTCCCTGCCCATCTCAGGGGCTTGGAACTAGGTGATATTTAAGGTTTGTTCCAACCCAAACCCTTCTGTGATTCTATGGCTAGCTGGGAAGTCACAAGGATTCTCTTAATAAAGTTCTCAAACTCATACAAAAACCTTCTCAAGTGTTAGATCTTGAAAGTTTCAGTTATGTTTAGCCAGAATTTTCTGAATTTGCTTAAACACCACGAATTCTGGTCAATGAAAACCTGTTTTGAGCTGAACCTGCAGAAGAGAATAATTCACAGCTTCTGTCTCAGATACCATCATAAATAAGTGCTCTCTCTTCTCTGAAAGTGCACTTACCTGACACAGTAGAGAATGCTTCAAAAAGTCCTTGACAGCATTTTCACACCCCTTTTCTCACTCTCCAGCACTGTGTTCTTTTGTTATCTCAGTCTATGTGTACACTGCTAAACAAGTTCTTTGGGCTGCAGTAACAGAATATGTAATATAGCTGAAGTAAACCATGTAAAAGGTCTGTGTTACCACAACTAAACTGCATCTGGAGTTGGGTACTTTCATATTGCTGTGCTTTGCTGACTATAGGCACGCCCCTAGGGTGCATAACTTGTAATTAAATGTTCTTCCTTGTCATTGTTGTTATTTATAAGTCTATTTTTTATTTTTCAGTTTCATATTTGAATTGGCCTCCGGGGCTTTATTTGAATTTCCTTGGGAACTCTGGACTGTAGCTATTTGCCATGTCAGTTGTGGCTTCTTGAAGAAACCTAAAGTTACCTTATGGCATAAAGAATTGTCCATATTATTGCTGCTTTTGAATCCAGTTCAAGCCTGTATAAGTTCTGCCACTGGCAGGATATCTAAACATCTTCAATGTTAGCAAGTAAAATAAATGTAATGTGGTGTATCTTTCAGTTCTCCAGTCCCAGTATTCAAAACTAGTCTACTTTTATTGTCTGTCATGTCCAGATTATTGCCTGATCATGTCCAGATATGATCCAGTTTTAAAGACCTAGTATAGATTCAAGACCAATAAAACCAGGACAACATTAAAAATAAAATTTGAAACACAGGCGCTTAAAAAAATAAGATAAATGTTCTCATTGAATCTGTCAGAGATGACCACCTTCAGAAAGAGTTACCTGCTCACTGGCTCTGAGGGTTTTGTGGGTTTTTGTTTTGTCTTCATTGGTTTTTTTCTCCCCCTCCCTCTCTCTTCAGCATTAATTTCAGTCCCATTTCAGAGCAACTGAGAGGGGCTCTTCTTTTGATATCCACTGAATGAATACACGATTTCCAACCTTCACTTTGGAACAAACGTGCCTCAGAAAAACTATGCTAACAGTCTCTTTGATGATGAACACTATTTCCTAGAGCAATTATTGAATATACCCATGCATGGATATTTCTCTGTGTCTTTTGCTTTGACTTTAAGCAAGCAGTTTTCTGCAAATAACAGCTTTACTTGAGGATTTCTTGTTCCTTTAATTATTACAGCTTAGAAGAATGGCCTTTTCACTAAGGACCAAATTCAGCAAAACATTTAAAAGTTTACTTACTCCTAAGCATACACAAAACAATGTCCTGTTTAGCAAAGCCCACCAGTATGTGCTAAATGTAAATTGAAAATCAAAGTTGGGGGAAAGCTTTGCTGAAAAGTTACAGGAAATTCCACTCTAAACTGCATAGAACTTTTTCTAAATTGGAAGTAATCTGACTTAATTTTTAAAATAGTTGCACGTAATTTTTAAAAAATAGCTTCATGAAAAGTGGTCTTGTGGATCTTGTGTTGTTCAGAATCCTTTCTCCCCATCTTCTCAATTATAAAAGCTCTTGAAAACTGTACACTGACTTCAATGTTTGGCAGAAGGGGCCATGTCATTTTTAGTTTCTATGTGGTTTACAAGTCAAGTGTACCAACTATACAGCCGTGACATCCTTATTTAAAAAATACTCTGATTTTGGGGATTATGTGTTTGGATTTTTTTGTGGGTGAGTTGTTTAGTTTTGGAATTGTTGGAGCGGGGTTGAAAGAAGAAGATATTTTTAAATACTTTCTTTGCACGGCATCTCTTTCTTTTGCAGCAGCCTTCTCTTCTCTGAGCTTTAGCTCCATGAGCAGCTCCAACTACATTTTGTTTTCATGCAATGAACTGTTATGGGGTAGATGTGAACAAACCTTTTAAAATTGTTACTTGCAAAGTACAGATGGAGATATTGTTACATCTGGAGATTCTTGTATTTTGCAGCCATTTAACTATCCAAATTCAGGTACTCAGCAGGGATTTCATAGACAGAATATCCTTACTAACCTGATTAGTTTCCTGTGCTCACTTTAGCCTGATATAACCTAAAATAAAATTCTTTCCCTACTCAGTGCTGATGAACATTACTATTCTTCTTTCTGGGTGGGTTTTTGCTTCATATTCCCCCCTTCAGACTTTTGATGCATATTTAATAGGAGCAACATTAGTCTTAATGCCTAAATCTGTGGTGATTTTCATCAGATCAAAGTTCTAAGATAGCAAATGGATGAATATGATTTTGTTCCTAATTAAAGCAATTGTTTTACAGGCTGCTTTTCAATGGAATTCAGTGTGTGAGCTCTTGTATCAATTTAATTTCCTTATGCCAGCATGTTTACTACGCTGGAGTAGAAGTTGACTCAGTATTTCCATTATAATATCCTCTTTTACAACTGTAAAATTAGTATTGTGCTCTTTAGGGAGTTTTAATCCAGCTGTAAAGAATGACTTAGGGCAGAAACTTGGCATGTCAGCTTTCAACAGCATATATTTTGGGGAAAAAAGAAAATGTAATTTCAGAATACAATGCATTTGTAGATGGTTTAGAGTTATGAGGGCAGAGGAAAAAGTTAACTGCACACTTTGATTTGCAACCCAATTTCCGAAATGTTTTTTTTAAAAAAAACCTCCTAGACAACCATCAGAGGGAATACTTTTTTTGTATTACTGATGATTCATATAAACCAATTCAGAAGGAAGGGGCAGGGATGTGGTGGGAAGGGGGAGACAAATGCTTAGGTGTATGTGAATTCTTCAGTTTTACTTTGGTCAGCTCAGAAGCACTTATTTCTTTTCACATTGCTACTTAATGTGTGTATTTCAACATGATTTTAAGATTGTAACACAGAATAGTTGGTAACAGTATTCACTTGCAAGGATTTATATTATTCTTTTCAAAAACAGAAGCATAAACTGTTATTTTCTCTCATAATCTTCTTTGTGAGAAGGCAGTGGAGGCCTTTTCCCATAATTGTATTTCCTTTTTTATTCCGTATTTTTGAAAGTGAAATTGTAATTAGGCTTTAGGATTTTTTTTTTCAAGCCAGCCTCCTATGTTGGTAGGGAGATAGTGTCACTGTTCTGTCCCTCATCAGGTCCTGAATTAGGGTGGAATTTTAATTACAATTTCAGGAATACAGGCAAAGGTGTGTGGGTAGTTATCTAACCCTTACAATGCTTCTGATGGATGGGAAACAGTTTTGGAAAAAGGCCACGTTTTAAAAACTTGGATTAAAAATTAAAAACTAATACTTGCGACAGACATTTTGGAAAAAGGCCACATTTTGAAAACTTGAGTTAAAAATTAAAAACTAATACTTGCAGCAGACATCACTTGCAACAAGCTGCTCCTTCTGTCGTGTGTTTGACTGGCACACCGTGACTTTGCTTACAGGGTGGACAAGTTCAGGACAAGGTGGGGATGGCCTCAGTGTGTGTGACTGTGGGACCAACATCTGTGTCCCAGGCAGCTGCAGCCCACAGTGTCAGAAGAAAGTCTGACCAGCCAACAACGGAGCTGTGCCTCAGCTGCTTGAGGGCTCCACGTGGTTTCCCATGCTCTGATTTGCTCTGGTTAGCCTTCCTCGAAGCCACAGATAAAAATCTCTCTAATTTACAAATTCAGAAATAGCTGGTGACATAGGTGAATGTAAATTGCTCTCAGATGCCAAATGTATCCTTCTGCTTCAAACAAATACATTCTTTTCTTGAGCTCATGCAAATAATGGCTTATTAAGCCTTGTTACGCTACATCACTGTGGTGGTAATCTTTACTTCAGTGTTCTGAAAGGCAAACTCAACAGATGTTTCCTGCATGTGTGCTTTAAATTATCTGCTCCTGCTCTTAGTGTTTTATATGAATTGGTGATTCATTAGAGTGTTTTCGGGGTCTTTACTGCATGGAAAATTTTCAGCTTCTCTTGCTATTTATACCAGTGTTATCTCTAGGAGGCTTCATGCCTGACTGCAGTCACAGTGCCTGGTTACAGTCTGTGTGTGCTCTTTCCATGCAGCAGTTCTGCAGTGTTCTCAGCAAACATCTCCTGCCCATAAACCACATCACCAGTCCAGAACTGTTGGCAGCCTTTTCCCTAAGGAAAGTGTGTGACATGGGCAGGCAACCCCTACCCCTCTGACTTCATGTGCTGTACAGTTGCCTCAGCCACGAAGGCTTAAATTAATGGTTTTACTTTGCAAGATTTTAAACGCGTATTTTGTTGTAATTCAGTTTCCTGTATGTCTTTCCATTGATTGTTTGGTGGGGAAGTAAACCTGGAAGGAAGAGTTAACCTTCATTAGTGTCACGCAGGCTGACAGTGGGACAGTTAGGAATATGCAGCTAATGCTTCTTTGAAATAAATAAAAAAGGAATAGAGAGAAACAAGCCCAAAGTAGTGTGTTAATACTTGCTGTAATGCCCTCTTTATTTCTCTTTGCAGGTGACTGTTACAACTATTGGCTATGGAGATAAAGTGCCACAGACCTGGATAGGAAAGACAATTGCATCTTGTTTTTCAGTGTTTGCAATCTCATTTTTTGCACTGCCTGCGGTAGGTTATCTTGTACTTTTGTGACCATTTGATGTTGATTCATTAGTTATCAGAGGGAAATTTTGTTATTGATTCTTTTACCTTTCATTTAACCTGGTGTTATATAAGTTTTGTATTAAGCTTCTGTATTGTAGCTGAAATTTATGTAGCTTATAGAAACAAAAGAGCTTCTAGAAGTAGCTAAATAAATATGCAGTGGTTTTTGTGTGCAACACTAGATTTGAGAAGGATTTGTATTTGAGGGAGACATTTAATTCCAAGTAATTTTCCCAGCCTATCTCAGGAGTGTAAAGGAAACTATTTCTAATTACTTCTTAGTGATGACTTAGCAATGTTTTGGTTTTTTTAAGGCATTTACTCACAGTTTACTCAACTTATTAGGTCCAAGGTGAACTGGAGAATTCTCACATACATCATTCTTCTAAAAAAGCTTCCAAAAAGATGTCACTGGCAGAAAGACAGCAGTCAGCAGCCAGGGACACTGATGCAGTTCTTCAAAAAATTAATATCTGTCCATGGCCAAAGTCCTGTTTTCAAAAGTAACCTATAGCTGACTTCCTAAAGCTGTAATGGCACTTTGTTTGCACTGAGAACAGTTCCTGAGTGCTTTCAAACGAGGCACTTGAGTACCAAGGGTAAATTGAAAATCAGCGGACCTTGGACTGCGGTTTGAAAACCCAAATACTCAGTGAGAGGGTAGTTAAGAGTATGTTTTCCACAAATTTGGCAATACCCTGAATTGTGCTGTTAAATGTTCATGCCACCTGAAGTGTTCTGTTTACATGTTTATTTTTTCAGTTTAGGGACACAAGCAGTTTTGTTAGCAGATGTTTATGTAGTTCTAATGAAGAAGTGGTGGGGATGGTACAGGACAGATGAGAATACTTTTATGCCAGTACCATCACAGAAGTTCTTCACAGCATGAAATAGTAGCTAGTAAAACCAGTGACCTTCTAAAATTAGTTGTCTACTTTAAAAGTACATAAGCTTTTTACAGAGGAGGAAAATTAGGGAAATTTCTCTGGCATCAGTTTGCCTTTGAAGCATATGTTTCCCCCCCTCCTCATTCTAATCTCTTCCACTTTTACTTTAGAAGAGAAATCAGATAAGTGAAATGATTGGTATGGAAAACAGCAAAACCTATTTTTTTGAGTGGAGAGTGTTGATGGTGGGGTGTTTGTTTTGTTTGGATTTTGTTTGGGTTGGTTGGTTTTTTTAAATCAGTCTAAAATGCCACAAAAATGTTTTATAAAGGATTGCGTAGCAGACGTGCCTTCATGGCCATGTTTTATGTTTACCTGTCAGATTTCCCTACTCTTTGTTGAAGTTGAACACCACCAATCACCCCTTTATTAGTGGGATTTTCCTTGCTGAATGAAGTGGTTCCTGTGAGTCAGCCCAAGGGGGAATTTGGGGTTTGAAGCTCTATTGCAGGCTTTCTTGTTGGTGTTTTAAGTGACAAGATCTGGCTGAGATCACAGTCAAAAGTGTTTGTAGTTGCTAAACACAACTGGTGTGGGTTCTGGATCAAGCAATGATCCCTCATTTCCCAAATATGTGGTGCTTGAGCATCATCATCTCTTTGATCTTTACTAAATGAACATAATAGGAAGGGCGTTTTGTGTTCCTTTCAAAATATTTAATGATTAATAGAGTTCTTAGAGGCTGAGCCAAGATCCCTGGCTGCTCTGATGCAGTATATGTAGGAAAAGAATTGTACTTTCCTTGAGTAGGTGTAATCATGTGAGCTGATTTATAGAAGTGTTCATTTTTACCTGTTACTAAAACTTGTGCTAAATATACCTATGCCTGTGCAAATGACCACATAAACGGCTTGCTCTTTGCTTAAATTTGGACTTCATGTTTCTACTACATTTGGAATCTAGTTCCAGTTTCACCAGTCGCTATCCAGTGCCATTAGTCCATGTGCCTTGTCCTGAGAGTGAATTAGATGCCTTTATGTTCAACTCAGTTGACCATTTTGAAATATGTCTTTTTCTCTTCATCCTCTTTCCTCACTCCCACCATGGATTAACATAATGGAAATAGAAATTACCATACCACAGCTAAAAGGTCCAGTGGCTTACATCATGGCCTGCTAAAGCTTCATTTCCCATAAAAGTGTATTTAAGCCCATAAGGTTGATTTTCCCCCCATATTCTGTCATTCCCCTACACAAGCCTTTGTGAGACTTTTAGAGTGTATGAAATGTAATTTCTGCTTCCTTTTTCAGGTCTGAGTCCAGCAGGCTTTACATCAGGGCATGATAGCATTCACAGTTTTCTTCAGCAAGTAATAATAATAATAGAGACTAAAAATTTCACTGTATTAAGTCATTTCCTCCAAACAGTTAGTTGGGTTTTATGATGCTGAAGAGAAGTTTATTAACACAGCAGAACTTGGCAATTTTATGTGTAGTTCTTTCCCTTCACTCTTAAAAAAAAAAAATAAGGGTTGTTTTCTTTTGTTTTCTTTCCACAGGGAATTCTTGGTTCAGGCTTTGCCCTAAAGGTACAACAGAAACAAAGACAGAAGCATTTCAACCGTCAGATTCCAGCTGCTGCCTCACTCATACAGGTACTGAGTTCTTGCATAATGCATACTGTAATTTCTTTCCATTTATAGTGGGTTTTTGGTTTGGTTTGGAGTTTTTTTCCCAAGCTGTTGGCAGTTTTCGCCTCCCTGATTCCCATTAAAAACTGTACAGGAGTTACAGATGCAAGTTTTGGAAATCCAGTCTTTAATGTAAACTAATGAGCAGAAAAGTACACTCCCAAATCACTGTAAACTGTTTAATTCAGCTGGTTAAAATCAAAACTGAAAGTTATCCTCTAATTATTAAACAGTTTACCTGGGGAAAATGTTGTGAAGTGTTATGCTTGTAATAATGAAAAAAACAAAGAGGAGGCTTCATGTAGAATTGTGCTTTTAAAAAATACATTATAAAGACAGATGTCAAATATGCTTCAGTTGGGACAACTACATTCCTAAAAATCTCAAATTTAGGAGAAATAAGTCAGAATCTTAAATAGGAAAATATTGTTTGGACTTTTCAGCTCTAGAATAGGTGGCTGGGAACCATCGGGATTCTGTGAAATCAGTCTTTTCATGTAGGATAACTGGCAGGCAAGAAAATATTGATTCCCTCTGTTACAAGTGCAATTACAGTTCAGTGTTAGTATGGTTAAGCAGATTTTGCCCTTTACTTCATTGGAGGAGCCAGCATTGCACCCTGGAGAAGTATTAATATGGTTTCATTCTAGGTTTTTCCAGCTTTCACTCCCTCTACTCAAGTACCTGCACATAGCTTTAGAAGCACAAAGATAAAATTTAAAAGGAAACTCGATGTACACCATATCATTTTTTTCATTCTCATATGACTTACTTCGCTAGCTTCATGAGTGAATGTGGGTTTCCAGGTCAGAATCTTTATGGAAACAGTAGCTGACTGTGAAGTTTATGCTTGAAACTAAACAGTCCCAGAGTTAATGTGAAAAAGACCCTGGTTATAGCCAGAGATTAGCTAAAAATCTTGAGACTTGTATGGTATGGTTTTGTAAGAATGGATTTTTTTTTTTTTCATGTTCCCACTGATTCTTTTGGGAAATGAACATGAAATTATTGGGAAGCCTGAGACTACATGTCCACAACGTTGTACTTGGCTTCATCAGAAATGTTAAGGAGGAGTAGAGGATAGACAATGAATTGCTGAGTACCTGTTCTTAATAGTTGTAATTATGATTTACTAATAGTCTCACATTTCTGGAAGCCAAATTCACTAAGTGCTCTACAAATGACTTATGGAAAGATTGTTCTTAAACCAATATGTTTACAAAATAGGTACAAGACAAGAGAACAGCCCAGATGAGTAGTTTTCTTTCCTTATATTCCTTCTTGATTTCTTCTAGAGATCATTTGTTTCTTCCACTATTCTGTTAATCATAGAGAGATTTATGTGGTGATTGTCTTTTCATTTACTTTCCAACTGCCGTCTGTTTTCCTCTCTCATTCTGCCTTACTTTGTTACTTTCATCTAGAGTTTTCTGGCCTTCCCTGCTTTAGATTGTTTGTGTTTAAGTGTGTCCTTTCTTCATGTAGTAAGTGAGGATCTGGCTTTATAATGTGGAGACTAGTTTTTAATTAATGCTGATATTTACACAGTTAAGAAAGAATGCAGTAGTGTTTCCTTGTTGGTCTTGTTTCCTAGGTCTGCTTTTCCTCCCTTTTGCCTTAGAACATGGGACTTTAATCACTGATGGTTGGTAAGAGGGAGGACTGGGTTTGTGTTTTGGCTCCTGGTTAACCACTGGCACTATTCTGTTGTGCCCTCAGTTTCATTTCTTCGTATGAATATAGCCTTACTGATCAGATCACAATTCCATTTTTTTTTTCTGCTAGTAATTCTGTGAGGCATGAAAGAGCAATTTTTGTCTTTTTCTGAGTAGGGGCCTGTAACTCAGGATGCAATAGGCAAAATGCCTAAAAGCAGGTAGGAAATTGGAGCAGTACATGAAATTTCAACCTTTTTTTGAGTCTAGTCTAGAATTCTCTCTCATTATTTGTTTGTTGCTACTGAGAGTAAAAGTCGTGCTTGAAATGACTGGTCTTTCTGTGTGGTTTCCCACAGTTTCTAACTATGTGGTTTCTATTTACTAAGTAAGGGTTCTAAACCATGCTGAGTTTGTTTCCAGAGGGCAAATTCAAGGATATCATTAAATAAAGGATGACTGACGTGCGACTTGGAAGTTACTGTGTTTGTTGTACAGGAAGCCACTAATCTGACTGATTAATTATTCTGTTGCTTAAAACATTTGTTCCAGACTGCATGGAGATGCTACGCTGCAGAAAACCCAGACTCTTCTACATGGAAAATATACATTCGAAAACCTGCCAGGAATTATCATTTGCTGTCACCCAGTCCAAAACCAAAGAAATCGGTGATGGTATCAATAACTAATGTTTTGCATTATAGTTTTTAAATCAGATTGGGGTTGGTTTTTTTTCCTCTCTAGAAGTTATTTGTTCTGCTTGATTTACAAATTATTACTTGGTTTCAAAATTTGATTTACATTTCAGTTTTGATTGTTACAGTATATAAACATTATAAACTAGAAGTTGATTTGCTGAATTTCCCCAAGCTTGACTTTTTTGCTGGATCTAAGCATTTGGAAAAGAGCAATAATGACCTAACTCAAGGACATCAGTCGGTTACTTACCATTGCTGTTTGGAAAACTATAAGGAAAAGTGAAAAAGAAAAGAAAATCACCATTTCCAGAATAGTAATTTTTATTTGATTAAAACAAGCAAACAAAACCCAACAAAACTTCTGTTTCTCTCAGCTATTGATTTTGTGATTTTTGAAGCTTTCATGATAAAGGCTTCTTGTGCCTACATACAGTAATACTGTCATATCAACAGATTCTGTAAGTTCATAATTTTTTCATTTTAAATACAGCAACAAAACCCCTTTGTCAGAATCTTTAGATTATGTTGTACACCATCCTCTGTACTGTAAGAGTATTGCACAGCAGTCTCAAGCTAGAAGGAGAGGATATTGTGCAAAAATCTTCTCTTGTATCTCTAAGGTTTATCTGAGTTCAGTAACAATATATCCATTGGCTTTGCACTGAAGGTGTGATTTATTGCATCCATAAAATGATAAAGATATTCTAGAATAGTTTGATTTATGTTAGCTGCTGCATAGCTAGCAGGTTTTCTTTTTTTACTGCAGGCAAGGGATTTGGAAATGACAATGTGCAGAAATCTACTGATTAGCCAGTTTTGGCAGGATGAGGGGGCAACCTAATGAGAAACACAGTGTAGGATCAGGAAAATGTAATTCAGGCACTCTTTTAATTGGTTATAGCTCATTGGGGACTGTGTTATTATTGAAGAAGTCACTGAAGAGACAGCTCCATGTGACTTGGTTTGAGTAATTTAATGTATGTGGGTTTTTCAGGTTAAAAAGAAGAAGTTTAAGTTGGACAAAGACAATGGGCCTTCTTCTCCAGACAGGATGTTGGCTATACCACACATCACTTACGACCACGTCGGGGAGGACAGGAAACCTGATTTCAGCTTTGAACCATTTGAAAATTCTGGTAAGAAGCTCCATTAAAAAAATGCCAGTAACTGTGATGAGTTCCGTGATTAGATTTGCATACAGGTCCTTTTTAGTTTCTGTAGTAAAAAGGGAAAGAACAAGCTCTTGTCATTCTAACGCGAGAATACTTTTCTTTTTTGCCTTTGGTTGCTGGCTTGTCTGGGTGAGATTTAACCATTGCTTTAATGAGCATGCTCCAATGCAGACAAATTAAATCATCTCTCATTTCTGCCTCATGGAAGAGCTAGTGACTCTTAGGCTGGTGCATACATTCCCCAATTCTGCAATTGATTGAAATTACAGGGATTAGCTGTCAGCTTTTCCATGGGAAATTTACCCAGGATGTGCTCCTATTGTGCTTGTACCTGAACCAAGAAGGATTGGTGTGCCTTGGCTGCACCAAACATCGTCTGCTACATGAAACCATCATGTGCTCATGCCATCTGCTCAGTGCAGTAGGCTGTGAATCAAGTTTTGAAAGCAGAAGTACTTAAGATAAATGTGGATCCATCTGTATTAAATGTCACTGCACAAAATAGTACAGTATGAGGATAAAGAAGACACAACACTGATGATCACCTTATGATTAATAGCTTGTTTATATTTGCATTTTCTGTACTGAACTTCAAAAAGAACTCTGAATTTACAATGTGGCATTTTTACAAATGTATTTTTATCGGAAGTGTTTAATGTATTGCTCAAATTTTGGCAACAAGAGCAAGGTTTAATTTTTAAAGTGTATTTTATTGATTATAGATACCTTAAGTACTTGTGTTTTTTTCTCCTCAAAAATTTGGCTGACATGAATAAATTTAATGGGCTTTAAAATAAGACAGCAGTGTGGGCTGGCACTGGGCGTATTTTAGTGCAAGCAGAAAGTCTTGCTTTTCGTGTAGTTTTTTGGTGTGCTTGTGTTGTATTGTCCTGCATCATCCATGCTTTTCCACTCTTTCTTGGCCTCTTCTAAGGAGTGATTGCAAATTGCATCTGGTGGTAGAAATGACATAGCTGCTAAAAGGTGGACAAGTACTGAGCTATAAGTGTGTGTCTCAGAATTTAAGTACAGACACTTTTCTTCAAAAAAATCAAATGACGGAACCTTACAAATGCTTAGAGTTGTAAAGTCCAACCTTTTACTACTAAATTTCTGACCTGATTAAGGTCAGTACAATTTGGTGGTAGCCTACTACTGTCATTTCAAAAATCAGTTCTAGAGCTTTCAGTAAAAGGTTTTTCTCTAATTTCTTCTGACACTTATCTTTTTTCTTTTTTATCTGTGTTCTCCTCTATAAACTGTTACAAGTATACAGGACAAAAAGGAATGTTTAAATTGCTTGGTAAGTTGAGGAAAATAATTCTATTTATGGCATGCCAGCTTATGAGAATGTAATGTTTGCAGTGCTTTTCATGTGTGTCTAGTGCCATATAATTTCTAAGAAGTCTTTCGCAGCCAAGGAGATCTAGGCAGACAGAAAATGTACATTCTCACACTTGCAATCACAACTACATTCAGTCTCATTATAAAGAGAAAAGTGAGTTCTCATTTGTGTAAGTAGATGACCTCTAGGAGTTTTTTATACTTGAGAAAAATTGCTCATGTATATGTAACCAATAGAAAAAGATTATTTTCTAATAAATATAAGTCATCCAGTAGTTATGTAAGCATATGATGTGAATTAATTTCTAACTAACTGTATTAGGATAGGAGAAAACTTTCAGATTTGACCCCCCAGTGTTGTGCATGCTGAAGTACATGCATCTGTTCTTGTAAAAATGTGCTGTAGATATTTGTGAACAGATGGGGACCCATAAATTAAATAATTTATTTTACTGTTTGTCTGGATTCTGCGATCACTTAAGCAGCCATGTAGTCTTGTGATGTTTCTAATGTGCTTGCTTAGGCACTTTCTTCACAATTGAGTGTTCCCCAAAGACAGTAGGATTAGAGCTAGGTCTGGGAAAAAGACCTCTGTGATTTAGTGAGAGTGCTATGAGCCACCTGTAAGTTTTCTGCTCTGAAACCACAGACAACAGAGGCTTCCTTCCAGTGATTGAGTGCAAAGGATGCTGAAGCTTGGATTAAACTGACTGAAATGGCAAGGTTCAGTTTCACTCCTGAACCCACATGGGACACAAGTGAAATTGAGGTGTTAAAACAGCAAAACCAAACTGAATCTCCTTGACTCCCCTGATCAGTCCTTGATTTTTCTGGTTTCCACCATTCCAAGAGGTGTGTCTCTGTTGGGGATGGACATGGTGGAACAAGATCACAGGGGCAGTGAGAGCCATTGAACAAAACACCTGTTTTATATGAACAAGAAATTCCTTCATCTTTGGGAAACTGCAGAGGAGCTTTAGCAGCCATCATAGGTTCAGTTCCTGTGTCCCAGGCAGCCAGCCAGAGCTCAGTGGACATGAGAGGTTATCTAACACCGTTCTCACAGCAGCTCAAAGAAAGAGAGGAGAGAGTGTTATTTTACTTACTGTAAAAAAGGTTACCTACACAGAAAACTGGAGCTGCCAAGTCAAAAGCTCAGAAGTAAGAAATTGGAAAGTACAAGGATAAAGGATACTCATTTAGCTTTAATTTGGTCTTCAGAAAGGCTCTAGTAACATATCCATGTGCTGCTTTCTCACATTCAGTAAATTTTTGGGCTGCCCACTTATACTTCAGTCTTCACACTCCTGGATTCCTCCTCTAGCTTCCCTGCCAGAATCTCTGTGCAACCAGAGATTTCTAGCTTTTTCTCCCTTCTTTCTTTCTCCTGGCATCATCAGTTCAACAAAAACCAAAGGAGCCATGGCCCATCCTGGCTACTGCAAAACTTAACCCTGTTCTGCCTGGAACCAGGACATGCCTGTAGCACTGAGAGATCACCTGCAAAATGAGGGGTTTTTTTCTGATTTTTTTTTCTTTTTTACTCCAATTTTACATTTTTTTATTTTAAGAGTTTTTCTCATTGCATAAAAGTAAGGCACCATTCCTGAAAAATATTAGTCTGTCCAAGTGAATTCACAGTCAGTTCTTAATGAAATAGTTATTAATACATAATGCTATTCAGAACAACTTAACATAGAGTAATGATTGCGTTTTGCTGAGACTTTCTCCTCACTGACTCCTCTTGCTTGCCTAAAACACTTCCCCAGGAAATTCAGCTTGAGGCTGGCATGTGGTTTACATGGTTGAAGTGGGCAGCTTCAAATCTTTTTATGGGATGTGTTTGAAAGCTTCAAACGTGGGTGTCCAAACTGCCCCATTCACCTGGCAGCACTGAAATCTGCCCAGGAGAGAGCTGCTCTGTGAACAGTGTGAACCAGAGCAAGAGTCTGACCTCTGGGAGCTTGGGCACCTAGGAAAGGGAAAGGCTTGAGAAACCCAGAAGTCTGGAGGAAAGAGGCAAACAAAGACTGGCCTGTAGGGAGGAATGAATACCTTGCAGCATTGACGCTGCCATGAAGAATGAGCTTGGAGAAGCAATGATACCTCCACAGTGGCAACTGAACATTCTGCCAACGTCTAATGCACTGTTGTACAGTTTCATACACTGTTTTCCACACTATTTTTAATTTTGTGTCAGGTAGAACATACTAAATTATAGACATGTCTGTGTCTCCTCAGCTGTCTGTCTGTAGCTTCTTTTTTTTTTTTTTTTTTTTTTTTTTTTTTTTTTTTTTCTGTGTGTGTGTGTGGTTTTTTTTCTCCTTTCCTATCTCTGTTTCATGTACATCTTCACTCTGACTCAGATTGTCAGCGCTCCTGGCCATCCTTTTCCACAGACCAGCAGTCTTCCAGCGCTCCTTCCTCTCCAGGTAAAGCTCATAATATTTCATTGTTCCATCATGTTTCATCACCTTTGTTAATTACTAAATCTTTGCAATGCTCTGTCTGGAGCTCTCTGCTGTGGCACAAAAATTATAGAGCTGGTTTTAAAAAAGGTATTTCAGTAGAATTTTGAGTTTGGAGGTTGTTCAGGTTGTGAGTTGCAAATGTTTAAATTCACCCAGTTTAAATCCACTGAAAACTAGTGCCTAAAGTGTCATCTTCTTTTTCTTTTTAACCTTCATATTTGGAAATTGTGGAGTTTTTAGTATTTTTTAAACACTGCTTTCTAAGAAGGACTTGTCCAAAGTCTAATGGCGATGAATTTGTTTTTGTATGAAAAGAAGTGAGCTCCCCGGTTGAGCCCTCTTTCAAGACACTTTAAGGCAGCGAAACTCTCATTAAGGCCATGCTCTTTTCTTAGTTATGATGATCTCAGAAATTTTTAAAACAGAGGGAAGGAGATACCATGTTTGCCTCATACTAATCAGCTCCTGCTCTCTATGTGCTCACACAAGAATTCTTTCAAGTAGGCTGAAGCCCACTCTTGATTTCTGGTTCTTTTTCCATTTTGCCAGTCCTTCTTTCCCCTCCCACAAAACTGGAAAGCAATAGCTGTGGCTGATCCAAGAATCCATGTTCCTACAAATCCACCTGTGTATGGAGTGTGCTGTGTCTCTTATGAGCACAGTCTAGTGAGTGTTCAGCAAACCCTTTACAAGGCTTTAGGTGCAGCAGTTTTTATCACTTGCCATCAGGAAAACAAAAACATTTGTGAGTCCTTATTTGCTAGAAACTAGGAAAGTTTCATTTATGTCTTGTAGAAATGAAAACAGTGAAAATTAATTTAGTGAAAGCCTGAAGAAGTCTGTTTGAATGGCATTTCACTGCATATCTTTATCTGGAATTATTTTGCTGGTTTCACCGCCTTTTTTTTTGAGTGATGGCTACAGCAAAGCGATTAAATAGTGTGCTACTATATTATTAGTATGATACTAAAGCAAAAATAGAAACTAAAGCTTGCTAAAACTTACTACAAAATATTAATTTTAAGTACTACAAGTGTTTCGTGCTTGTAATATGTATCTCCTTACAGTTGTCTTATTAATTAATTTATTTATTTATCTATCTGTTACTGTGATTTCAGAGGTAATCTTTTCCTATTGCAACTTCTGGCCTACACAGACTTTCTTTTGTGGTTTTGGACAGCTGTGTGCTTAATGATGAAGTAATACTTTCTGTTCTGTTTGGTTTGTTTATTTTTTTTAGTTCAAATCTATTTCTGTCATATGAAAATACCTAATAACCTGAGTGAAATTGTTGCATTAAAAGAAAATAATAATTTCCTGATATTCCCACTTGTATTTCTCACAAAATTTCTGCTGCATTTGTTTGATCTGTTTCTGTTGTATTCCTTTAGGTGTTGTGTGGCTTTTTGGCAGGACATTATTTACTACTATATTATAAAGTATTTCATTTAATATAATAGAGTTTTCATAAATTACTACATTATAGTTGTTTTATTGAATATTTCAGCCAGTTGGACAGAGAAAGGTTTCTGTAGACTTGCCGCAATTACCTATGATTTATATGGAATGTTACCAAGTTTTATTTTCTGTAAATTCATTTGCAGTCATGTAAACCACATCAATGGTTTTAATTATATGCAAATGTTGTGCTTCTCTAACAAATGTTAGGGCCATGTTGGAAAAAGCATTTCATGTTCTTAATGTTAGTATCTGACAGAATTTCAGAGCCTGGGTTTAAAAATGAATCTCCTTGATTTCTTGGATCCGTAAAAGTGATGATCTGCAAGTAACTCTGCCAGTAAAACTTTCAGTATGTGAAGTGCTGTGAATCAGTCTTCCCAGTAAAAACCTCGTCTGGGATGAACTGGAGATTTTTTCCTGATTCTGAGCCCAAAGATGAGGTGGCCTCGTGCCTTAGTATGAGAGGGAACCAGCAAATTGTCTCTTAATAATGCATGAAGGCCTCCGTCATATAGATTCTGAACATTCTAGTGTATCAGGAATGTGAACAAAAGAAAAAAAAATGAACAAAATATTAGTTTTAATCTTCACCAGAAGTTCAAATGCTTTGGGCAAAGAAAGAGTTAAAATTTTGCTTTTTGTGAACTCTGAGCTTCGCACGATTTTGGTAGCAACTTTTGTTTTCAATATTCTTTTAAAATGTGCAGTATTTCATAGGTCCAGATGAGCAGCAGTCCAATGCTATTGCTTGAACTGCTGTCTGCATGTTTTTTTCCGCAGTAAAAAAGAGCCCAGCGTTTCTAGATGTGAACACAGGACCGTTCATCAGGACCAGCAGCTTTGCTGATGAGCTTGACCTGGAGGGTGAGACTCTGCTGACCCCGATAACTCACATCTCACAGTAAGTCCAGGCTGCTGAACTGTGCATTGGTTGACTTAGACAAGAGAAAGGCAGTTCAGGTGGGAGGAGCTGATAGGGCTCAAATATCTCAGATATTTGCGTCAAGCACTTTTCACCTTGACGTCGGTGTATCCTGTTCTGAGCGCCTGTAAATCTTCATGCTGACCTTAAGACAAGTTCACTTGGCTGTGACACAAGGCTTTAGATTTTAGGTAATGTCTCTGGGCAGCTGGTGGCTGATAGCCTTAAGATTTTTACGTGGAGACAATATGTGGGAGTACTTGGTAAAGGTCACCTTACTCCCTCCACCATTTTCCAGTGGAATAGATGTAAAGCGAAAATTTTAAGTACTACTTGTATGAAATTCAAGTCTCTCAATTTCAGCAGCACTTTCTCTAATGGTTAAGTTATATTCTCAATTGGAAGAAAAGCTCTGTTTGATCATTATTATCACTTTGTTGTATACTAAAAAAAAAAAAGATCTGAAATAGGCCTGTAGGTGTGTGTGGAGGGGAAAGATTTTGGTATTTTCCCTTTTGGACGAAGATTTTCTGCTTTTCTTTTATGCTAAAATGTTATCTTCAGGTTCTGAGATTATTCTGAAAAAATAGAAAGATTATTCTAAAAAAAAAGTTGCAGCAGATTTTTCTTCTAAAAATTTTAAAAAATAAGTCTTCTATCACTTAATTCAGAATCCTGAAAAATGCTTATTGTTTGCCATAGTAGGTGTGTGGCAGTATATCCTCTAGCAATGGAACGAAACAGGTTTTTCACCCTCTAAAAATCTGAGGATGTATGCAGTGAAACCACAGATGAAAATTCTTGGCATACTTGTATTTCTGAGGTACCAAACCTGCAGAAATGCTCGCCGCCAATTTCCAGGCCATCTTTCTATATGTATTATAATTAGCAGAGAAGCAGAAACATACTTTTTAGAGCCATTTTGGAAGGGCATACATTAAAGAAAAATAAAATGTTTGGGTGGATTCCTCCTTGTCCCCAGACAGAGGTATTTGCATTTTCATCTAATTCACCCAAGTGTACATCTGTTTGTAGGCAGGGGATGTAGGAGACTTGTATTCTGGAAGATTTCTTAGTGGTACAAGCAGGAGGAGGAAGTAATAAATTTCCTCAAGCCTTAGACAAGAACAATGGAGCAAGAAAACCAGATCTAGATGTTTTCTCTGTGTAGCTTTTTGCCTCAACACTGCGAGTTTTTTTTCTTTTCTAATATGCTTGAGTGCTAAGAGTTTCCGTTATCCTTTCTGGGCTAGGGAATTATTTAGTTACTTCTTATTGAACCATTTCAAATAATAAGGCACTCTATCATCTTTAACTCCAACCTGCGTAGAGGCTGAGATTTATTTTTTTTTCCTATTAATTACTTGTAGGAAACTTTAGAATATTGGCGGTGTGTTTCAGATGGAAAACCTCACCAAATTAACACCCTAGACTCTCAGTAACTTATATAGTTTTCTTTTAGTCCCTTAATTTTTGGTTGTAACCTTTGTTGAAATTTCCCTGGTTTGCTCTAAGTCACAAGTGATGGGATGGTACAAAATGTGTACCCCACAGCTTAAACTGTCTCTGCTAATATGGAAGAAAATAGAATTCATTGGTTGTTTTAAGGCTTTTGGTTTCGATTCAAAACCGAATAATTTGGATGAAATGTAAAACTGGATAAAATATTAATTTAAATGTGTCTCTTTGAAACATGAGTGCCCAAACGTAGATCCTGAGAACTCTTTGCTTGGAAGTGCATTTACTTTGTATGTAGTTAATTAAAAGGCCCTAAACTGTCCCAGATCAGCACCAGGTATGAGGGTTAGTCAAAGTTAGTGAAAATCCTGTGTTTTTTAGTGCAAACCTAAGTACTTAACAAAATTATAGTACCAGCTATACTTAGCCAACTCAAATTAAGTGAGAATAGATCTAGTTTCAGGTCTTAAAAGCAATACAGACTGTATCAGAGAAACAGAAATACGAAGACGTTTTCAGAATTGGAAGCATAATGTAAAACACTTGACCTGAGGATGGATGGATTTGGGATTCATAGAACTGTTTCCTGGCCAATTATATATTTATTGCAATGTGTGCATTAACTTACCCATTAATCACAGAAAGGTGACTCCAGAATAAACATTAATTTTTGAAGGTTATGAATACATGAGTAAATTTTACATAGTGAATTTGAGACATGCAACTAGAAAGTGACTTTCGGTTGACAGCATGGAAAATATATCCCTTTGACTGGAATCACAAATATGTCAGAAGAGCGGGGCACCTGCTGTGGTACTGAAAAGCAAACACTTGGCATCCTTGTGGTTTAAAAACCAATGAGGCTGAGTGTTTTTTCCCTCACTTGTCCTGGAAAGTAAATGCCGACTTTCAACCCTTGTGATAAAGGGCTTAAGGCTTCTAGGCCTAAAGTCCCCTTTAAATTAAAATTCAGAGCCCTCCTTGTTTATGAAAAAAGTGTTCTCTTTTGGTAAATGTAGGTGCATATTCTCACTGAGTTTAATAGGACTGGTTCTGTGTCCAGTAAGAAAAATGCAGGTGTGGGTTTGTTTTTTTTACAGGACATGTCTGACTCCGTTTTAAATCTATCTTGAAATAAATATTGTATTTAATGAAGCCCTACTTCTGTGGGATTGCTGATGGGAAATCTTTCATTAGGAAGATTACTGTATTAGTTAACCACACTCAGTACCCCTTTGGGAAACCAAAATAACAATTAAAGGACGCTTAGGCCTGATGTTCAAACAGGACAACATATAAAATGATCTGTAACAGTTTAAAAAAATACAGTACGTGGTGTGTTGTTTGAGGTAAAACTTGGTGCTTTAGTTTAATGCTTGCTGTGATCTGTTGTGTTGTGAAAGTGAAATAGAAAACTGGGCTGCAGCAATACCACCCCTCTCCCCTGGACTTCGCACTGGTTTATTTCTCCCAGTGTTCTCCCAGATTGATTGTCTCCTATTCTGTTTCACTGTGTTGGCTCTTTTGTTTTATTTGCATTTTAAAGTAGTGGAAAATCGATGCTACTTGTAGCTGAGCCTCAGTTACCAGAGGCTCTTGCCCTGTGTTTGTATAATTGCTTAATTTCAGCATTAGTGTGGATCCAGCTGGCTGCATGTATTTCTGCCTGTAAGCATTAGCTAACGTGGCACATTTGTGATCCTGTTATTGTCTGTATCAAAATAACAATAATTCTTGATATTTTAATGACTCTTCCCCAGATGTTTCATGTACCTCATAACTGGGGTGATGAAAATGCATTTAATTAGTTAAGCATTGGGTTTGTCTATTTACGTATAGAATAATCTTTTTCCTGCAGTAACGTACTGATGTGATCTTAGATTTTATACAGTGGGCTTACACTTAAAGGAAAGCTTTATGTTAAAAACAAAAAGCATTTAATTTTTGTTATTAAGTGTATTTCCATCCTGAACGTATTCTGTGTTGTGACATTTTAAAAATAAACCCTTCCTTGTTAAACATCATGATAGATGTAATAATTAAGCAAACAAATTTAGGTCTTTTTAATAATTTCCAGTTTGAGAGAACATGATAACAGATTGATGTTTCTGAACGATTGAAATGGGTGTTTTTAATCACTTTGAAATATTTGAGATAAAATGTGCTGGTAAACACTGGGTGCCGTGTCCATGCTGCTGCAGTTACCACTGGCTTTTGTTGGAAATAATGTTTTCTCTCTCTTTTCTTCTATATTTTTATGAAGTGGTCTATGTTTTAATTGCTGGTATATAGGTTGCTGGCAAGAGATACAACCACATTGTCCAGAACAAACAGTGCTGTACTTGTCTTATCACTGTCTCTTTTCTTTTGGATTATCAGTGAGTGGAATCCCTATTTGCTTTGATTTGCTTGGTCATTTTGTAAAAAAATTCCTTTTATCCTCTTCTTCTATGCCAAAATGACCCTCTGAAGCCTGAGCAAATATTTCAGTTTAACTCTCAAATGGGCTAGATGGAAGAGCTGACTTCTGCTGTCACAAAATTCCCTCTGGAATGCTGTTAACAACATTTAAACCATGACTTCCATGAGGTCCACTTTTATCCTTAATCACAGGGCAGGTTAGAGGAACAGCAGTGATAGCAGCTATGTAAGAACATCCTTGAGTTAAGACCAGAGCTTTAATGTTCACTCGTTACTGGTTACTGTCATGTGCCATTATTCCAGTCATTTACTTCACTTGCAACAGGAAAGGCTTCAGCGCTCGATGGACAGTGGGCAGCATCCTTTCTCATTCTGCATGTTTCATTGTGTCATCAAGCTCCCTTAGGAGTTCTGCATACAATCTGCTGGTTTAAAGGTTTACTGAAAAGGAAAGGACAGTTTCTCTCAGTTATTCCTTTTGGTAGTGAATCGCATTATTATATCCTGTGTTTCTCGTGATGAATTTACAATAAACTTGGCCATAGAAATTGACCCTAGAACTTTGGATGTATGAAGAATCTGATTGGTTCATCTATTTGACTGCTGGGAGACACTTGCGAATATGTAGTGTCCCTAAATCTGGTTTAACAAGAAGTCGTCTTTTTTCTTCTTTGGAAGAAAAAAATTCATTTTTCAGCCAAAGACTCCAGAATTATTGTAAATCAAGCCACTCTAATGATTTCAGTGTTATCATCCCATCCTGATTCCTTGTTGCTGCTTGTACAGGAGAGCAGAAGAGCTGTGGCAGTCCAGTCCTAAAAATGGCTAACCCCTTACATGAGCAGTGATCAATGCAATATAGTCATCAGAGAGGACTCAAAGAATCTCTGATGAGAGAAATTATTAGTTTGCTGTTAGCTCCAGATGTAGGGGGCTGCAGAGTTTGTCTGCAGCTCAAGAGCTGGGTGGCTGTAGCAGAGCAGGACATCAGCAAACATCTCTTAAATGTTAAAAGGCAGATGGATATTTTGGTGTGTTCATCATGGTTTATAAGAACTTTATTTCTGACTTGTGAATATTGATAAGGGCGCTGCCAAAATAGCTGTGGCACTCTCGCTGTAGCAATGAGCTAATAATCTGGACGTGGTGCATTTCTGCGTGCAGCTACCTGAATTTAAAATCCCTATAAACTCTTCCCTGCACCTGGAAAGTACCCGAGCTGTGCTGAGACAAATGTGACATTAGCAGGTGCTGTTGCATCTGGATATATTTATTTGGCCATCCTAAGCCTCACCTGGCAGCCCTTTGAGCTGGGGCCTGTTCTGTGTTTGTATGATGTTGAATAGCCAGTACATAGAGTTGGCTAAAGTTGACTGACTGTGTCTTTTAATGCAGGCAGTTATTTACTGTATTTATTTTTGTATGTGGATTAAACATACAGAGATGTGCTGAAGACTTGGGCAGTTCTTCATGGCGTCTTATTTCACCCTTGACACTGCAGCAACTGAGCAGCTTGTGACAGTGCAATGACTGGTGTGGTGAACATCTGTCCCATGTGGTTACTTGCCTCTTTTATCTTTAGGGAGAAGTTCTTGTGTCCTGTGGTGGGGGGCTGCGTTTTTCATAGATTAGATAGAGCATGCAGTTTATGTCTATAGCTCTGAAGACCAGAAGGGATAATCAGATCCCCTTTGATCCTGTAAAAGGCTGTAGCACTTCATCAAACTACAGCATTACTATGCTGTGTTCTTAATATAAGCATAATCACATAAAAGACTTGTATCAAAGAATTAACAAGATGAAAAAAAAATTCAGCCAGGAACCTAAAGTTTTCAATTTCACATCTCCTCTTTTTATTATGTTAACTTTCTATCTATTTTTTTATTGGAGATGGGACTGCTGTCATACACTGGTGCTGCTATTTGCCAGAAGTCAGTACTGGACAAATGCCTTCTGTGTTAGAGGTTGCAAACCCGGATGAACTAAGACTCTGGTGGTCTTCCCTCCCTTACTGCAAATTGCCACTGATGCATTCAACTGCAGTGCAGAATTACTGTTTGGCTATTTTATGTTACTGACATGGTATAAAAGTAATGTGTTGACTTTTTCTAGTGTACAAACCGTCTAGGCAGAAGCTAAGATAGCTTAGCTATTTCTTTTGTGCTGCAGATGGATGTTGCATTCCTTGGTCTCCAAGTGCTGGTTTACATTTTGAGTGATGTTGAGTAATTAAACCAGACTGCAGCTGCTTAGTGATTCAGAAGTATAGGGCTCCTATGCTGTAAAAACAACAAGCAACTCCCCACTTACTTCTTTCATTGTTTACTTTGGGCATCATGCAGAATGATAAGTGCAAACCCTTTTTTTTTTTCTTTTAATTTTTATTGGATGGGAGAGACAATAAAAATATCCCACTTTTATCTAATATAAAAAAGTGATAATTTTTTTTGTCATTGTCTTAATTCCAGAATTCAAATTCTATGCAGGAATAAAGTTTTTCTGTCATGAGGATGGAGAATGGCTTTACTCTTTGCTTTAGACATGTTGGATATACCAAAAGAAGTTAAAAACTTGATTAATTTATAATGTATGCACTTTCATTGGGAGTTATTTTATCCAATAACGAGGGTATGTTAATTATGTTTAACATCTTTAAACATGTAAATTGTAACAATGCAAAAAGGTAATAGTTTTTTACCAGTGCGGTAACAAAGTTATGAAAGTTGCAAAATTTAGTACTTGTAAGTAGCATTTAGATTGGAATACTCCAAAATCTATGGGCAACATTATGCCCACAGATGCTGCATAGATTGTGCTGTAGTGTAGCAAACATACTGGATTCAGCATCACAGCTTTGCAGCAGGGAAATCAGTATCAGTACGAGGTTGTAGGAATGCCTGTCAAGGTCGGTATGTGCCAGCCAAGAGACATAGTTGACCACTGAGATTTATTCCATGTGCAGATGGAAACTAGTAAATGAGCATTTTCAGCAAAATTTTTATTCTGGTATTGGTCAAAATGTTAGTGTTTGTAAAAATAAAAAAAAATTCTTTAGTGAAACGATGGCTTTGGATGTGAGTGTAGCCACAGGTATCAGTGTCTGCTCCTGGGGTAGAGTTGGAAACCAACACTGCCTAATAAGGAAAGAGTTAATCTGGTGTATTTTTGACCTAATCATCTAGTTCCAGGCTCAGCTATCAAGTCCAGATATGAAACATTATGGTGTTTAAAACCAATAGCACATGTGACCTTCGTGCTTCAGTACTTGTATCACTAATTTTAATAAGGTCTTGTTGGAGCATCTTTTGTGATAAAGTACACTGGGCTGGAAAAGATGGACATCAACAGCTGGTTTAAATATTGGTGAATAGTGCACCAGAACAGCTAAAGGAAAATACCTTTCTGTAAAGTGTTAATGCACAGGGAAACAATTCCGAGAGGTGTAAATGGGTTAGTTTACCTGGCATAATACTGTAATTGTACAGGAAATTGCATGATGTACGTTCTATGGGTAAAAGTGACCTGAAAATTGCTTGAATATATTATAAATACATTTTTATTATTAACTTCATCCACAGTATTTTACCAAGAAATTGTTGCAGGTTTTTTTCATAAGCAAATGCTGCTCCCAGTATGACCAGTATCCAGTTCAGCCTAAGTGTAGCATTTTCCTCTTGCTGTACTTCTCTGGAAATTCAATTACAACATTGACACATTAAATACTTTCTTCTGCAGCTGCTTTTTCTGATCATTATTGTTGATTTTTTTCCAAAGTTAAAAACATGGCCAAGTGTGATTAACACCCTGCTGGTGTAACAAGGCTTACTGCAGTGGAAGGTTTTGGTTTAAACGTTTGCCAAATCCATTGCTGAGCTGTAAAGTGGGGAGCTCTCTGCATCATCCTGCAATGCTGGGTGAGTGAAGTGCAGCATGCGTGGCCTTGGCACTTGCTCTGGATAGAAAAGCTCATAGGAGATCATGGAACTCTTGCTTGAAATTTGGTTTTGTGTGACTGCCAGTCCTGAATATAGTTGTGATTTCACTCAGGGGCTCGAAGACTTTGTCATCGCCATGTGTAGAAGTGTATGTTTTATTTTACTTCCAGCAAGAAGTTCAGCTGGGAAAAGCTAAAGTATTTTCACTGTCTTGCAGACAAAATACCTGAAGTATCTTAGACTAGTTGTCAGTCTATTAGCAAGCTAAAGCTAAGAAACGACCTGTTGCTTGTGGTTGTGTTTTGGTCTGTGTTTTTCTCGAGTTCCTGTGAGCACTCAATTCTGTGAGCACTTACTGGGATAAAAATATATATAGAAGCTTGTTATTGCTGTGTTCAGTTACTCGTTTATGTCTGTCTTTCCCAAGGAAAACTGATGTCTTTGTGCTCGTTTTTTTTCCTCTTTTTTCTTCCTATGAAAAATGCAAAGTATAATGTCAAAAGGGAAATGGATCAAAAAGTGGTGACTTGTGGTGGTGGTCTGTCCTCATGTCCTTTTGATCAGGGCCTGCCCAGCAGCCAAGCCGCATCTCCTGTGCAGCCAGGTGTCATTGGTACAGAAATGTGACTGCTCCTGGAAAGGGGACTTGCTGAGTGGTGTGGTTCCCAGGATCCTTCAGGAACTTTGGGCCCCTAAAACTTACAGCCTTGAAAACAGACACAACACCCTGCAGAGAGCTGGTGAAGTGAGCAGAGCACAGCAGAGACCTAACATTCATTACATGACTCTTGGTTAATGAGTAGTTGTGAGGATGCATTTTGTAGGTGCAGTGTTTTTCTGAGGGATGGCACTTTCCAGGAAGCCAATTCCATAATCCAAACTGTGTATGACTGGAAAACACCAGGTGATGCCAGGAAGGTTTTGTGGTCATTAGAGAAGAAATATGAAGGGCAGTGAACAGAAAGCTGGATCTTGCACTGCTTGAAATTACTTATTTACCTGTGTCTGACAGTAAGTTCATTTTATTGAAACCTTTAGCATGTAGGCAGTGAAACATACTTGAACTATCCTCATGACTTGATCTTTTTTCCATGTAGTGCAGCTTTTAATTGAAAAAGCAGTTGAGCCCTATTTTTTTTTTCCTAATCAATACCTATTTAGGCACTGTCTATAACTTGAGAACAGCTCATAAATACCAGTCATACCAGGGCTGCTGAAAATTTGACACCAGTATGTATGTAATTTGATTAATTTTTAAATAAAAGCAAGCAAAAAAATTGTGAACCAACAACTTTTTTTTTAAAGGATATGATTTTTAATAGAAATATTAAATATTTAAAAAATGTTCCCCATTTTTATTTGATGGTAAAACCCCAAAATATCACAACATTCCTCACTCCAGTGTATAAGAAAAAGTATTTATTTTCTCTTTCCATCCCGTACTCTTTGCTATTTTTATAACTGGGTGACAATAAATGGTTCTTGTTATTACCCATTCCATAAAATAAATCAATAATGCAGCAGGAACAGGAAGTTAAATGCCTAATTAAACAGATGTTACAAAACTTCATCTGAGTTCTAACTGTGATAAATACACTAAAAAGTTGATATGCCACTTATTTTCTTGATTTTTAATTTCTTAGAACTTTTAGGCTTTGTGAGAATTGTCTTTATTTGGAAGGAAAGGTAAAGATTTGCACTGTGCTTTGTCCTAGAGGATTTGTGCTGTGGTTGGTGTATATGGAGCCTATGTCAAGAACCAGGAGGTAGTAGACCAGAAATAGCAGTGTTTGAGTCTTAAATTGGCTGCAGGGATGATAAATAATGGGGGGATGCAACCATAGTATTTATTCTTCAGTGAATTTAGAAAGTGTTCTCAGTCCATCTGCTTTTTATTTTAGAAACCTAACCCAGTTTTGCCTATGTTAAAATTTCAGATGCTAATTTTGAATTTTGTGGGGGGTTTTTGGGTGGTTAGTTTTTTGTTGGTTTTTGGCGTTTTTTTTTTTTAGACCACCCACACTGGGGCACCTGCCAGGTTTTCTGAGGTGCTTCCTTTACTCTGCAGAACTCTGAGGTTTTCTATGAGTGTGTGTGCTGGGTCTCTTCCATTCATCATTATTACATCTTAATGTAGGTTTCAGGTTTGCTAAATTATGTTAAATCACTTCCATATTGAAACACATGAATAATTTTAAATGACTGCAAACAGCAGGATCAGATTATTAGAGCTCCTAATTGTTTCTGTCTTTTTTGTCTGAAAGCTTGAAAGCTTTCAGACTTCTGCTGTGAGTTATGAACTGACAAATAATGTATACTATAGACCTTGCAGTATTTCCACCGATAGCACATCTGAGACCTGGCACAACCAGGAACTTTCTCTGAGGGAAGCACAGTTTAAAGGTATGAACTCACAAAACCAGTTCAATATAAATCGTACCTAATGGAGTTGTAGTCAGTATAGCTTGCAGATTAACTGAGAGAAGAATGTATTATTAAAAATTTTTGAATGGCAGGAGTCTCTCATTTGTTAATGGTCCTTCTTTATGCAGGCAAGGTGTCCTGGTGTCAGAAAGATCTAAAGATAAAAACAACAAAGAGAGGAAGGGAGGAAAGGATAAAAACAAGCCAAGAGTCTGAAGTCTGAGAATATTCACATTTGAATTGCAATTTTTGAGTCCAGTTCCTACCTGATTAGGCAAGGCAGTTGTGTAGGCTGCAGAACATATAAAATGTGCAGTAGAGAAGGATGTTAGCTCTACGCAGTTGCACTGTCATGGGGAAAACATTCAAAGTGCACGTGGCAGTTGTGACAGGTCCAGTTCAGAGACTGAAAAAAGAGGAGGAGAGAATTTGGGTAGTAGGAAAACAAAATTATTCAGAAAGCTCTACCTTAGTTCCTGAGTTACCCTTGTCCAATCTGTGCTTCCTTTGGTCAGCTTGCTGAAAGGCTGGAATGAATTGGGTTTGAGGAGGTTGGAGGGGAAGAGGCCAAGTCTTGGGAATGCTGTGGAGAAGCAGATGGGTTGTAGGAGAAGGATAGAGGAGGAAAGAGAGTAATTAAAGGATGTAAGCTTCGGTGAACAGGGATAGCCATATCAGCAGTGACAGAAGGAGGAAATGAGCTGGGGATATGGGAGGAAAGTCAGCTGATCTTGGTGATACCACTGGATGTGTTTATGTTTGGAATGTAATGCCTTTAATTCTGTTGGCAAATCTGTGTGTTTCAGACTCAAATCACTACAGTTGGCTTGATGGCTGCTGCTTTTTCTAGTATTAAATTTGTGATGCGGTATTCTAGACATCTTGGTTCTTCTCTAGGAACTGTGTGGATGTATGTTCAGAAGAAGTAACTCCCAGGAAATTACCTTTGCCATTTCTTAGCTCCTAGGTTTCCATCCAAATAATTTGAAAAGTGAGTTTTTATCCTGTATGTATCTACGTACCCTCTTGGACCATTGAGATTCTTTGGGAATTTTCCTTTGGTAGGAGTCTGTTTCACATGTTGAACCCAGGCTTCTGTGTTCAGAGCTGCCAGTGAGTCACACTGGGTGTCTGACCCAGCGAGCTCAGCTCACAGTCCTGCTATTTGACTTGACTGAATTCATTTCGTAACTGAACTACAGGGCCACCAAGCTGGTTAGAGGGATGGAGCACCTCTCCCATGAGGAAAGACTGAGAGAATTTGGATTATTCACCCTGGAAAGCAAAAGGCTTTGGGGTTACCTAATTGCAGCCTTCCAGTACCTGAAGGGAGCCCAGAGCAAAATGGAGAGAGACTCTTTACAAGGATGTATAGTGACAGGACACAGGGGAGTGGCTTCAAACTGGAAGAGGACAGGCTTAGATCAGATATTAGGAAAGAATTCTTTACTGTGAGGAGGATGAGACACTGACACAGGTTGCCCAGAGAAGTTGTGGATGCCCCATCCCTGGAAGTGATCAAGGCCAGGTTGGATGGGGATCTGAGCAAGCAAGTTCAGAGAAAGGAGTCCCTGCCCATGGCAAGATTGAACTAGGTGACTTTTAAAATCTCTTCAACCCAGGTCATTCTGCGAAAAAAGAGACTGCATAAAAAAAATTAGCCTTTGAGATGGAAAAAGCTGCTGTCTTTATTACCTTTTTTTTTTTAATGTTGTTAATAAAAATTACAGTGATTAAGATCCTATCACTTTGGAATTGTGCAATGCTGTTTTCCAGATCGCTTTTTGTCATCCCTAGCTTGCATTTTGTTTTTTCATATTTTCAAGAACTGTATAGCTCTAGTTTTATACTTAAGAAACTAGCTTGATTACTTGTTTTAGTGGGGTTTTTTTCATATTAAGACACAAGAAATAAATTAGAGTTGTGAGAAATCAAACTTCTAATGGAAGAGGATCTAATTCAGCACAAGGGGGCAGTCATGTTATACATGAAATTTTCTCTACTTTGGAGTTACTCTACTATGGGTTAATAGGCATTTGGGTGACTAAAATTAGCATTGTAGGGGGTGGCATGAGTGCAGTCTTACATTTCAACAGGTTTCACTGATGCTCCAAGTAGAGTGCTAGGAATTTTTAGGAAAGATTTATTTGTAATCCTTATTTTGAAGGGTAAAAAGGCCTGAGTGTGTATGATAAATTGTTTCAGTTCTTAAAGGTTAAAAATACATGTATATGTATGTGTATGATAATGTAAGTGTTAGATGAGATGACTGCAGTACTTTCCACACTTGTCACCTACAGACTCAAGAGTTAATATCACCTCAGGATTGTGAAATAAGAGGAAATCTAAACATAATATATCTTTAGAAACTCTGGATACAAAGGATTTTAGTTGAAAAATGTACTTGTTTAAAAGTTGTTGATCTCTGAGAAGGATGGAGTAGGAGATCTCTCCAAATTTGTTTTGGACATGAGGTAGGGCTGCACTCAGGAAGCCTTATTTCCATCCTTCTGAGGCCTGCTCCTTGCATTCCTAAAGACCAGCTGGGTGGTGTTCAATACAATTACTGAAGATTCAGTACAATAACTGTGATCAGGGCTTTTGGGGAAGCATTAAAACTTAAAATTGACCAGATAAGTGACAGTATTTTCCCTCAGTCATTCTGCTTTGTGTTTGAATGATCCAGCTACTCCCAATATGAATTTGAAACTGTCTGATTTGCCTTGCTGGTGAAGTTGCATGAGCATAGGGTTCCAGAACTATAGTTTTAAAGTAAGATGATTTTGTTCTTAATCTGTCACAGCACATCATGAAAAAGTCTTGCAGCATAGGTCATGAGCACAGCTTTGCACACAAGTTTCAAACATAGGTCCATGGTGAGAATAGGTCTCAGGACAGAATGCAAGGTGTTAAAAGAAGTTAACAGCTTAACATGTTATCTAACTCTAAGTTTGGAATCTGTTTCCTCTTAAGAGAGAACACATTTAAAAGCTGATAGACCTTTAGTATTCTGCTGCTGAACAAGGTTACCTATAGCATTCTGTCACTTTAGCATGTCAGAATCTCCCTGGTTTCTGGAAACTATTAAAAGAAAAAGGAAAAACCCTTGAAAGATGAGACAAAATGTTGTAAATGGTGCTGGAACCACTGAGTCTTCAACTGGATATAAACAGGGTGTTAGTGACTCAGAGGGGTGATAATCCTGAAGTTTATGTTGCCATCTCTTAGCATGTCTCCCTTGAGATCATTATTGTAGAAAGTGGCTTTTTCCTTGGAAAATTATGATACTTGGGAAGTTGCATTTTTTAATGTTTTCTTATCATGGCTGACAGCATTTTGCTATGTTTATTTTTGGGGGCTGAATAATAGTTTCATCAGATATGGCATACTTTGTCATGGAAGAATAAAAAGATTCAGGTGATTTGTCCGTCATGACCTCCCTTACTTTAACCTCCTTAGCCAGGTAGGATCAACAAGAAAAAATTGGGCAGATGTGCATACACTGCTGCATAGGGTTATGTGATACTGTTGTCTTCATGTTACTCATCCTCAGATGATTTTTGAACTTCTTGTCTGGCCATACCTTAATTTCATAATGAGTAAAGTCTAAATGATATTCCATTTCATTAACTAAGTAGCTGTGTAGGATAGGAGGAAGAGGGAAAGCTCACAGGTAGTTCTTCCACTGAAGTGTAAGTCTTACAACCCACAAAGGGAGCTAAACAATCAGGTTTTTTAAATTCTCCGGTGCATTAAACTGTTTCTTTCATTAGATAGAGGGTGAGATGTTACTGAAGTCGAGAGCTGGGAAACGCCTGTAATTTAATGAAGTGAAGGCCTATGTAAGTAAAGATACACTTATACTCTACATGAGCAATGAAATTGTGAAGGAGATGGCTGTGACAGGCTGTTTTCTCAGCCTTGTTTGCACTTCTTTTAGGAAGCCAGTATCTTTATGGCCATTGAATGACTGACACCAGGAGACAACCCCTGTTCTCCTGATAATTTTTCTATTCTTTTTGACAGGTAGGTTCAGATTGATTTAATATGATAGTTTGAGGGACATTTCAGTTCAGGGAATGAATATTTCACTCTCACCCATGGCCAAAACAGTGAAATTACATTAACCTTTAACTAGGCATTTCCTCTTCCAGCATCTAGCTGTCTGCTTCCAAGATGAAATTTTGTCTATTTCCAGGTTATAGAGGAGAAAAGCAGATACAACAGCTCTATTTGGGACTGATGGGGAGAAAGGTACTGCAGCAGTTTTTTGACAACGTAATGTTTGGAGTATCAGTCAAAGTATTAATTTTTCTGACAGCAGTCAGTATGTTTTACTTTCTCCATTAAAGGACAAAACAAATGAGGTGTACATGAGGCCTGAACTTTTTTTTTTTTCCCTTGAAATTACATCTTATAACGATTTTGTAGGAATCCACCATTGACTCCTCTCCAATACTTGTTCCTCTAAGACGTTGCATCTGAACTCTGCTTTTGGTGCATTCATGAGAGGGAAAATACTGCTGCCTTATGGGCAGGGAGGTAAGCTGCTGAGTGTGCTAATTGGTCTTGGTTTCTTAAAGGTAGTTGACATGTTCTTAGGAGCCTTCCTATAATGTTGTTAAGCTATGTTTTCCATTAAATGGAAATAGTTAAAAGTTTTTTCATCATCTTGTCATGAGGCTTGGCAAATCCATGGATGAATTGGTGGCTGCATTCCTTTGTCCCTTTGGTCCCTTCTTTTCACCAGAAAGACAAAGTATATAATTTCATACTTGTGTTTTAAAAATAATTTACATCTACCTTTTTTGCTTGTAAATCTTTGCTATAGGTTAAAAGCTGTCAAGGTCTGAAGGATAAAATTCAAAGTGGTAGCATGTATATTTTCAGAAGTTCGGTTTTAACTTTGGGCAGAGGCTCATTTATAATCCCTATTGGACAATGCGTTTGTTCTCTTCGACAGTTGAATAAGGGGAAAAGACATCTTGAAAAATGTGTTCCTGTCCTCTTTTTCTGTGTGCTTTTCTCTACATCTGTGCTTAGCAGAATCCCTCAGGGTATCCCAGATTGTATTTACCAGGAAGAAAGAATACCTGATTAGGCTAGCATTACTCCTCCTGATTATGGTGTCATCAATTAGCTTATATGACTCAAAAGTGAAGCTTGCCAGTCATTTTAAAGCTCTGGATAATGAAACTCAGGAAGTTTGTTCCTACGGCACATTTCTTCAACCTTTGTTTAAAATAGTATAAAATAACTTCCTTTAATTGGGGAAATATATTGTTGGCAAAAGGCAAGGGCAAACTGTAACTCTTCAAACATCAGAAAACGCGAGTCCATCATGTCTGACAAGTTATAACTGGTTTCTCTGCACATCCAATAGTAGACAAATGGCATCAGTGTAATGATTAAAGCTTTATCCATGTAGTCATAAGCTATTATAAGTAATTGTGACTATTGCAGCCTATGAGTTTTGCTTTTCGTATCTTTCAGAGTGGGGTTTTTTTCCCCCTCCTTAAAGGAGGGGAAATGCCTCAGTGCTTTTGAAGGGCTGGTAGGACAGCTTGACAGTTATGTAAGCAGCTGTCTGCAGAAATTCATTAAATGTCTGGTTGTGCATAGCCATGTCTGACCCTCAGTGTGCTCATGCTGAGCCTTCCCCCCCCCACCAGCTACCTTCTCATCTCTGGCTCATATTGTGGATATTCATATACAGGGGTGCAGACTTCACTGGTCCTCCTCATAGCAAAGTATGTCATGATCCCTTTAACTCTGTGGGCAAGGGTTCATGTTTTTATGTGAAATTCAAAAGGAATTTGGTGTCTAAATGGTGTGGCTTCATGGAAGAATGAATATGGTCCCATACACATATTTGCTTCTTGCTACTTTTCTGTTTGAGGCTCTTCCATTTTCTTAGGTGATGCTCTAAGAGATCCAGAAAGTGAGGACTTTTTAACATCCAACTTTACTTGATTCTGTGTATGGAAGTACTGGTGTTTACCTGGTAATTCTAACAAAAAGGAAAGCTGCAGATTTTTAGTATTGCAAGGGGTGTTCAACAACTCATATTCTTGGAACTGGTGACTTCACATCTTGTGCTTATTTTATGTTATATCCCTCTGTCCATTCCCTGTATTCAGATTTTTCATGTTTCAACATTATTGTTCCATTTAGTTTTCTTCTTCAAATGAAATTTCGTCAAGACTTCTAAAACAGATCTCACAGCTCATGTGTTTCTTAACTCTACCTATGTGACAATGCCATTTATAGCCAAAAGGATCTTAAGGATCCTTCTGGCTTCTGTTACCGTTTTTAGCAGTTTGTTTTCATGGTTTTTTTGTTGTTGTTGTTGTTTTGGTTTTTTTTTAAGAAAAAAACCCCAAGCTTGTTGTAACTGAGAGGCTACAGGATTAAATCATGCAAAGACTGGAGCCACTAGACTTAACAGTGTTTGTCAGTAACCTAAAGATACACTACAACTGAAAGTTTTTGGGAAACATTTTCTGAGACAAGGTATGGTAGAGCCAAAAGGGTTTTTCTATGGTTTCAGAAAGCTGCCTGGCTGTACTTTCTGCTTCTTCTGCCCTTGTAGCTGCACTGATAATTCTGTTTATTGCTTCAACTGAATATTGTCTCGTGCATTTTATTGGACTGTAATTCTGGTCTTGACCATCCCATGCTTCCCAGAAAACAGCAGACACTCTCAGCTGAGTAGGCAGTTAAGCCAAAGGAAGAATACACCACTTTTCGGAGTAGCTGTCTTCTGAACATGTAGCCCTCAATTTAGGTAATTGGTTAAATTGCACTTTGAGTGCTTTCTGAGTGTTAATAGCTTCAGTGGAGGTAAGGTTTTGTTTAACATACAGCATGTGCCTGCATGTGTTGCTGAATCAGATCCAGCTGAATCCCTGTAAATGATCAGGGATTAGAACCAAGATTCTCCAATTCTCTTGTTTGGACTATGTCTGCCAACTATGAGCCAGGTTGAGTAATCATAGCATTGCCAGCCTCGAAAAGGTCATAAATTGTGAGTTAGGCCCTGCTGAATCACAAGACTTAAGGAAGTATCAGCATCTCCTTTTAACCATTTGTTTTCTTAGCCCTTTGGCTACACATAGTTTTAAGCCCTTCTGTAAAGCTAGAAGTACACTTAAAATTTTGAAGGTGTTCCCATAAATCCTTGAAGCTTCAATCCTTCAAGTTTTTTTCTTGAATCCTTTTTCTTGATCTGTATTGTAATCTTTCTCTCACACACACAGCCCTTGTCTTTGTTTACTTCTGTCATTCAGAGAGAGGACACCAGATCAATTGATGGCTTTAGAGAGGGAGAAGAGTTCTGCTATCCTGGAGTGTTCTCATCTATGCAGGAAACCTTTTTCTGTTTCACCAGTAAAAACAACTTTTACTATAATTTTCTGTCTGCTTTGGCTGGTACATATCTAGGATTTTAAATCTATAATGTTTGTGAGGTGATCTTGTAAGAAATATGTCAAGAATCAATAGTGGTTGTTTTATTGCCTGGAAAATTCAGGCAAAAGGCTTCCATTTCTGCAGTGGTGTATCAGGAAGTACACAACAGAAGGCAAGGGGAAAACCATCAGCTTGGCCCTTTGAGCTGGGGTAAACTGGAGGACATCTGAGCCCAGTGTCAATCAGACCCCTCAGCCTGGTCCGTGTCCAGTGAGGACACTTTATCCTGACATTGTGGAAGGCTGTGGGTGTGTGTATGGATAAATGTGTGTGTATGGTAATTTACAAACTCATTAATTCAAGTGAGCACTTCCCTTTTTCTACACCATTTATTCCTCTCTGCATTTAAGCTGATTTGTGCTCCTTAATTGCTCTTGTACTTTTGGCAGCTGAGGTGCCTTTTGTGCAGGGAAGCCTGATTCTGTTTTCTATCTAATCTATTACTTGGTTTGCATTTTGTTGATATTATGAAGAAATTTTCTGCAGTGACCTATGATGACCTCCTCCCCCCAGCATTTTATATCTTTGAAATTTTCTGCCAATATCTATTTTATTTAATCTGGAAAAAGCGTGTCCGGTAGCTTTGTCCTTCCTTTCTACTTGGCTGCAACAGGAGATGTGTGTTTTGTACTGCTGTCATAAATTGTGGTTCATTTATTGATAACTTCTACTTAAAACCATTTCTGCCTTGCGTGCATGCTCACAAACATGCTCACTTATCTCAGTGGGAAGTATAAAATGCATTTCTGAAAGCCAGAGCAGAAGTGTTTGTGGACTCAGCCCAAAGGTAGGCAGCAGGCAGCTCGTTTCCCGCCCAAATCCCGAGGTTTGCTCTGCATTCCAGTGCTGTGCCGTGTGTTTGTCGTCCGAGTGCAGACACATGTTCAGTCTAGCAGCTCCTCTTTCAGCCAGTGTTTGAGCAGCGGTTAAAAGAAGATGCACTCATGTGGAAAATCCTGGCAGCAGGCACCCTGGATTGTGTTACAGCAGCTGTCCTCAATGGGAAGGCATTGATGTTTACAGTGTGTGTTTTTCCATGGAATTTTGTTTGTCTGCCGTATATATACAACACAGGCTATTCTTCTCTGTGATGTGTTTTTCAGTGCTTTATACACAGTGGTAATATTTATATATTAAAGGGGAATGCAGATGTAAGGCAGACATGAGCTTGAAAACATCCACAATTAAAACGTCTGATAGTAGTAACTTAGATTAATCACCATCTTTGAAACAGAAAAAGGGGGGCAGTAAAAAGCCTTACTGATCTGAAACATGCAGTCTTCAGTATAATACTGAAAAATCTTGGTAAAAATAGTAAATGCTTTTTTAAAGAACCTATGAGTTAGCAAATAAATTAGTAAATTCTTTTTAATCAATAAGAGATTTTTTTTTTTGTGCAGAGCCTCAAAGTGGTGGTGTAATCAGAATTGCAAATGGTTTAACTGACAGTAACAGTGTTGGATGTCTTGATACAGGATGAAAAACCCTCTTTTCATTCTTTTTCCAAAAATATAAATGTAATGTGATATCATTTTTTCCTAGATATTTTTAGTGGATTTGTCATTTCAGCACCTAGGCCATAACTGGCACAAGTGTAGGATGATGTCACTTCTCCTTCTGTCATACTTCTGTTTATTTTTAGGGGAGGAAATGTTTTCTGGATCTTTTTCACTTATGGAGGTTGTGGAATCCTTAAGGTTGGAAAAGACCTCCAGCCTTAGACCAAATATCACCATGCCAACTAAACTATAGCACTAAGTGTTGTATCCTGTCCAGTTGTTTCTTGAACAGCTCCAGGGACAGTGACTGCACCACTTCCCTACGCTGCCCATGCCAATGCTTAACCACCATTTCCATGAAGAATTTCTCCCTAATGGCCAACCTGAACCTCCCCTGGCACAGCTTGAGGCCATGTTCTCTCTCCGGTCATCTGGTACCTGGGAGAAGAGGCCAACCCCCACCTAGTTACACTCTCCTTTCAGGCGGTTGTAGAGAGCGATAAGGTCCTGCCTCAGCCTCCTTTTTTTCCGGGCTAAGTATCCCCATCTCCCTCCACTGCTCCTCACAGGATGTCTTTTGGGCTCTTCACCAGTTCTCTTGCCGTTCTCGGGACTCGCTCCAGCCCCTCAGTGTCCTTCTTGCAGTGAGGGGCCCAAAACTGGGCCCAGCACTGTGGTGTGGCCTCACCAGTGCAGGTGCACAATCCTGGCCCCAGTCCTGCTGGCCACACTATTGCTGATCCAGGCCAGGTGCCACTGGCCCTCCTGGCCACCAGGGCACAGCCTTGTCTCCTGTCCATCTGCTGTTAAGGGACCCCCGGGCCCTTTCCCGCTTCCCCTCTGCCCGGCCCGTGGCCGTGTCTGGGCTGTCGTGAGCCAGGGACAGCCCCGGCACTGGGGCTGGCTGACCCTCACACCATCGGCCTCAGCCCATCCATCCGGCCTCTCCAGATCCCTCTGCAGAGCCTTCCTGCCCTCCGGCAGAGCAGCACTGCCACCCAGCCTGGTGTGTGTGCGGGCTGCCTGAGGGTGCCCTCGATGCCCCATCCAGGTCACTGACAAAGGGATTAAACAGGACTGGGCCCAGCTCCCAGCCCTGGGGAGCACCACTGGTGCCCCAGCCAGGTAGAGCTCCCATTTCCCACCCTCTCTGGGCCTGGCCATCCAGCCAGTTTTTAACTCAGCAAAGCGTGCACCTGTCCAAGCCATGGGGTCCCAGCTTCTCCGGGAGAATTGCATGGAAGATGTACCAAAGGCTTTACTGAAATCGTGGTAGACAAGATTCGCAGTGGGCATTGTTTTCCAAAGCCATAGTTCAGCAAAATGCTTTGGTGTGCTTGCTCAAAGTTAGGCAGCTGTTGGCTTGCGTAGGATTTGAACACCAGCTTAACTGGGATTCAGAGTATTGAATGATTTGTAGCTTATGGATAAGAAAACACTATTTTTTTCCTCTGGGCTCACGCCCATAACAGGTTGGATATGATTTAAGTCCAAAGCCATTTCCGTACCTGTTTGACATCCTTGGATCATTCCAGGACCTGTCTGCCCTAATAGCACCATTGTGCAATGCAGTGAGGTGTGTAAAAGGAAGAGCACCTCAAGTCAATCTGACCCTAATCATTTTGTATTCTTTAGTAAAAAGGAGCAGCATAAAACCTGTATGAAATTGAATAGGCGTCATGAACACTATGTAGTTTGTCTGAAATATGTTTCTCTAAGCTGAAGAAACATCTGCCTCTGGATTGCATCATTTCATGTTTTGCTGTTGTGATAGGTTGTAGATACCAATCTGAAGTCAAGTACTCTTAGTTGCTCTTTGGCAATAGATGCTCTGAAAAAATTGCACAACATTTTAAGTAGCACTTGGAGAACCATGTTCAGTACTAGATGTACAATTGTCTTAGGTTTACAGAAAGAAATAATGTCTTTGTGTACAGGTCAGCCAGCTTCCAGAGTCTTCCCAGAGACAAAATCACACCCAGAGGCTTGCAGTCTGGCATAATTAATGAACATCATAAAAAAAAAAAAATCCCACGCAAATGAAACACAGATTTTGTGACAGAGTCTGCTTTAGCTTTTTATAAGTCAGTATTCAGTCCTGGTACCTTAGTCCAGATGCTGAGGTGGTGTATCTCAGTAATCTGAACAGATTACTGTGTTCCGCAGTGAGATGGTCTCTACCTGTACTCCAAGGAGCTTGAGTTTCAATCATTTCCTAGCTTTCTGCTGAAAAAAAAAAAAAAAAAAAAAAAGCCCCAAATTTTAGCTGCACAAAAACTGTATTTTCAAGTAAAAGACCATGCAACTGTAGCCAAACCTTCACATCTATTCCAAGTGTTTGTCAAAGACATGTATTGTCAACAGGAAGCTCTTACTACACTTTGGTTTAACAAAGCCCAAAAAAGTGGAAGGTGTACAGGGCTGAAGTTCAGTCAGTCTTCCTTAGGCATAAAAAATAATTTATTTTTACTAGTACCTCACACAGTCAAGCAGTCATAGTTACTTTCAGCTGAGTCTTCCTTCTCTTTGATCTCTGTGCTGCCTGCTATTATAAGATACTGAATTATCACCACCTCCCTCAGGCTGTCTCAGAAGTTTACAGATGCAAACTTTCCAATCAGTTTATGTTCAGCTGTTTTCCTCTTACTCCCTAACATGGCAAACCAGCCGAAGCAGAGTTCACAAAAGAGAAAAACAGTAGTGCAAAACACTTAATATATAATCATCCATTTCTTTTTAAAATCTTTTCCAAAGAAATATTGTTTACCCTTTCATATTGAGCTATGATGAAAGCAAAGTCCCTTTGCAGCTTGCATTTATGATAGGACATTCATATATAGGCACTGCTAACAGTGATGATGGTTTCTAAAGTATTCAAGGTAATTGATTTATGTGTGTTTTAGTTTGTGTACCTGTGTAGCTGTACCTTGTGCCATCAGCTTTGGCTGAAGCAGTAGCTCAGCAAGAGGAACAATGTGTGGAAAATCAGACCTGTGTGGAATTCCACACTGACATTTTCACCAAATTGCTTCCTTTTTTTTTTTTTTTTTCTTTCTTTCCTAGAATTATTAAAGATGTAACCACTGAGCCTCTTTTACAAAGTGCAGATCCATACTGCTGTCAGTTTTCATTGCATTTCTCATATGTGTTGCGGCCTTGAAAGCAATTAGACTATAAATAATGCAACACCAGTTATGGAATTTGGTTAAAAAAAGAGAAGTAAGAATCTGTAATTCTATTTTCAGCGAGAAAAGTTGCTGCCGTTTCCATTCCTTACTCTGGGATTTGAAACAAACTAAAGTAATAGCTTGAAAGCTTTTCAATTTCCCGAATGTGTCTTTCATTACTAAGGACATTTCTAAATTGTATTGCTAAATCTTTAAGGCTCTGTGAGTGTAGGCAACTGTGAGGGAAGCTGCATAATTCAGTGGTGAAGTCATGCCTGATTCATTGACCATTATTTATTATACAATAATTTCTGTAGTTCCTTAAGATGATAATCCTAGCAATAAGCACTAATGGGAAGTCAGCAATCTTGGACCAGAAATGAGATGATCAGCATTATATGCTGATCAATTAATTTTAAAAAAAGTTAAAAAATGGTAATTAATTTTTGTTTCTTTACTATTGGCAGGTATATTTTTTGACAGTCTTTGCATTTTTTCTCCGTGCTCTCTTCAACTTTTCTTATTTTGGTTCATTATTATAATTTAACTAAAACATGCTCAGGAAATTCCAAGTGCGTGGTGCAGGTGGCTGATACAGGCTTCCCACACTCAACTTTTCTGTATCTCAGTAGTATAACCTGTGTATTCCTGTCCTTCAACTCTTCTTAGCTGGAAATCTTTGGCTCCAAGTAGTGACAACCTGTATTGTGTCCTGGAGAAGATGACAAACGGCAGCTGGAGACTGGTTTGGGAACAACTGCATTTATTTTCATTCGAAACATAATCCGTGCCTCCTCCCCCTCTCTTTTCTACCCGTGTTTTGAATAGAGCACTCAGGGAAAGGGAAGGAGAAAAGAAAAGTTTGGCTGACACTTGTTTGCCTTGGGTTTAGTTCAGCAGCATCTGTGGCCTCAGCAGAGCAGGCAGCCCTGGGAGTTGGTAGCTCGCTGCTGCCTAGCAGTGAGGTGTGTTTTGTGTGCTGCAGTGCGGGCAACATTTAAATCCATATTCAGTGATAGCATTCCTTTGTTCTGAGAGAAGAGGTGGGTAGTTTGTGGCTTCACAGAAGTCAGTGAGAGTCTTGCCAGAAATTTGAGCAGGCCTTAGATTTTATGCAGAGTTTTCAGTGTTGTTGTGTAGCCAGGATTTGTCCTGAGCTGTAACCTTTTGTGCCAGCACTGTCTGTAGTGGCTGCTTTGCTCCTTGTGTGATGGCATGGTCAGAACCTGGTGCTTGAGTGGGAACGGTGCTAGCCTAAACAGGATCTGTGTGCTTAGGACTCTGTGTATTAAACTGTCCTGAAAGCAGTGCACTGTGATTTCCTTCAGTACCAAAGCTGGGATTGAAATTGAACGTGCCAGAAGACAACCCAACAGCTGTCACTAGATAATAAATGGTGCTGCAAGGAGCGGGGATTGATTGGTGGGCCAGAAGGGCAGGTACGCATGATGGATGTGCTTCTTAGAAAACCAGCTCTCAGCAAGCTGGATATAAAGACACAGACCAAAATAAAAAGCTTCATATACCCTCCTTAGGGACATGAGAAACATCTGACACATCCAGTTTTCTGAGTCAGGACTTGGCATGGTGTAATTCCATGCAAGGCAGGCACATGCTTTGGAGTGCTTAGAAGCTGTAGAACAGGGCAGGTCAAAGATATGTCTCTATTCAACAGAGCATCAATAAAGTAAGGACTTCATGCTAAATTAGGAACATATATGATCTAAGTACAGGTTTTATTCTTAGTAACTCTTCCAGTACCAGTTTGCCACAACATGAAATTTACAGCAATTTACAGCATTTAGGTATCATTTGTTCTCATGATACCTAAATGGTATTCTAACAATAGTTTTAAATTTGTATGTTTAAAAAAAATTTAAAATCTTCTTGATAGGAGAATTGTGCCATTACTTTTCACATAACTTCTTAAAGTTACATGAAAAATTTGCAATGCAGTACTGACCATGCACAGAGTGTTCATTCCAGTTGCTAAGCAGTGCTAAGCTAGAGTTTTCTAGCACTTGAGAATGAAGATATAAAATTAAACTTGGATTGAAGAAATTTAATATAACCATTCATTTAAAATGTGAAAAAATAATAAAGATAGTGATGAAAAGGAGCTTGGTTTTAATCTTTTAGTCTAAATCTTAATTTAGCAAATATAAAGTAAGCTTTTAAACAAAATTTGATTGAAATTTTCCTTAAAAACTATAGAATGAAAGTCTCAGGATAGGAAGTTGTGAATTATGCCCTTCTTTAATTTTAAGGAGAATACCCATATTTACTAACCTGTTACGTTCTTCTAGTGGAAAACTGTTGTAGAGATTATCAAAGTAAAACCCTGAGAAAGAGTTGACAGCTATGCCAAAAACTGTCCTGGACTACTTTACTGTGCATTTTGATGAACAGTGATGTTTACAATTTGATGTATAGTAGAATTGTATATTGTGGCCTCAGGCAGACTGCTTCTTTCTCTTTCCTCTGACTATTAAAGAATTGTTGAGTCACCTGTGCCTGCTCCAGTGCTTGAACTTTTTCAGCTCATGGAAGAGCTTTTCAAAACAGCATCCTAAAGTAGGAATGGATTTTATTTTGAAAATCTTATTTCCATGATTTTTCTCCTGCAGCTCCTTTACATCCTTTTTGCTAGTATTTACCTACATCATTAATTTCTGAAGTGTTATGTACATTTTGTAGGGTATATAGGTGTATACTTAAGATTAAGCACATTACAAATCATATCTTTACTGAGCAAGCAACTTATGCATCTCCTTAAATCTAATTAAAGTAATGGGATTTTTGACATGCTTAGAATTAAGCACATTCTTGAATATTTTTATGAACTGAGACTACTGCTTTGAACCTGGTATTTTAGTCAGTTCTGGAAGCAGAATGGAACAAATATTTTGCTGCTGTAAATGTCTCATAATTGTGGTTAACATTTCACCATGAAGGAGACAGCGTCATGTACAGAATATTCCTGCTTTAGTAGCAGTTAAGAATGCTTTTATTGCAAAGGAGAAACCAAGTTTGTTGAGTTTTGTCCTTTTTGTTCTTCTTTTGAAAAGATAAAAATTCAACATTTTAATGAAATTGCTAACTTAAAACCAACAAAAAAAATCTGTGATGTTTACAAAATAATTAACTTCTGCAAGTTATTCTGAACTAGAGCTCTGCTAGTTCACAGTCTGAGCAGTTCAGAACTGGTGCACTGACCGTTGAATTGAAGACAAGCAAATCAAAGCTGCTTTTCCTGTCACACATACTTGTGTTAATCCTACTACAAGAGACCAAGCAGAGACACAGTAGGTGTTAAGAATTGCTGAAAAGTTCAAAGTGTGCGTTCCCGGTAGGATGCAGTGACTCCAGGGTGCACTGCCTTTCAAAGGGTGACGTCGTCGCAGCCTCGCAGAAAGGCTCTGCCCCTCTCGGGCTGCTGAAAAGGTACTCTTATGTTTGGTAGTCTGTGGAAAACTGAAAGGAAACAACTAATAGCCAATATGGCTACTGTGGCTCCTGAATATTTTATTTTAACGTATTCCACTGCAATCACATTGTGAACAATTCACACTTAGCAGAAACCAAAGAAGGAAGAAAACCCGTTAGATCATCTTGGTTGATACTCTTGCCAAGGCAAGATTGTGTTTTACTCTATTTTCCTCTGATATCCATTTTTATCTGACTCAGGTTATAAGGCTTCCCCTAAGAGACTCTTTCACAGTCTAGTATATTTTACTATTAGGAAATTTTCTGTTGCTCTGCTTTGCTTAAATTCTAACCATTACTGTGAGACAAACCTCTAGGAACTTAAGCTAACTAATTCCCATTGCTGTCCTTGGCAGTTTATACAATTAAGGTGCCTGTAAGTCTTATAATTATGCTATTAAAGAAACAGTGTTACTGCATTTTTTCACCAAAAAAAACCAAACCACACAACAGACAAACAACAAAACCCCCCTGCAAACAACAAAACACCCCTCCCAATACCAATTGAATGTTCACCAACCTATAGTTTTTCCATTGTAACTGTGTAAAAGTTTGTGATTAAATCCAACCCCATGTTTATAGCAGCTTCTGGCTCAGATATGTAGCCTATGCTGTTTATTTATTTTAAAGGTAATGGTGTATACTGAAATACAGAAGACACATGAAGCTGCAGCCAGGGGTGGTTTGGTTTGTGGTGGTTTTGTTCTTTGGGGTTTTTTTGAATCACATATTGGACTGTTTAGTTTTGTTCCAGATGTTAGAAGGAATTGCAGACCCTTAATAATAGCCTGGTGACTCTAAAGAGCTGTAAAACTGACTGGCACTTTCCCAGTTTTGGAAGATTTACATAGACTCTGCAGCATCTCTGACCTGAGGTATGGAAGAAGTGAAGAAAGAAGGAGTAAAACAAACATTTGTTGACATTGCTATTAACTCAGTGGGAATCCAGCAGATACCCTCAAACCATCAGCCGTGCCATCTCACTGTATCTAGGGATTCAGGGACAAAGAGACCCAGTGCAGTTCCAAAACTGTGTTATGTTCAACCCCCAGCTGCAGGAGAATGCAACGTGGGAAATGATTCTGTGGAGTCTGATAGATCTTTAACACAGATCTAAAGTAACAGACACAGGAATAGGATTCACAGGGCTTGCATTAACCTCCATGAATGCCTCTTGCCTGTGCAAATTGCGTGGATGTATGGCTGGCCCTGGCCTGCCAGCTCAGCCTTTGCAGGCACCCTTTTGCACCCTGTGGCACAACTGTGAATAGGTAAGGATGTGCGCGGTCGTATTTTGTAGCTGCTTTATAGGAGAACTAACTTTAAATATTCTTGAAACCACAGTTCTGGCTTCCTTGGGCTGGGCTTTGGTCTTTTTAAAATACACACCAGGAAGACACCTCTGTCCCTAATACAGACCTAGTGTTGTGTTTCCTTGCTGGAGAAGGAGTTAGGAAGACATAAGTGTGGAGTCCTAAGAGAGAATGAGGGGCTGATAAGAGCCCTGGAGTTGGAAGGCTGATGTGATAGTGTGTCACTGCTGCCTCTCCTCCAATTACTGGCTGAAATGGCTCATCTTAATTAGAAACTTCCTGGCAGCTGTGGATAATCTTCAAGGTTGTAGTGCCTCATT